>NC_137457.1:205506259-205983759 GCF_964235325.1 Thermobia domestica
CTCATGCCTCTCACGCTATATCTCAGGCTTTTTTGATGTAAGGCCCTTTGATCGCGGGGTCCTTTTGACTCGGGGCCCCTTTTGGCTCAGGGCCTTTTTGACTCGCGCCCTTTTGCTGGGGACCCTTTTGACCCGGCATCTTTGGACGCAGGGCCCTTTTGACTCGGGCCCTTATGACCAGGGCCCTTTTGACGCTGGGCCCTTTTGACGCGGGGCCCTTTTGACGTGGGGCCTTTATGACCGGGGCCCTTTTGACGCGGGCCCTTTTGACTCGGGCCCTTTTGACGCGGGGCCCTTTTGACGTGGGGCCCTTTTGACTCAGGCCCTTATGACCGGGGCCCTTTTGACCCGGGCCCTTTGACGCGGGGCCCTTTTGACGTGGGGCCCTTTTGACTCGGGCCCTTATGACCGGGGCCCTTTTGACGCGGGGCCGTTTTGACTCGGGCCTTTTTGTCCTCGCCCTTTTGTCCGGGCCCTTCTGACGTGACAACCATTAAAGGTAGTCTCCATCAGGCACGTAGCCAGGATTTTGCAATAGGGGGGGGTCCGTGACGAACTACTGTGGTTATGCCACTAGGGGCTTGATCATTCTAAACTATTTTACTGGCAACATATATTCTTTCGTTTAGCCAGGATTTCGTAATGGCGGAGGGATGAGGCGTGACATGAAATACTGTGGTTACACACCAGGGGATCGATCAATCGAAACTATTTTACTGGCAACGTACCCATATTGTTTTTTTAGGACAATAAAATGAGGATATGTTAGTAAGTTTTTTAATCAGAAAAACTATGATGAAATCTTGAGTAAAAGAAAATAAAAAGTATTGAAAAAGAATTGGTCTTCCGAGGTCATTCGAACTCAGTTCAACTTTTCTTCTTCTTTTTCTTATCTTCGTTTAATGCCGTCAAGGATAGTAAAGAGAGATTTTTCGGGAGTAAAGGCATGCTATAAAATGGATTAGTGTTGCCGCGAAATTCAAAATGACTCATATTATTGGTGATTCTGGGCATTTCTTAAGTTCTATCTGAGAGTCTATGTTATTGAACCGGTTTATCGGTCGTCGTTCGTAGTCCATAGGATTAACTTGGAGATAGATGGAAATCAGTATGTTTCGTTACGCTTGCTATACCTTTATATTTTTGACGCTGATTTATCGTTTTCTCGTAATTTTTTTCATCTTTCCTTATTATTTTCATTTCTGGATCCGAAAGGGGTGGTCTGGACCCACCCCTTGGCTACGTGCCTGTCCCCATCAGCATCGACGATCTTCTGCCAACGTTCTGGGAGACCATGGATTCCATCGCGGTAGAACTTCGTGGAGCGTGAAGCGAAGAAGATATCAAGTGAATTTTGTATCTCTACTATGGATTTGAACTGGCATCCTCTAAGGTGACTGTCCAAGGGATGGAACAGGTCATCGTACGGTGCAATGTCCGTGGGGTATAGCCGATGCAATATTGTATCCGATTCCAGTTGTAGAATGGTGTCCCGGGTGATCCTTACCACGTGGGGCTTAGCGGTATCCTGTAACACGAGGACCCGATTGCGATTCAGAACTGCTGGCTCCACATCTTTGAGTTTTCCTTGGACACGGCTCAACTGCTGACAGTACACAGTCGCATTGATGCTCTGACCAACTGGAAGCAGTTTAAGATGCACGATGCAGCGAGCACTCCACCCAACACACAAGAGAACTTTCTTCTGATGCAGTGCTGGTTTCGACTGTTTTGGAACTGGTTCATGGATGCTAACCAATGATGGCGGCACCGTAGAGTTTCGTACAGGTCCCACTCATCATCACATGTCAACATCCTGTCCAGAAATGGCTCCTTCCTCAGACGAGACGACAAAGAAACACAGGTGTCTGTTCGCGTTGCCTTCTGGTCCGGAGTTTAATCATGTGGGATCCACCGACCCAACTTGTAGTGTTTCCACAGTTGATGGAGGTGCTGCCGAATGATTTCTTCACTCATATTGAATTGTAGTCCCAGTTCCTCAGACGTCTGGCACTGTTAGCCTAAATTGTTGCTTGCAGATCTTCATTTTGTACATGTGTTGGTCTTCTGGCATATGATGCGTCTTCGAGTGTTTCGTCACCGTCCTTAAACTTATTAAACTACCACTGCACTATCCGCGTAGTCACGACACCCTCACAAAAGGCCTGGCATATCTTCTACTTCATTGCAGCGTCATTTGACCCCAGTTTGAACTCGTACAGCATACACGCCCTTATGATTCTGTTGAGGTCCCATATTCACTCTGTCCTTACGCAAGTTCCCGGAATAACTGAACTGTTACAACCAGTTAGTACGTTGGATATACCCACACCAACAACTAGACATCGCCTTATCTCCATTCGCATTCAACTCACGGCGTGAGGGCCAATGGATCACATACCTCCACAAAAAGGGACAGAACATTCTTGGCTACCTTTATACATAAGACTGATCTTTGGAATTGCAGTTAATTTCTTTAAGATTTCCTGACAAAAGTATTTATTTATTATTAGTCATTAAAAAACATAATTATTTTATTAACAGCTATATATCCAGTTACACATCAAGTAGCATTAAAAAGAGCGAATTAAATCCGAACTGAAAAACTGAAAAAAAACGTTATTTTCCACTAAATTTTCCATCTGATAAAAAAAAACTAGTTACATGTGAACAATATATAATATCGTTACTAATTAGTTTAGTGCCGTTGTTTGATGGTAGTATTTGAAGTACCTTGTTAAAACATTTGACTTCAAACTTGAAGACTTCGGGGCAAAAACTCGTCAAGTCCAAAAAGTGAGAGTGTAAAGAAGATAGATTCACAAGGTCTTCTCGCCATCGGATTTTCTTCAAACTTGGCACATACTAGACCGAAAATAGACACTTTTTTTTTCTTTCGGAAAATAAGTTAAGGAGGCCAAAGGGCACCTTTTCAAAAACGGCCTCCTTGCTTAAAAGGGCCACCTTAAGCCTAAATTGTTGCTTGCAGATCTTCATTTTGTACATGTGTTGGTCTTCCGGCATATAATGCGTCTTCGAGTGTTTCGTCACCGTCCTTAAACTTATTAAACTACCACTGCACTATTCTTGTAATCACTACACCCTCACAAAAGGCCTGGCATATCTTCAACTTCATTGCAGCGTCATTTGACCCCAGTTTGAACTCGTACAGCATACACGCCCTTATGATTCTGTGGAGGTCCCATATTCACTCTGTCCTTACGCAAGCAGAAATGAAACTCTGCCGATTAATAGATGACTTAAAAATAGGAAATACGTGTTTTGTCGTTTTTGCAAGAATACAGCTGCAGAGGGCAATGGCCCCCTTCGAAATGATAAAGGACACAACCCTTAGGAAATTGGATTTCCGTGGAATTGCTTGAAACCGTGATATGTTCTAGATGTTATGTTCCTAAGAAAACGTCTCAATAGGCACGACCACAAATCACTGACCGTTTGGCCACTACAGGGCCACTTTTTTGAAAACAGCCTAATATAACCACATTCTGAATTTTGGTAAAGTGACTAAAGCCGTGATGTGTTGTAGATATTGTGATCCTGAGAAAAAATTTTAATGGGCATAACCACCAATCATTGATCGTTTGGCCAGTTTTTTGAAAGCAGCCGAAGATAGTGATATTGTGGATTTCGATGAAAATGACTAAAAGTGTGATATGCTCTAGATGTTGTGATCCTGAGAAAAAGTCTGAACAAGCCAAGAAGCACAACCACCAATAACTGACTGGTTACTACAGGGTCGCCTTTTTGGAAAAAGAAGGTAACGGTATTCTGAATTTAGGTGGAATTGGTTGTAACTGTGATATGTTGTAGATATTATGACCCTGAGGATAAGTCTTCACGGGCACAACTACCACTCACTGACCATTTGTCTGCTACGAGACCACTGTTTCGAAAGCAACGGAAAATAGTGATATTGTGGATATCAGTGAAAATGACTGAAACTGTGTTATGTTGTAGATATTGTGATCCAGAGAAAAGGTTTTAATGGACATAATCACTGACCGTTTGACCACTACGGGGACACTTTTTTTAAAGCAGCCGAGCCGAAGTTAGTGTTGTTCTGGATTTCGGTCAAAATGACAGAAACCGTGATATGTTGTAGATATTGTCATCCTGAGAAAAAGTCTCAATGGACACAACCACTAATCACTAATCGTTTGGTCACTACAGGACTGCTTGAAAACAGCTGAGTACAACGATGTTCTAGATTTCAGTAAGATTGAGTAACACTAAGATATGTTGAAGATCTCATCATGAAAAAAGTCTTAATGGACACAACTATCGAATTATGACCGTTTGGCCAGTACAGGCTCAGATTTTTTTAAAAACAGCTGAGTATAATGACATTTTTTATTTCAGTGTAAATGAATGAAACTGTGATACGTTGTAAGTCGTGATCCTAAAAAAAAATATGTAGGACATTCTAGAGTTTTCCTTTGTCTCGCAAAAAGAGCATCCGAATGTTATCTACCGGTATGCTTAAATAATATTGGAGGCTACTCTTCGATCCCTTTATCGGGTTGTGAGATAATTTAGAACTTTTCATGATTTTATACAATTCTACCAGAATTCCAGGTATCCTTACCTTCTTGTGTTTTAAAAAATGTGGTCCCGTAGTTGCTAAATGGTCAGTGATTGGTGTTTGTGTCCATTAAGATTTTTTCTCAGGATCACAATATCTACAACATATCATGATTTCAAGCAATCCCACAGACATCCAGAATACTGTTACCTTCTGTTCTTTTTTTAAGTGGCCCTGTAGTGGCCAAACCGTCATTGTTTGGTGGGTGGGCACGTTGAGACTTTTCTCTGGATCACAATATCACACTACCTACAACATATCATGATTTCAAGCAATCCCACAGACATCCAGAATACTGTTACCTTCTGTTCTTTTTTTAAGTGGCCCTGTAGTGGCCAAACGGTCAGTGATTGCTGGCTGTACTTATTGAGACATTTTCTCTGGATCACAACAATTACAACATATCAGAGTGTACGTCATTTTGATCGAAATCCACCATATCAGGATATTCGGCTGCTGAGGAAGTCATTTGGAGGGCTGGCCCCGTTGGGAGCCCCCCGTGGCTACTCCCCTGGAAGAGATAAAAAATAATGCAAGCCGTTCTCACTGTCATGGCACCCAAGCAGGGGGTTCCTCACACCCTTTTTTATGCTAGTCACATTGACCCAGGTGGATGAAACAAAGATCAGCAGTGTGTCAGAAATATAAAGATCTAGAACCGGTTTTCTTTTGTCTTCATTAAAATAATAATAATAAAAACAAATTTCCACTTGTAGAATGCAATAATTCCGCGTGAGTGGATAAATGCTTTAACATTGTAATTGAATCTTGAACACTATCACAAAATCATTGGTGCATCGTTACTGATTCTTAGTACAACAACCCCTAACGTTAGTGGTTCATTAGAGTAGGTGCTACAAGTAAAATGTCATTGGGGTCATGATGAACTTGCCCATACTTCAAGCACTAATGAAAAAAATTGTGCCATTCGTTAGTGCATCATTAGTACTTCTAGAAAAAAATAACAGTTTGTATGGAATTTGATATTTCTGAAGTCGGACCACCCACCGAAAATCTTGAATATGTCCCAGAATAGGGTAAAGCTACCCTTAGTGTTCAGTGCGTTTTAGTGCACTAATAATGCACTAATGATGTGATAAGTTTGGTGAAAATCTGTCTGCATAAAGGCGGGTGACTTCATATGAAGAAAGACCCCACCAAAAATCTTCAAAAACTCGTAAACTCTGATAGCACTAACGTTAGTTCTTAGTGCTCTAATGTGCACTAACGATGCACTTACGATGGACGACGTTTGGTGTAATTTGGGAGAGGTAAGGAGCCAACATCAGACATGGAAGTTGATGGTTTGCTCATGGTAGATTGCGTAAGTTTAAGGTCAATTTTCTCGAAATACTGGGAGGCCACAATTTTTTAACGAAGTTGTGCAAAAGTGTACAAAATTCATACATTATTTTTGTTTACTTAAGTCATCGGTATGAAGATTCCGCACTCCAAGTTGATGGTTGAGTTCGAAATTTTAGAGCTAATTTTCTGGAAACACAGGGGTGAACAAAATTATTTGAGTTTAGTTGATTTTGAGTTTAACGTCCATTCAGGAGCGAGGCTATATGATGCGGGCGGGACCTACTGATTAACGTCGAATCCGAACCACATGAAGTTTTGCTGGGAATCGAACCCAGATCTCCCACACCAAAGGCGCGTACGCTACCGCTTAGCCACGAAAGAGCTCACAAAATTATTTGAATTCTGTACAAAATTCTACGGGACAGGTAGGATCTTATTTGCTTAGTATATGACCAGTATTGAAAATCGGCACTCCAAGTTGATGGTTTGCTTATTGCAGAAGCCACAACTTTAAGGCCATTTTTTTCGAAATACAAATTTTTTAAAAAGTGTACAAAATTGTACAAAATTGGTAGATTATTATTGTCTACTTAAGTCTTCGGTATGAACACTCCGTAGTCCAACATGATCGTTGAGTTCCAAACTTTGACGGTAATTTTCTCGAAACACGGAAGTGTACAAAATTATTTTAAAGGTGAACTAAATTGTACGAAATTCGCATATTATTTTTAGCTACCTAAATCTCGAATCTGGTGATTCCGCACTCGAACATCAAATTGGAGTGCGGAATTTTGATAGCAAATTTCTGGAAACACATGAGCGTACAAATGTGTTTAAAAGATGTAACATGTTTAATATGTGATTTGCCGATTCCGGACTCCAAGTTGACGAACCTTTAGACCCTATTAAACGTTTAATAGTGTTTATATATTTATTTCGATTATATACGTCAGGCATTTCTTTACTTTTAAAGATTTTGCATAAATATTATTCTTACCATGCGAAGCCCAGCGTTTCAGCCAAAGGGTATTCATGTAATTGTTCCCTTTCTATTACACATTCTTGTTTCATTGTTTGAAAGGACACTTAAAATACACTTAAGTACACTTAATAGTTGTTTATTTCTAGCAGTGTTACAAGTCTCTGTAATAAAGTTAATCAAACGTTGGGAATTGTTGAAATGAAATGAAATGAAATTTTGAGTTTTACGTCCCACGTTTATGCCGGTGAGGCTAAAGGAGACGGTGATAATGAGTAATGAATGAAATGGTGGAATGAAGAAAGTGGGAGGAAACGGGAGAACCCCGAGAAAACCCACGCACACGGTGTTTGTCCACCACAAAGTTCACTTGGCGGGAGCAGGGTTTGAACCCGAGACCCCTAGCACCAGAGGTGAACGCTCTACCACTGAGCCACCGCGGCCCCGTTGGGAATTGTTCTTCAAACCTGAATAAACGTAGATAAAACTGATATAAGAAAACACCAAATTCGAAGTGTAAGGGAAGGGGCTGGCGCCCCATTTTTTTAAACCCTACTTTCTCTGTTAGTAAAATTCGTCAAACTTTGAAAATTGTTGATCATATTTGATCAAACGATGATCAAAGGATTGGCATCAAAAAATTTCAATTCTGACACGAAGTGGGGCTAGCGTGTACTTAGCCCCAGTAATAAATATAGCTGATGTTTGTATTAGTAACGATGATGGAACGTTAAAAATTATTGATCATACCTGATAAAACGATGACCAAACGATTGACATAGGAAAAGAACGAATCGGAGGTGAAGGGGGCTAGTTTGTAGTTAGTCCCCTACTAAAATTTGCTTAAATTTATGTTAGTAACGCAGATCAAACGCTAAAAATTGATGATCGGTCAAACGATTGACATAAGAAAAGATCGAATCCGGGGAAAGGGGGGGAGCTGGTCCCCCATTGATCAAACGTTGAAAAATGAAACGTTGAAACTTGTTGATCAAACCTGATCAAACGATGATCAAACGACTAACATCAAAAAATTTCGAATCTGACATGAAGGAGGGGCTAGCGTGTAGTTAGCCCCCCTACACTGAGAAAAATCCATTATCCGGACAGCGGTATATTGTACAAATACAAGGATTCGTTATGTTTACTAAGGAAATCTGTACGGAGCGTACTTTATCCATATACTACAGAGGTACTCCCTTTTACCCGCTTAGATGTTACATCATGTCGCTGCAGGATGTCTGACATCTAACAATTTTCCGTATTTTACATACGTATACGTATGTTAAATACTTCAGCTATACGTTATATACGTCCATCTGTGTGTAAGATCCAGACCGCCTATAGACACTCTTTCTTTCGCCATGGCTGACGTCATTGAACTACCGTCTTTTGCTTGCGAAACGAGGTTGTTTACAAACGGAACAGAAGAGAGGAAGGAAACAAAAGCCTGGGTAAGTACAATAGTTAACTATTACTTTAGTTAAATATTCCATTAATTATATATTCTTTTAGTGTAACTTGCTTTAATATAGTACTAAGTAAGTAATGTAGTTTATGACTACAATTCTTACTATTGTAACTCGTAAATGATTGAGGAGAATGGAATGGGTGAATCTGAATTTTGAAAAAACTTTGAATATTAATGTTTTGAAACATATTATGTTTCAAGGTAGCAAAATGAATGTTATGTGTTTATCCATTCCATTTTATATGTGACGATTTATTACTTGGTGCAGATTTACTACAGGACTGCTTAACATAATTGCTAATAAACCGTTTTCAGCGCGGAAATTTCCTTGTGTAGTGAAGATTTAGGATTTAGATTTCTGGGCTTTCGGCATCAATGGCCTTGTTACCCCATATGAGGGATGACTTTCCTCGGCGAGTACACTATCCGGGGAAAGGAAGGGAAGAAAGGATTGGGGAAGGAAGAAAACGGCCTGGGACCTATATGTTAGGTACCACTCCGGCATTTGCCTGCTGTGAATGAGGAAAACCCAAGGAAACCTCATTCAGGATGGCTGGACTTAAAATCTTTTGATACTTTTTCGACCGAGTTCTCCCCCGGGATCGAACCCGGAACCGTTCGCACCGAAGGCGAGAGCGCTAGCGACTACCCTACGCGGGGCCACTTGTGTAGTCTAGAAAACTCATTTTTACTAGGATATTTGCAATTTTTTTTTTTTTGCTTTTAGTTTAACGCCCCATGATTGTACATCAATATAAGAGAGAAGGTGACAATAAGATACATGATAATGGTGGAATCAAGAAAATGTAAGGAAACTGGAAAGTCTTAAGAATAACCACACCTACAGTGTTCACCAAAAGGCTATTTGTCGGGAGCAGGAATCGAACCAGGGACCTAACGCGTCAGAGGTAAGCGCTCTACTACAAAGCTTTCTTTTGTTTAAAGAACTTGTTTACATTGAAATATATATATTTTACGAAGATACTGACATATTTTACAGCCTCACTGAAATTAAAAAAAAAGTAGTCAGGGAGAGTTTACTTGTCAGATTTTTATTTTTTAATTTAATTTATTTTTATTTTTATTTATTTTTGCTTTGTTATGTTCCCTAGTTAATTAATGTTTGGGTTACTGAAAATTAAAACCTTTTTAATATTATTGTTATGTCATCACTTTGGAACCAAAAAAGTTAGATTTTTTTCTTGTGTTTTCATATAGGAAGTTGGTAAGTTTGTGCCTTAGCATTGGTTTGGTTTCTAGAACGTAATTGAAGGTCATGTTGAGTTGAGTCTTGGCGGGTTTAGAGTTCGTGAAGTGTCAGGCACTGCTTGTGCCCCTGTCTTCTGTCTGTGACGTTTCCTGGCTTTGGGCTGTGAGGTATTTATGTTGAGGAGTACCAACGCAGGCCGCGTGATATACAGGTAGCTACAACACAGCTACGAGTGCCAGGTGTTCATCTTTCGTTACGGCGTGACTAATGCAGTATAGTACTAGGTTCAAATTCTATGGGTGGTAAAAATGGTCGTGGTATGGTAAGAAATACGACGTAATTGTTATTAGTTTATTAGTGTTTCTTCATAGTATAGTTTCACTATTTCTAGAAGGAATTAAGTATTAATGAAGTAATAAATAAGCAAAAGCACACTTTGATTGGCGTTAACTATTTCTCATACTCCATTGAGAATGTTTTGATCCTCAGTTGCGCAAACATCCAGTGTGCGTTTTTTTGTTTGCTTACACTGCCTTATAGATGAGCTCCCTCGTGGCTAAGTGGTTAGTGAACACGCCTTTGGCGTGGGACACCCAGGTTCGATTCCCGGCCGAGGGCCGCGGTGGCTCAGTGGTAGAAGGTTCACCTCTGGTGCTTGGGGCCCCGGGTTCGATCCCAGCCCCGCCAAGTGAACCTTGTGGTGGACAAACACCGTGTGCGTGGGTTTTCTCGGGGTTCTCCCGTTTCCTCCCACTTTCTTCATTCCACTATTTAATTCATTACTCATCAGCGTCTCCATTAGCCTAACCGGCATAACCGTAGGACATAAAACTCAAAGATTTCATTTCATTTTTTCGATTCCCGGCCGGAGCTTATGTGGTTCGGATTCCACGTTAATCTGTAGGTCCACGTCTCATACAGCCTTGCTGCTGAAAGGAACGTTAAAATCAAATCAGCACTGTTTTACAGATGCAATTGTTCGATTCCGAGTTCGAATGAAGCTTTATACGGGCAGGGGGCGACTTTTATATATACAATCCAAGGATTTTAGTTATTAGTCAGTGATGCAATATATAGATCTATATATATTACAAAATTGAAAGTGACTATGTTTGTGACTCTTAATCTCTTAAGAGCTGCGGTGGCTCAGTGGTAGAGCGTTCACCTCCGGTACTTGGGGTCCCGGGTTCGATCCCAGCCCCCGTCAAATGAACTTTGTGATGGACAAACACCTTGTGCGTGGGTTTCCTCGGGGTTCTCCCGTTTCCTTCCACTTTCTTCATTCCACCATTTCATTCATTGCTTATCATCAGCGTCTCCTTTAGCCTAACCGGCATAACTGTGGGACGTAAAACTCAAAGGTTTCATTTCATTTTTTCTTAATCTCTTTGGAATCTTGTACTTAGGTTCACAGCGGAAGCGACGAAATAACTCGACTCATCCATTGTAGCTCTCTTCGCAACCAGTTTCCAAAATGTTGGCAATAAGTTTGCGAAACGGGGTATGACGACTCCAATTTTGGGTGAAAAGTCGCTATAAAAAATAATAGAGAAATTCATTGTCTATAAGCATTGTTTTAAAGTTGTAGATGTAAACTAAACAATATGTTCTACTCACTGGCGCAAATCCGTGGGGGGGGATGACGGATACATGTCCCCTCCAATCTTGGAACTGAGGGGGACTTCTCCCCAATAATCCGATTTGAAATGTGTTTTTTGGGAGAAATTTGATTATTTTTGTCCGATTGCTACAAAGGAACGTGAGATAAAATAGATGTCCCCCAGAATAAGCCTCAAATCTGCAGCCTCCCAACGCTGAAGACAACTCTGATCCTCCACAACATTGTTTTTCAACTTCATAAGTATTTTGGACATCGCCAAAAAAAGTATGGTAACGGTCTTACCCCCCCCCCCCAATGTTGAAGACAGATTTGCGCCGCTGGTTCTACTCACATCTTTGTAAATAGGGCGCAACCAATCCTTTAATTCAGGGATCATTTCAGGTTGTTTCGGGTACTTTTGTTCATATTGTGGTCAAAATAGTTCCGAAATAATTAACACTACAGTACTTACGTTAAGCAATTTTTTTGTAAAAGAAAAAGTGCAGAATAATTAAAAGACCCCAATGGACAAATATAACAAACATCTTCTTCGCCTTTATTCACGCAATCTATAGCTAATCTTGTTGCTATCGGTAATGATGCATTACGTGTGTTTCTCAACGGAAACTCTGCGAACTAAAGGACATCAAGTTTGTAGTTGTTCTTCGTTAGAGGGCAAGAGTAACATAACAATGCAGGATTGTGGGGCAGTGAGTATGCTGTATTTCCAAACTCTTCATCAGTTGCGCTGATTAAAACAAACAAACAGAAAAAAAGAACGTAAAAACTGTTTTGAACTAATAATGCTTCTCTACAGATGAACATTTTGTTTGGAGCAAAAAGTCGCTAAATGTGTAAGTAGGTAAATCGTCATTTAAAAATCACCCAAAAAAGTCTCCAATCGGAAAAAAATATTTTTTGTCGCTATCGTAGGGCGACCATACGTCCCGTTTTGACCGGGACAGTCCCGTTTTAGTGGCGTGTCCCGGCCGTCCCGTCAGTAGATGGAAAAAGTAGTATTCGTCCCGTTCTATGTAAATGAAAGAAGTAAATAACAAACCCAGTATCTTTACTCCTTTTAAAAGTATTAATAATTAATAATAACAAAGAGGCAAAAATTGAACTGAAATTCCCTATATTAAACATACTCTATAGTTCGCAGTACTGCTCGAAAGGCAGCAGAGGTTTTAGCAGTTGGTTGTGTGTTGAACAAATTTCAACGTGTCTTTCCTTTTTCATAAGTACCCGCTCTGTAACAAAGAGAGAGAGGAGGAAATCTGATATCAAGGCACTGATAAGAACAAAGGTAGATCTAAAAGTCTAGGGTTGCAAGAACCTGTCCCGTTTTTAACTGAAAATTTTATGGTCAACCTACGCTATCGTTGAGGTCGAATTCCCCTTATTTAGCGACTTTACCCAAAATTGGCAACATTGACCCCTACCGAACAACCAGGGTTGAATTCAGGGGGTAGCCCGGGGGGGAATCTCCCCCCCGAAGAAAATTCATTCTCCCCCGGAGAAACTCCCAAAATTTCAGTCACAAAATGTAGAAATTACTTCACCCAATTATTTGCTTTTCTTTCCGTGTACGTGCAGACGAAATCCGATCTCTCAATATACATATAAATGACGCAGACCCATTCTATATAAATGTTAACATGTAACATCTAAGATAGAATACCAAATCTATATATATAAAAGAGAACGCACAAATCCTTTGTTCCCTCATCACGCTAATACGGCTGAACCAATTTCTTTCATTTTTGGGGGGTTATTATGATTTGGACCCTAGATGGTTTTTATCATATCACTTTAATTTTCAATTACCAGTGTCTTGAGATAATTGACCATTCAAGTGTCCATAACGTACAAATCCTTTGTTAGTTCATCATAGGTAAAAATAAACGTATTTATATGCAACCCACATGACCGTGTCACTCGGCGGGTTAACATAAATGACAGGCGATATAATGTTAACATTTACTGCAATCTTCTATAAAAGTAAAAATTATCTAAGTAACAAAGTTTATTGCGTTCCGGGGTGACCCCAGCGAAGCGGGGTGAACGCTGCTAGTAGTGAATAAAACTTGTATTTCTTAACGCTATGACTGAGTTTGGCAGAACATGAAATTGTTAACTGTTGAAGAAAGGTTTGTATTTTAGTAGGTACTATACTCTCGCCCTATATTATATATTAGTAGGTAGCACTAGCACAGGTTGAGATACGAAAGGAAAGATAGGGAAGATCTTTCGATCATTCCATATAATCTCTCATGTCAGCAGACTTCAGTTCTTGAAAATATACAGTTCCTACATTATTTGAAATAGGACGCCTAAATCCCATTTCTCGCATCGGAAGTAACAGACGTAAATGTGTTTTACGATTGTTAAAGTAAACACATCTTTCTTTAATTAAAAATAATTCAGTTAAAGGGTGAGATTCAGTGGGCGTCATTTAGAGGGATCAGGGAGGAACAGTTATCCCTCCTTGATTAGAAACTTATATAGAATTTATCAATATGATAATAGTATATAAGTGAAAGATTGCTATTGAAGGTGGCCAAGATCCTGCTCAGTGCCGTTCCATGGGGGAGGGGCAAGCGGGGCGACGGCCCCGGGCGCCGAAGTAAGGGGTGAAAAATTCGGGAGGGAAAAAGAAAAGAAAAGAAGGAAAGAAAAACAGAGGAATGAAATACATGTGGACATATATAAAATGAAAGGAAAAAAGTAATGAAAAGTGCTCAAAATCAAGGAAAAGCAGGGTTTACTTTTTAAAATTTTCCCACCTTTGGCGGCTGGTCTGTCGACCTCACTCATATATACGGGGATGCCGTCGTATACTCTCGCGCCAAGCGCTGATTTTCCACGACACGGCACTAATCCTACTGAAGATTTCGTCAACTAAACTATTGATGTATATGCAGTGAAGAAACCAAGGCTAATATGTTTGATTTAGAATCAGAAGTGTGAGAAAGAATGATAACTTTTTATTAAGATATTCCTAAGTATGTTTGTTTTAGGAGAAAAAATATTTCAGTTAATTTAAATCTTTTTAAAAATTTTTACATTAGTAACAAACAGTAATTACTGAATATAGGAAATAATAAAAATAGTTACTGTAAATAGCAGTTAAAGTTTAGTGTAAACTATTTTTGCCAGTCTTTATTTAATGTTTTAGATGAAATCAAACGATTGTTTTCTTAAAATTATAATCTCATTGAATATTTATCAGCAATTAGTCTCAATATTAGGTAAGATGTGTATGTGAATGGAATTGTTAAATATGCTGCTTTCTTGAAAAAAATACAGAAAAATAACCCTCCCCCGAGCAGTTGACATTCCCCCCCGGGTGTAAATGTCTGAATTCAACACTGCGAACAACACCCCGTTATCTTTAGCCTAGCTAGCATAATAGTGGGACGTAAAACTTAAAGATTTCATTTCGAACAACACTCCCAGAAACCTATTGTTATACCATTCCCAAAACACCCTTTTGTACAGTTCTCCCTATTCGAAAAAAAAAATTGTAAATAGCAGTGTTCATACATAAATGTGGAACTCAATTTCCCTGAATTTTCCAGGTTTTCCAGGTATTAATTTTTCAATTTCCAGGTCTAGTGGAAGAAACTAATAGTACGAGAACACATAAATTTTAAGAATACTATATTTATATATTTGAGAATGGCCACCCTTCTCCCCAATGAACGATTGCAATTAAATATTGAGTCACAAGAAAATAAATAATTAAAATAAATAAAATTTAAGTTGAAAAATATGAAGTTGAGAAACCTACTAAGGGAATTATATAATACTTTTGTTCCATACTTGAATACATTCAAAATATACAAAAATATTGGCTTGGGGAAGAAAAAAGGGCCCGCGAGATTTTAACTGATTCTTATAGTACTCGACAACAGAAATAAATTACTGAAAGAATTTTCAAAATCGACGCAGGTAAACATGCAGAAAATCGCATTTTCATGTACCGGTTCAAAATGGGGAAGAAAAGAAGACCGCGAGATTTTAATTGATTCTTGTACACGACGAGAGAAATCGATTAGTGAAGGAATTTTCAAAATCGGCGCAGGCAAACATGGAGAAAATGGCATTTTCATGTACCGGTTCAAAATGGGGAAGGAAAAAGTTTCCGCGAGATTTTAACTGATTCTTGTAGTACTCGTCGAGAGAAATCGATTAGTGAAGGAATTTTCAAAATCGGCGCAGGCAAACATAGAGAAAATCTCATTTTCATGTTCCGGTTCAAAGTGGGGAAGAAAAAAGGGCCGCAAGATTTTAACTGATTCTTGTAATACTCGACGAGAGAAATCGACTAGTGAAGGAATTGTCAAAATCGGCGCAGGCAAGCATGAAGAAAATCGCATTTTCATGTATCAGTTCAAAATGGGGAAGAAAAAAGGGCCCGCGAGATTTTAACTGTTTCTTGTAGTACTCGACGAGAGAAATCGATTAGTGAAGGAATTTTCAAAATCGGCGCAGGCAAACATGGAGAAAATGGCATTTTCATGTACCGGTTCAAAATGGAGAAGGAAAAAGGTTCCGCGAGATTTTAACTGATTCTTGTAGTACTCGTCGAGAGAAATCGATTAGTGAAGGAATTTTCAAAATCGGCACAGGCAAACATGGAGAAAATGGCATTTTCATGTGCCGGTTCAAAATGGGGAAGGAAAAAGGTTCCGCGAGATTTTAACTGATTCTTGTAGTACTCGTCGAGAGAAATCGATTAGTGAAGGAATTTTCAAAATCGGCGCAGGCAAACATAGAGAAAATCTCATTTTCATGTTCCGGTTCAAAGTGGGGAAGAAAAAAGGGCCGCAAGATTTTAACTGATTCTTGTAATACTCGACGAGAGAAATCGACTAGTGAAGGAATTGTCAAAATCGGCGCAGGCAAGCATGAAGAAAATCGCATTTTCATGTATCAGTTCAAAATGGGGAAGAAAAAAGGGCCCGCGAGATTTTAACTGTTTCTTGTAGTACTCGACGAGAGAAATCGATTAGTGAAGGAATTTTCAAAATCGGCGCAGGCAAACATGGAGAAAATGGCATTTTCATGTACCGGTTCAAAATGGAGAAGGAAAAAGGTTCCGCGAGATTTTAACTGATTCTTGTAGTACTCGTCGAGAGAAATCGATTAGTGAAGGAATTTTCAAAATCGGCGCAGGCAAACATGGAGAAAATGGCATTTTCATGTACCGGTTCAAAATGGAGAAGGAAAAAGGTTCCGCGAGATTTTAACTGATTCTTGTAGTACTCGTCGAGAGAAATCGATTAGTGAAGGAATTTTCAAAATCGGCGCAGGCAAACATGGAGAAAATGGCATTTTCATGTACCGGTTCAAAATGGGGAAGGAAAAAGGTTCCGCGAGATTTTAACTGATTCTTGTAGTACTCGTCGAGAGAAATCGATTAGTGAAGGAATTGTCAAAATCGGCGCAGGCAAACATAGAGAAAATCTCGTTTTTATGTTCCGGTTCAAAATGGGGAATGAAAAAGAACCGCGAGATTTTAACTGATTCTTGTAGTACTCGACGAGAGAAATCGACTAGTGAAGAATTGTCAAAATCGGCGCAGGCAAGCATGAAGAAAATCGCATTTTCATGTATCAGTTCAAAATGGGGAAGAAAAAAGGGCCCGCGAGATTTTAACTGTTTCTTGTAGTACTCGACGAGAGAAATCGATTAGTGAAGGAATGTTCAAAATCGGCGCAGGCAAACATGGAGAAAATGGCATTTTCATGTACCGGTTCAAAATGGGGAAGGAAAAAGGTTCCGCGAGTTTGAACCGCTACGATGTATGTTCACGAATGTCCCTGTCTTCTCAAATTTAGTTAATTACTGTGACACTGAAACATGTGACACAGAGTCACATTGTGGATGACTGCAATCGGCAACCACTGCACATATACTCCTCCCGCCCCACAGTTTGATTATTTCGATCCATTCCTCACGTGCTAACGGCATGGTTCAACATCTGCAAGAAAGAGGTAAATGTAACGTTCAATTGGCAATAGCTTTTCACCAAATTAAGCTGCATGAAATCTGATTGCATATTTGACATACTGAGAAAATTCTAGTCCGTGGCCATATGTATCACATATCCCATCAATTCATAAAAATTTTGAACACAAAATTACGGTCGTCCGTGTGACGTACTCCCAAAAGGCCTAATGTGTATCACCCACCTCACATTCAATGAAACCACATCCGTGTAGAATTTAGAAAGGAACTTCTTATGATGTATACAGGATGTCTCAAACGTTCCCTGACATAGGATAACTCTGTTATTATCAGAGTTACAACAAAATGTAAGAGGAAAAACATCTCGAAATATGACGTTTTCAATCTAAAGTGAACACTTTTTAAAAAAAATCGGACGAGATGTTTGTGCTGTATACTCTTTATGCACCCAATTTTAAATGAAAATGCAACGTTGTCATTTACCTGGACCCACAACATAAGTGAATGAAGTTACTGTTTGAAACGGGGGCTGGCCATCGACATGTTAGCGTAAAAGACAGTAACTTCACTCACTTACGTTGTGGGTCCAGGTAAATGGCAATGTTGCATTTTCATTTCACATTGGACGCATAGCGAGTGTACAGCGCAAACGGGTCATCCGATTTTAAAAATTCCTTCACTTTAGAATGAAAACATTATATTTGGAGACGCTTTCCAAAATAGTATAATTTAGTTTGTTTAAATTTACAATTTAACACAAGTAGATTCGGATTTATATGCGTAGGATTTTGTATGCATCTAACTAATGAATTCTTTATTTTCATGCTTAACTTAGTGACTGCAACTGATTATTGTAACCCATTATTGCTTGAGAAGAAACAAGATATCCGAATCTTCATTTGGAGAAATCAAACGTCTATTGGAAAGCTCGGGATTACAATCATTAATTTCTACATTTCAAGGTGCGTAAATTATATATTCTGTGTTTGTTGTTAAATTACTATTACTATTATTGGGTTTAGAATCAATCAAGCACTTCATGATATTTTATGGGGATCAAGATGGGTGCCGGATAGATAAGTATTTGAGCGTCAGGCTCTTATTTCTTTTCAATTTAATATTTAATCATTGATTATTTTTCTCCCTCATTATTCCACCAAATCGTATTCCAAGATCATATATCCATTTTTGATCGATATATCCATATTTTTGATCTCTTTCATATTTCTATATTTTCGATTTTTGATATTGTTTATATTTCGATATTGCTCTATTTTTCGATATTTCGAACAAGTTTCGATAGTTTGTCAATATCGATTATCTATATCTAAATTCGGATATCCCAAAGCCCTATCGAACCCCCTCCGAAATGAAGTTTTTGGCTATGGACCTGATTAGGGATGCGCACGAGACAAGACGAGACAGAATTTTTGTTACGAAATTCGAGACGAGATAGAGCTCTTCCAATAGAAACGGATCCAGTTTTCGAGACGAGACATAACTTTCGCGGCACCTTTTCGAGAGGAGACAATCTCAAATCTTTTCTCTTGCGCATCCCTACACTTGATCATGAGGTATCAAAAAAAAAAAATTAATGAGAAATACCGGTAACATGTAAATACAATATAGGTAGCTAAAACATTTTTGTTTTCATTCTTCAGTAATGCATTATTATTAATCTCAGGGGGGCGCGGTGGCTCAGTGGTAGAGTGTTAACCTCCGGTGTTTGGGGTCCCTGGTTCGATCCCAACTCGCACCGTGTGGACTTTGTAGTGGACAAACACCGTGCTCGTGGGTTTTCTCGGGGTTCTCCCGTTTCCTCCCACTTTCTTCATTCCACCATTTCACTCATTTCTCATTATCTCCGTCTCCTGTAGCCTAACCGGCATAATCGTGGGACGTTAAACTTAAAGATTTCATTTTTTATTAATCTCTGTATTTTATAGTGTATTCTCAAGCTTAAGGTGATGTATAATTAAATTTTGAATTCAGTTAACTTATTTTGTTTCTCAGATTGTTTTTAAAATGTATGTACAAACGTTTATTTTCATTCTTGAGAGTTTAAAGTGACGTATAGTTATTAAACATAGTATTTAATATTGTACTCTTAACGTGGAAGTGATATACAGTTAACTTTTGAATTCAGTTAACATTTTTCTCTCTGAAATTGCTTTAAAAAGTATGTAAAAACGTTTTTATTTTATTTCTTGAGTGCTAAAAGTGATGCAAAGTTATTAAGCTTACTACTTTATATTGTATTCTTAACCCTAAACTGATACACAGTGCGTTTTTGAATAAATTATGTCAAGTTATTTGAGTGACGAACACTGGTAGAAAATCCTGACTACTACTGGAACATTTTGATTTTAAGGTGACGACTACTGGTGCAAGGATTTTAAAATATTGTTTTTCCTCCAACGGCTACTCCTTTTTTAATTCTAACTACATGGTCATTATAGGAAGGATCAGTGAGTCTTTCCAACTATGGTTCAGCTCCGACAGATTCACGATGCTCAGAGAAGAGACAAAATAGTATGTTTTCAACCTTAAAGTGAGAACCACTGGCGTTTTTACCCTGCTATGCAAAAGTAAGTGAGTACTCCAATGGAGTTCCAATGCGGTACTTAATTTCTGCGTTTTAGATATATGGAAATACATGTCTCTAAAATGTAAAGAACTGATTTTTTTTTATACTGAAAACTGCAACTCGGTAAGCCTTATGGATACCGAGGTATGGGAAAATAAACTATAGGTATGTGGGGCTTGCATACTTGACGCTACAATTCGGAAATTGAATTAAAATATGACTAACGGCTATCAAGATGTTGTCAAATAAAGGGAGGACCAGCACAGTTAAGGGGTTTTCGTGTTAGATGCTAAAATTTCCGAAATCGGTCATGGAAAGTTAATAAACACCAGTAGTAATTTCATCTTAAAGTAATTAGATATCTTCATGGAGTGTTAGAACATCATGGGGTCTACCAAAATTAAATTTTAAAAGCTTTTGAAAATATAATCTGACATTTGTAAACAGTATTTGAAATATGTGTTTACCCAAAACTTCCAGCTAGTACATCTAACATCTGGAGAAACACTGTGAAATAAAAGCGTACGAGATCTTGAAATTTCGGAAACAATTATTGGTGGCAACAAAATTAAATAAGATGGTACTTCTATGGGTTAAATGAGTACCTCAGTACAATTTCGATCGAAAGATTAGTTCAGTCCTAGGTTTTCTTCAGGCAATTCCAAGGGTTCATCGAGCTGTGCAAAAGAATGAAAATTCGCTGTCAATATCTAAGATAGTAACCAAGATATAAGGAATTATATATTTTATGACGTAAAAATAGAGATCTTTACGGATTTGTACTTTTGGCTCTTTCCTATAAGAAAAAAATTCAGAAAACTACTGTATATACCTTAATAGACAATTCAGTGGGCGGGGACACAGTAGCTTAGTGGTAGGGTATTTAACTAATCTTTTTTTGCAGAAACTATTGGAGTATTCACTTAACCTGTAGAGATACGATCATACTTAACTCCCTATTTAATTTTAAAATTAAATAAAAGGAAATATTTCAGTGGAGCGACCCACGATTATGCATTTTAGTCTCAGGGAGATTATGATTAAAGCAAGTGAATGTTGTTGACAGAATTGATGGAATGCAAAGGTGGGAGGAAAGAGAGTACCCCGAGAAAACCCACGAATACGATGTGCACTACAAACTGACTTGACCGTGGATCGAACCAAGAACCCAATACACTAGAGGTAAACACTCTACCCCTAAGCCATCGTGCCCTCGCCCATTTAATTGTCTATTAAGGTATATACGGTTGTTTTCTGAAATTTCTTCTTCTTACAGCAAATACTGAAAAGTACAAATCCATGTGGGTCTTTATTTTTACGACGTCATAAAATGCATAATTCCTTATATCTCGCTTGCTATATTAGATATTGACAAAAAATGTTCACTTTATTTCAGAGCCCGATGAACGCTTGGAATTGTCCAAAGAAAATTTAGAGCTGAATTAATCTTTCGATCGAAATTGTACTGACGAGTCTGAGGTACTCACTCAATCCATATAAGTACCATCTTATTTAACTTTTGTTAGGATCAATAATTGTTTTCTGAAATTTCAAGATCTAATACGCTTTTATTGTATGGTGTCTCTCTAGCTGCTAGATGTACTAGCTGGAACTTTTAGGTAAATACATATTTCTAATACTCTTTACAAATGTCAAAATATATTTTACAAAACTTTTAAAATTTAATCTTGGTAGACCCCATGATGTTCTTAAACTCCATGGAAATACCTAATTATTTTAAGACGAAATTGCTACTGATGCTTATTAACTTTACATGACCGGTTTCGGAAATTTTACCACCTAATACGAAAACCCCATAACTATATGGATCCTCCCTTTATTTGACAATATCTTGATAGTCATATTTTAATTAATTTTCTAAATTGTACTGTCTAATACGCAAGCTCCACGTACCTATGGTGTCGCTTTTTATTTCACCATATTTCGGTAACTGTTAGGCGTACCGACTTGCGGTTTCGGTAAACACACACCTCTAACGTTCTTTAAAACGTTATTAAGACATATTTTAGAATATTTAGAAATGAGAGTTCTGGGAATATCATGGTACCCGAAAAGCCCCATCAGGGCGTGTGTGTAGTGTATTTAATTGAAACTACTTTTGAGGTTGTTGTAAGCCCTCGTAATTACGTTTCCGAAACTGCACCATCTAGTACGCAAACTCCACAGTTCTGTAGTGTCGCTCTTTATTTTCCCATATCTCGATATCCATAAGGCTTACCGAGTTGAGGTTTTCGGTAAACAGATGTCAGTTCCTTACATTTTAGAGACATATATTTTCATATATCTAAAAATACAGACATTAGGTACCCCATGGTAGCCCGAACACCATTGAGGTACCCACTTACTTTTGAATGGTAATACATTTTGAGTTGTTCTTCAGCATCAATAAACACTTCATAGTTTTTCTACGTGCAACCCAAAAGTCCATACCTGACCGAACAGATTTTGTCCATTTAATCTCAAAAATGTTAAGATACTTTGTATTGTTAAGTACAACCAAATTAAGCACACTGAATATAACATTTTAAATATTTTCTGATTTTTGTTGCAGGTATTTCGTGCATCAAACCAGGATTCTGCTTGAAAGACAGTCAAAAGAAGCAGTGTAGGTTGTGGCTAAAAGTACGCCCTTTCTGAAGACAGACTCAGTTGTACTTACATTATTTTGTACGAATATATAACCCTAATAAAGATACTGTACTACAAATTATTTCTTTCTTCCATAAATTATAATAAAATATTATCTCTGTTTAAAGAAAATGATTGTTAATGTTAAGTCATTTTAATTCTTTTTCTCTGTAATAAGAACATTATCCCTAGCAATATTTTTTATCTTTGTGCTATTGCGATTGGATGAAGTAAAATTCTATACGAAGCACTATTATTTCAGACATGCATTAATAACTAATGTATTGTTCTGTATGTAAGACAATGTGTATACTGAACATGTCTAGCGAAGGTGTTGTTTTAATACAGAATCTATAACTCAGCTTTTCAGTAGTCAACTTTATTGGGAATCCGAAGAAAGAAGTTAAAAAAAAAATGTTGGACTTACCAGCGTGTGTGTGTTCGAATTCTGGACTAATCCAAATTATCCAGAGAAATCATTATATATTTCTTTGTTGCTATTTCAGATGTATCCTTTATCCAAGTCGTATGAAACGGAGACTTCATACATCGCTATACTTTGTATGAACTATGTTCCGTATTTACTTAATCACTTTGTAACTTTCTCTAGTGTTGACAAGGCCGCAGGTGTCAATCGAATAGTTTAGTGTTTCACTCATGTCACCTTGTGACTAAGGTACGTCCTGTCGGTATATATATGGTACTGGGTTCAATTAGCGATAAAATACATTTTTAGCGTTAAACAAATGCAAAAATCTACACGAAATGAGATACCGTGATCTCTGACTTACGGATAACACCAAGCAACTAATGGTACTGAGTGTGATTGAGTTTACTAATTACTATTTGGCTAAAATCAGTGTTCCTTTATCTATAGTTCTTTTCGTGCTTTGAATTGCAAAGTTTGAAATAACCGTTTTAAATTATTGTGTATATATATCTTCCGAGTAATTCTGAGAATCATTGCTCTTTCTTTAAGCAATGTATGAGACTGTTAAATTGCTCTTTCCTTAAAATGTTGCACTAAGAAGGATGCATCCAGGAAAGTCCAAATTTGCAGAATGTCTATAGCAGGGAAGAATAAATATGTTTAGTCGATGGCTGCACAACGCCTCCGCTGTCACCACGTTGTCACACAGCGAATACAGCGAACGTTTAAGAGTATTCTGCACTTACTATTAGGTATCGGCCTGGGAACTTTGGCGCATCTACCCAGTCTCCTTCTTGGTGTTTCATTTTTAATGGCGAGTACTGAGTAGGAATCATATTGTAAGCGAATACGTTTCCGGCTGACACCACACTTTTAATTATTGCGACATTTAAAAAAAAAAAGACATACCTGTTAATTAAAATGTACAGAGAAGTTATTTCTGGAAAATTCTATTCAGGCGTCTTGTGGAAACAACTGCACTTTAGTAGAAGATACTATTAAGGAAAAGAATGAGGTAAAATAATCTTTATATCGTACAAGCAATGGATGATAACAGCTTAATAAATGATTGTATGTAAATCTTGTTTGAGTTTGAATATAGGATTGTATAAGGCTGTGCATTTTGCATTATTATTGAGGTGCTGCAACTAACTAACTGCAAACCATATGATAAATTCTTACAGTAATATATCACATATTGATTTACTCTGTATGGAAACGAAAATAGTTTAATATATGGTTAACCTCCTTTGTGCCAGGGTCGGATCCAGAGGGGGGCGATCGGGGCGATCGCCCCCCCCCACAAGAGGAAACTTTCTTATTTTATATATAAATAAACCCATCCATAACAAGTTTGGAGCTCTTAAAAGTAGCAGTATTACCGCCGACCGCCCCCCCCCCAGAAGTCCGTCCTGGATCCGCCCCTGCTTTGTGCCCATAATTTTAAAATTAACGCTTGTGTCACTTTTCAACACTTGACTTTGCAGTAGCTTTCCAACGAATTAGCAGGAAGCCCAAACTTATAGGACACCCTGCAGGTAAATACATTTCTTTGGACAGTTTCACTGCTCCAAACTAAGATTTGAAAAGTGTAGTATTGTTAATTTTATTATTATTGGCACAAAGGAGATCAACCATATTTTAAGCTATTTTTGTTTTCATACAGAGTAAAACAATATTTGACAACATTACAGTAAGAATGTATCATGCACTTTGCAGTATGTTGCAGCACTTTAATAATGGTGCACTATACGTACACTCTAGATCCTGCATATGTCCGATCCATACATTACAAGAAGGCAATACGTATTCGATACAGGTAAAATCTGTATATTTCATATGGACAACCTATTAGCTATATACATCCAATCTATGCATTACATATGGCCAACCTGTACGCGACATACGTATAATCTATATGCTGCATGCAGACAGTCTGTAAGCTACATATATGCACTCTGTATGGTGCATACGGATATTCTGTATGCTGTATCTGGACAAGCTGTGTGCGACATAAGGAAAATCTGTATAATACATACGTACAATACGTATACTGTATCTAGTCGTACGTATGGGGCACAAGTACAATATAGATGCTGTCTCGGGCTTGAACGCAAGAAACATACGTACAGAACGTATATTGCATACTTCTTGAAATCATGCTCCGTCCTGATAGTCAGTGTATGTCGTCATTATTAACCCACATGCTACATACGACCCTGACGTCACAAAGCTAGATATTACCTCCGTATATACTTGTTACTGCAGATAACGTCACACGAATGACGTCATTGCACTTGTGCAGACAGTACGTATAATACATACTTTTTCAGCTATACGTTTGCTGCAGGATGTTATATACGGTTGTACGTTAAGTCCAGAAACTATAGGAATTACGAATGTAACCTACGTTTTTAAGTATGCCACCTACATTTTTTTTCTCAGTGTACTAAATATCGCTTATATAATTATGTTAGTAAAGCTGATCAAACGTTAAAAATTGTTGATCATACCTGATCAAACGATAATCAAACGATTGACATAAGAAAAAGTCGAATCGGAGGTAAAGGGGGGCTGGCCTCATTTTGGAGCCCTTATATCTCTGTTACTAAAGTTGATCAAACGTTGAAAATTGTTGATCGCACCTGATCAAACGATGATCCAACGATTGGCATGAAAAAATTTCGAATCTGACTCGAAGGCGGGGCTAGCGTGTAGTTAGCCCCCTACTAAACATCGATTATATTTATTTTAGTAAAGCTGATCAAACGTTGAAAATTGTTGATCAAAGGGAAGTACTTCTCCTAAAGGGAAGTAATGTTTAACACTCTTAATAAAGAACGAAGTTTGGATATTCCGTACATGCAAAGACTCTATGTACATTTTTATCCAGACCGGGTCGTAAGAATGAAACCTCTTCTACACAATCGTCGGAATACGTAACAACTTATTGGCCTAGGTTTAATACGACATAAGTATAATCAATGCTTACTGCTCACCACCTTGTTCCTTTGCGACTGTACCAACCTACTTTTCAGACAGAAGCCCGCGAAGCTTAAAAATTTTCTGTAACAGTTATACTAGACTTATGGCCGTAAGCTCGTAAAGGATTCACCTACAGGTATTTGGCCTGAAAATCTAGTTGGAGATCCTTAGGAAAAAGGGTGCGTCATTACCGTGTAGAACCAGGCTCGCTTGTCTTAGCCTGTGAGACAAGACCGGCCAATGAATTATTAAAGCTAGCGGTGTAAAGCACTGATTCGCAATAAAAGGAAGTTATACAGGCTTGGTAGAACAGGTGTAGAACAGAAACATCAACAAAATTATCAGGTAACAGACCTTTTTTTTTTTTACTTAGGTTACATTGGGAGATTTTCTGTCAAGTACACCTCAATGATATAAATTTTCCTAGGCTCAATTCCCACATTAGGGCCAGATGCACTGAAATTGATCTCTTGGGAATAGTGTCCGGGAAATTGATCGTCTCGCTGCCGAAAGAAAGTAATAGATTGTGATATTAATTTTCGCTTACCTTGAAAGTTAAACTTGCGTCTATAAAAAATTTCGAGGCTTCTTTTGCCAATGTTAACGGCTCTTACATGTTAGCTGGACTGTGCAAGGAATGTACTCTAGGCAGTTTGCCATGATATTCCACTATATGCAACGATCATCTATACAGAATTCTACGTACGAAGTGGTGCTTTTATTTTTGTAAAGGAATTTACTTGGTGATCTAGGGGGGCCCTGGTGAACGACCATGGATATGGTCGCATACATACCAGGAAAAATGACAGTCTGGTTCAGTGTTAGTGTTAGTACACATCGTAAGCATCAACTGCTGGCGATTAATGGGGTACCTTTTGTGGAGTAGCTTTCTGCTATTGAGAAGATACCTTTGAGTCGATGGACAGTACACGCAAGCTCTATTCACGTTAGCGAAATGAGTTAGTGTTGAATTTAATATATAATATTACAGAAATTCCTCATGTTGATCGTTCCGTCTCAGATATGAAAGGTGCCAAAAGCTAATATAGTTGGTGCACTAATCTGCTACAGAGGGGAAGCTTACCAGAGCTTTACTCACTAGTGAGAAAACGATTAGAAGATCGAGAAATTCAAATCCTCCAATAAGCTTAATAAGAGAGTGCGATATGGCACTCTGTAGTGCAAGATGAACCGTGCGAGTCAGAAAGACTTTGAGTTAATCCCCGAGAAAATTTCGTGTCCTTCATTAAGCCATGTTCGATAATCATATCACTTGGAACTTCGCTCAAGAAGGTCTCTTTTTCTGCGAATTGTTAATGTTTTTTGAGTTGTTAAATTCTTGTAATCCTCTGATACCGTATTTCCCTCCAGGGCTTCCATCTACTGAGTATAGTGATGTGCAATTTTTTTTATACAAAAGATGACCAGCTGCGTGAGAAAACGGAAGCATAAATTCAATTACCTTCTAATGAAGGTTCTAGTCCCCTGTTCAATCTAGTCCCTTTGGATGAGTTCCAATACGATTATGACCTTCTTTATATACTGCAGCCAAAGTTAAAGGTTCGGAAAATGTCACCGTCTTAATTTTGAGATTTTATCATATGGTTTTTGTCATGCACTTTCATTTTCTTGTAAATTTTGCATATTGATTTCCGCATCCAGACGTTGTTGAATAAGATAGCAGATCCTAGATTTTGTCATGTCCACCGACGGTTGTAAATGTCTTCATAACCACATGTGGAGGTCCCGGAGTAAAGT
The DNA here is from genome assembly GCF_964235325.1 of Thermobia domestica. Lineage (NCBI taxonomy): Eukaryota > Metazoa > Arthropoda > Insecta > Zygentoma > Lepismatidae > Thermobia > Thermobia domestica. Next base: position 205,533,813 of record NC_137457.1, read on the forward strand.
GTAGAATTGTGTTGTCAATGATCTTGAGTAGGCATAGCCATTCAGCATTTTCAGTAATGTTGTCATAGTGTACTGTATACCCAAAAGTTCTTCTATACCATTTCCCGACATGATGTATCAAATCGTGCCTAGAAAATACTTAATTGGAAACCTTCTAAAGGCGGTACAACTTGGGTCCGTTAAAAAATTTTTTCAGCTCCAGGTACGATTTGAACATCCTTGCATTATAATGGCTGATCTAATATCAAAACGCATGTGCTTTGTTCACTTTTCTTGCACTCATTTACTGTATGCAGAAGAGTATTAGTATTTGACATTAAAATATTGAAGAAATACAGAGGGACTACACTGCTTATATCAAAAGGATAGGTGTGTAACTCACCATTACACAATCGTTGTGGCTAAGCTTTCACAAGATGAATAGGTATCCTTAGTTGTTTGAGAAAAGGAAATCGAGACGCGAGACGCTAGCGAAGACTTGATTATATCTTCCGAGTAAGACAGCATTGACACACCAAGAACATGAGTGTATAGCATTAGAGGGAAAGAGGATATCAGAATTAATAAATGTGATACGATATTCTTATCAAGACAATGCTACCGTAATATCATTCAATAAGTTGGATATGGAGAATTTTCATCAAGAGAATTTTGAAATAAATGACTTTTACTATTCTATGAAATGTGTGGCACTTAGCATACAGTGAGCTTATTTGATTAGCCCACAGTTTGGTTGCTTTGTGATGACCAGTGTTACTAAGTTGGTAGCGAACTGAGGACTGAGTATAAAGTATATATTTTCCACCTAACCGTGTAAGAGAAGATCTCAAAAAAAACTTAAAATCGATCCTTTATTTGTCTCATTGATCAGATCACCGGTCTCAGGTCTAAAGTAAGGCTGCTTTGGAGGTTAGATATAATTGGTTTCATAACAAGTTTTACAGGACATAATCGGGAAAATATTATTAAAGATAGACCGGAACCTAGTGAATTCTACAAAACTCTGCGTGTAAGTTTTAGTGAGCAGCATGGACGCTAATTAAACGCATATTTGATAGACTCGAGTGTAACAATCATAGCTCTGTCAATAAAGGTTTTTGCAAGGAAAAAAATTTGGTAAAGCTGATTTTCTCCCAAGTGATAGACCACTATGAGATGAACATTTTCCCAAAAGTCCCCTCTCCTCCCCCTGGAGCTTTCCCAACCACGTCCCCTCAAAGTTAGAAAATGGGCGTTTCAAAAAAATTCTATATCTTGAATACTAATGGACATATTGACATGCTTCTTTTTTCTCGTAATCTGTGAAATGTGTCTAAAAGTTCGTATTCCTTAAAAGGAGAGGTGTGTAATTCACCATTACACAATCGTTGTGGCGAAGCTTTCACAAGATGAATAGCTATTCAAAGGTTGTTTCAGAATAGGAAATCGTACGCGAGTGAAGACTTTATTAAATTTTCCGAGTAAGACAAGATTGACATACCAAGAACATGAGTGTATAGCATTAGAGGGGAAGGGGAGGTCAGAATGAATAAATGAGATACGATTTTCTTATCAAGACAATGCTACCGTAATATCATTCGAGAACTTGGATAAGGAGAATTTTCATCAAGAGAATTTTGAAATCAATGACTTTTACAATTCTATGAAATGTGTGGCACTTAGCATACAGTGAGCTTATTTTATTAGCCCACAGTTTGGTTGCTTTGTGATGACCAGTGTTACTATGTTGGTAGCGAACACAGGACTTACTATGCCGTAAATATTTTCTACCTAACAGTGTAAGAGAAGATGTCAAAAGAACTTAAAATCGATTCTTTATTTGGCTCACCGATCAGAACACCGGTCTCAGACCCAAAGTAAGGCTGCTTTGGAGGCTAGAATATAATTGGTTCCATAGCAAGTTTTACAGGACACAATCGGGAAAATATTATTAATGATAGACCAAAACCTAGTGAATCCTCTGCATGTAAGTTTTAGTGAGCAGCATGGACGCTAATTAAACGCATATTTGATAGGCTCGAGTGTAACACACAGGAGACTTTCTTTAAATAATAAATTGGTAAGAACATAACTCCTTGGATTCAGCCGTTTCTATCATGCTAACAATTAAGAAAAAGGTGAAAGCGTTATGAGTCTTAAGTAGATTTCTTCAGCAAGAAGCAGTCTCAAATAGTAATGTAGTTGCATATTAACGGGAAGTATAGCAATTGCTTGATTATAATTGATAAATTAATACTTAAGTTTTTTACATTTGGTATCACAAAATTTTCAATCCCAAGGGCCCACCTAAAACAAACCGCGGTTAACTCCCAAAGCTATACGTCTGTGATACCCTCGTCTTATTAAAGGGAGAAGTAAATCCACGGTTTTTTAAATGGTACGAAATTGTATAATGTGAGTTAAGGAGCTCTAAAAGCACTACTGCTTCGTTTTTGAGACCTAGGTACACAACACAAGATCCTTCGGCCTCGTATTCAATGTTGAATTCCTTTACTAACTGCAAGCCAATAGGAATTGAGGAATAGATCCGATGTCCACTGTTGATTTCTAAATTTCAAAGCGTTGTAAGAAGGACATAAGCCGGCATAAACCATTTAGCCTTACCGGACACCTCGAAATAGAACTCTCGAATTATTGGCACGCGTTTTGCACTCTAAAACACTAATTAAAAATCGAACGTCTCCGTCCATCCTCAAAATTATTTCTTTAATCACCGCATCACTTAGAGATCGATTTAATCCCTTATTAATATTCAAGAATTTTATTATGAAGTCAAGTGACATCTCCGTTAATGTTCTCATTTTAAGGCGATTTCTCTCATTGTGGATTCATATTACAAAAAGCTTCACAAGCTCGGGGATGATTATCCAATTCCAAATGACCCATCAACTTGTCCATCATTTTAACGCGCTTTCTCTTTAATATACCTTATGAGCTCACCGCGATATACATTCTTTTTCAGCTAAAGACTTCTTGTTCGGCATGTCACTGGGTTTAAACTAGAATATTTCGAGTTTGCAAGTCCTAAGGAGAATAAGAGCTGCCGTACATTTCCCCTTTCAAACCGCCCGCTCCCGTCGGTTGTACTGCATGCAAACTGATTCCACTCGTTCTAATGCAAGTATCATGCCGGATCTCGACATCTGCAGTTATTATCTTTTTATCTAAATGCATCCTGATATCTACAATTAGTAATACCATTATTTCTTCAGAACACCACAGTCGGCAGCCTTGTAGATAAATCTTAAATCTTTTGCTATATGAAAAAAAATTTCCAACAGATTTTTGAGTATTACAGCGTGTAAGTTGCAATTGAAAAATCCTAATCTCACTACGCTCTTATCAAATATTACTATGTCTGGTTGGTTGTAGTGCATGCTAACTGCTTGCATTCGTTTTGATAGAACAACAACATATTTCAAGATCTCATCTTAGTATAATATAAGAATGTTTCTGTAACTTGGTAATACAATGTTCTCTTAAAACAGTCTGAAGTATTGATCTAAGCACATATCTGTGTGTTTCGACTTTCTTCTTGCCAATGTTAACGGCTCTTAGCTGGACTTTGCAAGGAATGTACTCTAGGCAGTTTGCCATGAAATTCCGCTATATGCAGCGATCATCTATGCAGAATTCTACATACGATTTGGTGGTTCTATTTTTGTAAAGGAATTTACTTCGTGATCTAGGAGGGCTCTGATCAACGGCCATGGATATGCTCGCATACATACCAGGAAAAAAGACAGTCTGGTTCAGTGTCAGGGAGAAGTACTCTTCGTAAACCTTAACTGCTGGCGATTAATCGGGTACATTTTGTGGAGTAGCTTTCTGCTGTTGAGAAGATACCTTTCAGTCGATGGACAGTACACGCAGGCTCTATTCACGTCATCGAAATGAGGTAGAGTTGAATTTATAAATAAGATTACAGAAATTCTTCTTGTTGATCATTCCGTCTCAGATATGAAAGGTGTCAAAAAGCTAATACATTTGTGCCCTAATCTGCTACAGAGGGGAAGCTTACCAGAAATGTACTCACCGGTAAGAAAACATTTAGAGGATGGAGAAATTCAAATCCTCCAATAAGCTTAATAGGAGTGTGCGATAGGCAGTCTGTAGTGCAAGATGAACCGTGCGAGTCAGAAAGGTTCTATAGCCGGAAGATTAGTGTGATAGATACGTAGCGTTATCAATATAGAATCTTGATGAAGTGAGTCAAGGTTGCCAAGGACGCCTCGAAATTTTTTATAGACGCAAGTTTAACTTTAAGGCTAAACGAAAGTTATTAGCTCTATCTATTACTTTCTTTGGACACCGTGACAGGCAAATAATCGAACACTATTACTAGAGTGGAAAATTCAGGGCTTCTGCTCCAAGATGTGGAAAGTGAGCCTAAGAAGTTTTATATCTTTCAGGTTTCTTAACTGTAAATCTCCCAATGTAGCCTAAGTAAAAAAAATCTATCAATTGATAAATTTGTTGATGTCTGTGTTCTACACCTGTTCTACCAGGCCTGTATAATTACTTTGTATCGCGATTCAGTGCAAAAAACCGGTAGCTTTATAAATTCAATGGCTGGACTTGTCTCACAGGCCAAGAAAAGGGTGCCTGGGTCTACAAGATAATCACGTACTAACTTACCTAAAAATCTGCTATTAGAGTTTCAGGCCAATAACCTGCATGTGGATCCTTTACAAGATTACAACCGTAAGTGTAATATAATTTCGACGGAAAATTGATAAGCTTCCTGGCCTTCTGACTGAAAAGCAGCTTGGTACAGTCGCGAAGAAACAAGGTGCTGAGGAGTAAGTATCGATTAGACTTATGTTGTATAAAACCTACGGCAATAAGTTGAAACCAACAGGGATCGACGTGTAGTAGAGATTTAATTCTTACGCCCCCTCTTGGATAAAAATGTACATGGATTCTTTGCATGTACCGCATATCGAAACATCGTTCTTTTTTAAGAGAGTTAAACTTTGCTTCTTGTTAGGAGATTGGTAACTAAACGTTAGTTACACAATTGTTACTATCCTTCCAGATGGCAGAATCCTTGGAGTGAATCATCTGCTGTAGAACATCCTAACATATAAACAATCAAACAATAAACAATTGTTATAATCGTACAATTGAATTGTACTGTTGTACGCGAATGTGATAATGAATTGGTTTTTGTTCGTTAACTTGTGTGTCCTTCTAAGGTTTCCTTTTACTTGGGATACTAAAGCCGCTCGTGTTAAAGAATTCCAAAATATGTAAACTAAACAATAAACCACCTTCATGTTTTATACCTTGTTTTTATACCTTCTTTTATAGTTATATCAAGATCGACTTCATGTCCGTTTTGATATGTCTATGAGGCGGGGATGTTATTTCAAAATAATAATCATAACTTATTGGATCAACAATTAAGCAATTGTCAATGTTATATTGGTTTTCAACAGCTTTGTTCGTCATCATATATATAAGATTGTCTTCCGATCTGTCATTTGCACAAGAAGTAACATGGCAAAATGGAAAAATCCTTCAATATATCATATCTGCTTTTTTATACTAACATGTGGCTCGTTCACATTCCTATCTTGCAGTCACTTGTTATGTACAGGTTAGTAACATTAGCCGGCTGGAGATGATGGTAGCTGTGTGGGTCCTGGAATTCGCATATGCTCTTTCACACACCAACCTCATTCGATTGGGTTCATGCTTAGACCATTTAGCTCCTGCCGTTGGAGGGATTTCCGAATTGAATGCTGAACAGCTGCCGTGTTAGCAGGGGCTAAAGTGGCCATATTGAAACTTTGTAACTACTCCCTTGTTATACCTGATATGGATTATACCAGGGAGGACATGTTTCCTTCTCCATACAGGCGAATAAGAAATGTGTAATCTTGACCATTTTGTCAGGGTTGAGTTTTGGTTGGTTGAAGACTCTGCCTAACTTTCACAATTCTTCCTCTTTTTAAAGGATCTTCAAGGCAGCCAACGATTCACTGCTAAGTATAGCTGAGGACGTGTCACAGCCTGTTGCATCATGAAAACATGTTTTAAAGCAAACTTTTAATGACGCTAAAGTTACTTTAAATTTAATAATTTCGTAGCATTTCCTATCAGTTCTGCCTATATGTGATTTTAAAAGAATCAGCAACTGCTCATCAAGACTTCTACTAAGATTCTTAGAAGATCCGAATAAGACCCAACAGCTACAGATTTCCCGTTTGTAGTTCCTTCCAATATTTATTTCCATATAGAGCTACCTTTACTCGTTCGAAAAATGCTTGCATCACTTGAAGCCGTCTAGTATTGATCAAGTTTCTCAAGAACTGAGATTGAGTTTTCGTGGCATCAATGGCAGTTTTTAATTCGATCGTTGCAGATATTTCCCGAAAGCTCATTTTTGTCTTTCGGCACTTTGAGTGTCCAATTGTAATTTAAATCAATAAGTTTAAATTGAAAATAGCGCTTAACATAATTTATAAACGTACTTAACGCAGATTTGAATGGCCATTTTTAGTCCACGCCAGCTGTAGTTGCATATTAACAGGAAGTATAGCAATTGCAAGATTATCATTTATAAATTAATACTCATGTTTTACATTTTAATATCTCAACATTTTTCAATCCGAAGGGCCCGCCTAAAACAAACCACTGTTCGTTCCCAAAGCTATACGTCTGTGATAAAAACGTCTTATTATAGGGAGAATTAAATCTACGGTTTTTTAAAATGGTACGCCATTCTGAAATGTGAGTTAAGGAGTTCTAAAAGCACTACTGCTTCGTTTTAGAGATCTAGGTACACAACACAAGATCCTACGGCCTCGGATTCAATGTTAAATTCCTTTACTAGCTGTAAGCCAATAGGAATTAAGGAATAGATGCCGATATCCACTGGTGACTTCTAAATTTCACAGCCTTGTCCTTTTATCCTCACCGGACACCTCGAAATAGAATCCTCGAAATATTGACACGCCTGTTGCACTCTAAACCACTAATTAAAAAACGAACATCCCCATCCATCCTCAAAATTATTAATTTAATCACCGCATCACTTAGAGATCAATTTAATCTCTTATTAATATCTCTTTTTCAAATATTGTAGAATACTTTTCCAATGAAGTCAAGTGACACCTCTGCTAATGTTCTCAATTTAAGGAGATTTCTGTCGTTGTGGATGCATATTACAAAAAGCTTCAAGGGTCAGGGATGAATGTTTTATCGCAAGTGACCCATCAATTTGTCCATCATTTTAACGCGCTTTCTCTTTACTATACCTTATGAGCTCACCGCGGTATTCATTCTTTCTCAGCTAAACAAATCTTTTTAGCACGACACTGAGTTTAAACTCGAATATTTCGAATATGCAATTCCTAAGTTTAATATGAGCTGCAGTACTTTTCCCAATTCAATCCGCCTGCTCTAGTCGGTTGTACTGCATGCAAACTGATTCCACTCGTTCTAATGCAAGTATCATGGCGGATCTCGATATCTACTCTTATTATCTTTTTAAAAAATGCATCTTGATATCTACAATTAGTAAAACATTTTTTCTGCAGAAAGCCAGAGTCGGCAGCCTTGAAGATATTCCATATCAAAGTAATTTTTCAATAGATTTTAGTCTATTACATATTGTAAGTTGCAATTGAAAAATCCTAATCTGACTACGCTTCTTATCAAATATTACTATGTGTGGCTGGTTGTAGTGTATGCTAACTGCTGCCTTCGATTTGATAAGAGAACAACACGTATCTCGACATCTCCTCAGTAAAATATCTGAGTGTTTCTGTAACTTGGTAATACAATGTTTTCTGAAAACAGTCTGAAGTGTAGATCTAAGCACATCTGTGTGTTTCGACTTTCTTCTTGCCAATGTTAACGGCTCTTAGCTGGGCTGTGCACGGAATGTACTCTAGGCAGTTTGCCATGATATTCCGCTATATGCAGCGATCATCTATGCAGATTTCTACATCCGATTTGCTGCTTCTATTTTTTTTAAAGGAATTTACTTGGTGATCTAGGATGGTTCTGGTCAACGGCCATGGTTATGCTCGCATACATACCTGGCCTGGATGAGTACACTTCGTAAGCCTCAACTACTGGCGTTTAATCGGGTACATATTTGGAGTACCTTTCTGCTTTTGAGAAGATACCTTTGAATCGATGGACAGGACACGCAAGGTCTTTTCACGTCAGCGAGATGAGGTAGTGTTGATTTTAATAAATAAGATTACAGAAATACATCTTGTTGATCATTCCGTCTCAGGTATGAAAGGTGTCAAAAAGCTAATACAGTTTTTGCACTAATCTGCTACAGAGGGGAAGCTTACCAGAACGTTACTCACCGGTGAGAAAACGTTTAGAAATTCGAGAAATTCAAATCCTCCAATAAGCTTAATAAGAGTGTGCGATATGGCATTCTGTAGTGCAAGATGAACCGTGCGAGACAGAAAGACTTTAAGGTTCTATAGCCTAGAGATTATTGGGATAGATACGTACCGTTATCAATATAGAATCTTGAAGTGAGTCAAGGTTCAAAAGACGCCTCCAAATTTTTTATAGACGAAAGTTTTACTTTCATGCTAATCGAAAGCTAATAGCAGTATCTATTACTTTCTTTGGGCACCGAGAGAGCAAGTACTTGAACACTATTACTAAGGGAGAAAATTCAGTCCTTCTGCTCCAAGATATGGAAAGTGAGTAAGGACATAAGCCGGCATATAAGCTGCTCGTGTTAAAGAATACCAAAAAATTTAAACAGAACAATAAACCACCATGTTTTATACCTTGTTTTTATACTTTCATTTTAAGTTGCATCAAGATCAACTTCATGTCCATTTTCTAAGGACTATAAGATGGTGACGTTAACACAAAATAATAATCATAACTGATTGGATCAAGAGTTAAGCCGTTGTCAATGACTTGTTGATTTTCTACTGCTGTTGTTCCTAATCATCTATATCAGATTGTCTTCCATTCTGCCATTTCTACATGAACTCTCCTGGCAGAATACAGAAAACCCTGAATATTTCATATCGGTTTTTACACTAACATGTGGCTCGTTCACAATCCTATCTTTCAGTCACTTTTATCTACAGATAAGTAAGCTTATTTGGCTGTAGCTGATGGTAGCTGTGTGTGTCCTGGAATTCGCATATCCACTTTCACACACCAACCTCGTTCGATTGGGTTCATACGTAGACCATTTCACTCCTGAAGTTCGAGGTACATCCGATTTGAATGCTGCCCAGCTGCTGTGTTAGAAATGGGAAAAGTGGCCATTTTGAATCTTTGTAACTACTTGCTTGTTATACCTGATATTTCTTGTACCAGGAGGACCAGATGGTATCAGAGTATTACAAGAAATTAACAACTCAAGGAACATTCACAATACGCAGAAAAAGAGGACTTCTTTAACAAAGGTTCAACTCATATGATTATAGAACAGTGCTTAAAGAGGCCACGAATTTTTCTGGGGGAGTAACTTAACATCAGACACAACGTTGGCAAGATTAATTCTTCATTCCCTAATACTGTTACGATAGAAGAAGTTCTACAGGACTTTTGAAGGAAAGAGTTTATCATCTGAGCGACACGTTGAGTTAATGCCACCTTTCTTGTGTGAAAATATCTCAATGCGCATTAATATAAGTTCGAATGCGGTGAATATTGCAGTCTCTGTTGTGTTGTGTTTTAAAACCCACACGTAGAAGGAAGAGTCTTACGTGGCTACTCTTACATTGCTATTAAAGAATGTTTCCTGCTTAAGAAATGTACTTAGGACTCACAACGCTCTCACTTTTTCTTCATTCTTAGCCCGATAGAAACGGTTTAATGCAAAGAGTTTTGTTCTTACAAATATATTACTTAAAGAAATTCTCCTGTGTGTTAACACTCGAGGCTATAAAATATGCGTTTAAATAGCGTCCTAGCTTCTCACTAGGACTTACATACAGAGTTGTGTAGGATTCACCAGGTTCCGGTCTATCATTATTAACATTTTATCGATTGTATCATGTAAAACTTGCTTTGAAACCCATTATATTCTAACCTGCAAAGCAGCCTTGCTTCGGGCCTGAGACCGGTTATCTGATCGGTTAGACAAATAAAGAATCTTTTCATATAAGCTCACTGTATGCTTTTATTAGTAACTAAGTGCCACACCTTTCATAGAGCAGAAAAAGTGATTTATTTCAGATGTCCCTTGATGAAAATTCTCCATATCCAAGTTTTTGAATGAAAAAGTAATCTTATATCACGGTAGCATTGTCTTGATAAGGATATCGTATCACACTTCTGCATTCTGACATCCACTTTCCCTCTAATGCTATACACTCTTGTTCTTGGTGTTTCAATGCTGTCTTACTCGGGAGATTTAATTAAATCTTCACTCGCGTCTCGCGTCTCTATTGCCTATTCTCAAACAACCTTTGGATAGCTATTCATCTTCTGAAAGCTTCGCCGCAACGATTGTGTAAAGGTGAGATACACAGCTATCCTTTTGATATAAGCAGTGTAATCCCTCTGTATTTCTTTAATATTTCAACATCAAGTACTAATACTAAATTTTCTACTCATCTGCATACTGTAAATAACTGCAAGAAAAGTGACCAAAGCACATGCGTCATGTCATTAGGTCAGCAAATATACAGGAAAGGTGTTCAAATCGTAACTCAGCTGAAGAAATTTCTGTACGGTCCAAAGTTGTACCGCCTTTAGAAGGTTTCCAGTTAAGTAATACACGATTGGATACCTTATGTCAGGATTAGGTATATAAAGACTTTGTTGTATCCTGTACACTATGAAAACATTAGTGAAATTGCAGAAGGACCATGCCTACTCAAGATCATTGAGAACTCACTTCTAGACTTTGCTCGGGGATCTCTACATGTGGTTATGAAGACATTTGCAACCGGCAGAGATGACATAATCTAGGATCGGCAATCTTATTCAACAAAGTCTTGATGGAGAAATCAGTTTGCAACGTTCACAAGAAAATGAAAATGCATGACAAAAACCATATAGGAAAACTAAAAATTAGGACGGTGACATTTTCCGAACCGTTATATTTGCCTGCAGTATATAGAGAAGGTCATAATCTTATTGCAATTCATCAAAAGGGACTAGATTGAACAGGGGACTAGAAACTTTATTTGAAGGCTATTAAATTAATGCTTCCGTTTTCTCACGCAGCTGGTCATCTTCTCTATGAAAAATTTGCACATCACTATACTCAACAGATGGAAGCCTTGGAGGCAAATACGGTATCAGAGAATTACAGGAAATTAACAACTCAAGGAACATTCACAATTCGCAAAAAAAGAGGCCTTCTTGAGCAAAGTTCCCAGTGTTATGATTATGGAACAGTGCTTAATGAAGGCCGCGAAATTTCTGGGAGATTAACTCAACGTCAGACACAACGTTATTAAGATTATTACCTCATTCCCAAATACTGTTACGATAACAGAAGTTCTACAGGACTTATTTGGGCATCAGTTTATCATCAGAACAACACGTTGAGCTAATGCCACTTTCCTTGTGTGATAATAATTTAATGCGCAAGAATATCAATTTGATTACGGTGAGTATTGCAGAGTCTCTATTATCTTGTGTATTAAAACCCACACGTAGATGGAAGAGCCCTTCTGGTGTGGACTAAACTGGCCAGTCAGATCTGCGTTAAGTACGTATATAAATTATGTTAAGCGCTATTTTCACCGTATATTTTATGGACATAAATTACAATTAAACACGGAAATAGACGAAAGACAAAACAAACTTTCGTGAAATATCTCGACGATCGAATTTAATTCTGCCATTGAAGGCACGACAAATCAATTACGTTTCTTCAGAAACGGAGATCAATACTAGACGGCTTCAAATGATGCAAGCAGTTTTCGGAGTAATGGTAGCTGCATATTGACAAGAATAATGGAAGAAACTTCAGACGGTAAATCTGTAGTTGTTGGTGGGTCTGATTCAGATCCCTTAAAAATCTTGGTACAATTCTTCATGAGCAGTTGCTGATTCTTTTAAGGCCACATGGGAGCAGAACCGAAAGTTAATGCAACGAAATCATTAAATTTAAAGCTTCATTAAAAGAGTGCTTTCACTTTTTTCATGATGCAACAGGCTGTGACACGACCTCAGCTATACTCAGGAGAGAATAGTTACCTGCCTTCATGATCCTTCAAAAAGAAGAAGAATGTGCAAGTTAGTCAGTCTTCAACCAACCAAATCTCAATCCTGAAACAATGATCAACATTAGACATTACTTATCCGCTTGTATGGAGAAGGAAACATGCCTTTCTTGGTGTAAGCCTATCAGGTATAACAAAAAAATAGTTACAAAGCTTCAATATGGTCACTTTTTCCCTTACTAGCACGGCAGTGTGCAGTATTCAAATCGGAAGTACCTCCAAGTCCAGGAGCGAAATGGTCTAAGCATGAACCCAATCGAATGAGGTTGATGTGTGAAAAAGGATATGCAAATTCCAGGACCCACACAGCTACCATCGGCTTCAGCCGAATAAGCTTACTTACCTGTAGATAAAAAGTGATTGCTAGATAGGATTGTGAACGAGCCACATGTAAGTGCAAAAGAGCCAATATGAAGTATTTCAGATTTTCTGCATTCTGCCAAGGGAGTTCATTTAGAAATGTAAGATCGGAAGACAATCTGATTTAGATGATGACGAACAACAGCCTTAGAAAACCAATAAGTCATTGACAACGGCTTAATTGTTGATCCAATCAGTTATGGTTATTATTTACTAATGACGTCCCCGCCTTAGAGCCCTAACAAAATAGACATGAAGACGATCTTGATGATGGTGTAAGGACAAGGTATAAAACATGAAGGTGGTTTATTGTTCTGTTTTCATATTTTGGAATCTTTTAACACGAGCTGCTTTGGTACCCGAAGCGAAAACGAAAAAAACAATTCATTTAGATATCACATTCGCGTACTACAGTATCACTCAATTGTACGTTTACAACAATTGTTTCTTGTTTGATTGTCTATATGTTAAGATGTTCAAGAGCAGATGATTGACTCCAAGGATTCTGCCATATGCCAGGACACTTAATATTATGTAACTGCCGTTTAGTTTTCGACTCCCTTAAAGGGAAGTAAAGTTTAACACTCTTATTAAAGAACGAAGTTTGGATATTCCGTACATGCATATACTCCATGTACATTTTTATCTAAGATGATGTCGCAGGAATGAAAGCTCTACTACACGACGATCACAGTTGGTTTCAAATTATTGGCCTAGGTTTAATACGACATAAGTATAATCAATTTTTACTGCTCACCACCTTGTTTTTTTGCGACTGTACCAACCTAATTTTCAGACAGAAGCCCGTGAAGTTTAACATTTTACTGTAACAGTTATACTGGACTAATGGTCGTAAGCTTGTAAAGGATTCATCTGCAGTTAATTGGCCTGAAAATCTAGTAGGAGATCCTTAGGTAAATAAGTGCGTGAATGCCGTGTAGAACCAGGCCCGCTTTTCTTAGCCTGTTAGAGAAGTTCGGCCAATGAATTACTAAAGCTAGCGGTATAAAGCACTGATTCGCGATAAAAGGAAATTATGCAGGCTTGCTGGAACAGGTGTAGAACAGAAACATCAACAAAATTATCAGGTGACAGATATTTTTTTTTTTGTACTTACGTTACATTGGGAGATTTTCTGTCAAGTACATCTTAAAGATATAAAACTTCCTAGGCTCACTTGCTACATTTCGACCAGAAGCCCTGAAATTCCCCTCTTGGGAATAGTGTCCGAGAGCTTGATCGTCTCGCTGCGCAAAGAAAGTAATAGATTCTGCTATTAACTTTCGCTTCGCCTGAAAGTTAAACTTGCGTCTATAAAAAATTTCGAGGCGTCTTTTGCAACCTTGACTCACTTCATCAAGATGCTATATTTATAACGCTACATATCTATAGACCTATACAGGCAATAGAACCTTAATGTCTTTCTGGCTAGCTCAGTTCATCTTGCACTAGAGACTTCCATATCGCACACTCATATTAAGCTTATTGGAAGATTTGAATTTCTCGATCTTCTAAACGGTTTCTCACCGGTGAGCAAAGTTCTGGTAAACTTCCCCTCTGTAGCAAATTAGTGAAACTACTTTATTAGCTTTTTGACACATTTCATACCTGAGACAGAATGATTAATAAGATGTATTTCTTCTGACGTGAACAGACCTTGCGTGTCCTGTGCATCGACTCAAAGATTTCTTTTCAAGAGCAGAATGCTACTCCACAGAATCTACCTGATTAATCGCCAACAATTGAAGTTTACGAAGTGTACTTCTATCTAACACTGAACCAGACTGTCATTTGTCCTGGTATGTATGCGAGCATATTTATGGCCGTTGACCAGAGCCATTCTAGATCACCAAGTAAATTCTTTTTACTAAAATAGAAGAACCAGATCGTCTTTAGAATTCTGCATAGATGATAGCATCATATAGCGGAATATCATGGCAATGTGCCTAGAGTACATTGCTTGCATAGTCCAGCTAGGAGCAGTAAACATTGGCAAGAAATAAGTCGAAACACAGAGATATGTGCTTAGAACTATACTTTAGACTGTTTTCAGAGAACATTGTATTACCGACTTACAGAAACATTCAGATATTTTTTTAGGAAGAGATGTCGAGATACATGTTCACTTATCAAAACGAATGCATTAAGTTAGCATGCAATACAACCAACCAGACATAGTAATATTTTATGAGGCGTAGTGAGATTAGGATATTTCACTTGGAACTTACACGGTGTAATAGACTAAAATCTGTTGAAAAATTACTTTCATATGGCATATCTACAAGGCTGCCGACTATGGCTTTCTGCAGAAATAATGGTATTATAAATTGTAGATATCAGGATGCATTTACATAAAAAGATAATAACAGTAGATTTCGAGATTCGCCATGATACATGCAGTAGAACTAGTGGAATCAGTTTGCATGCAGTACAACCGACGAGAGTAGGCAAGTGAAAATGGGAAAAGTACTACAGCTCATATTGTTCTTGGGACATGCAAATTCGAAATATTCGAGTTTAAACCTATTGACGTACGGAACAAGAAGTCTTTAGGTGAGAAAGAATGAATATCACGGTGAGCTCTTAAGGTTTAGTACAGAGAAAGCGCGTTAAAATGATGGACAAGTTGATAGGTCACTTGTGATAGAACAGGCATCCGCGAGATTATAAAGCTGTTTGTAATATGCATCCTCATCAACAAAAATCGCCTTAAAATGAGCACATTAGCAGAGATGTCACTTGACTTCAATGTAATAGTATTCTACAATGTCTGAAAAGAGATATTAATAAGAGATTAAATCGATCTCTAAGTGATGCGGTGATGAAAGAAAAAATTTGAGGATGGACTTGGATGTTTTATTTTTAATTACAATTAAGGTTTAGAGTGCAACAGTCGTGCCAATAATTCGAGGGTTCTATTTCGAGGTGTCCGGTAAGGCTAAACGGCTTATGCCGGCTTATGTTCTTACAATGCTGTGAAATTCAAAAGTCAGCAGTGGACATCGGTATCTATTTCCTAATTCCTAATAGCTTACAGCTAGTAATAATTTAGCAATGAATCCGAGGCCGTAGGATTTTGTGTTGTGTACCTAGGTCTGAAAAACGAAGCAGTAGTGCTTTTAGACCTCTTTAACTCACATTATAGGATGGCGTACCATTTTAAAAACCGTGGATTTACTTCTCCCTTTTATAAGACAAGGGTATTAGAGTCGAATAGCTTTGGAAATGAACAGCGGTTTGTTTTAGGTGGGGCCTTGGGATAAAAACAATTTGTGATACCAAATGTAAAAAAGACAACTATTAATTTATCAATGATTATCAAGCAGTTGCTATACGTGCCGTTTATATACAACTACATTAGTTTTTAAGATTACTTCCTGCTGAAGATATCTACTTAGAACTTATAACGCTCTCACCTTTTTCTTAACTGTTAGCCTGATAGAAACGGTTAATGCAAAGAGTCGTGTTTTTTCGAATTTATTATTTAAAGATAGTCTACTTTGTGTTAACACTCGAGGCTATAAAATATGTGTTTAATTAGCGTCCTAGCTGCTCACTAGAACTTACATACATAGTTGTGTAGGATTCACTATGTTCTGGTCAATCATTAATAATATTTTCCCGATTGTATCCTGTAAAATTGCTTTGGAACCAATTATATTCTAACCTGCAAAGCAGCCTTGCTTATGGCCTGAGACCGGTTATCTGATCGATGAGACAAATAAAGCATTGATTTTAAGTTCTTTTGAGATCTTCTCTTACACGGTTAGGTGGAAAATGTTTACGGTATAGTGAGTCCTGTGTTCGCTACCAACTTAGTAACACTGGTCATCATCACAAAGGTACCAAACTGTGGGCTAATCAAATACTCTTTTCACATAAGTGTGTGTGGCACTTGTTTTGATTAGTAACTAAGTGCCACACCTTTCATAGAGCAGAAAAAGTGGTTTATTTCAGATGTCCCTTGATGAAAACTCTCCATATCCAAGTTTTTGTATGAAAAAGTAATCTTATATCACGGTAGCATTATCTTGATGAGAATATTGTATAACATTTCTGCATTCTGACATCCACTTTCCCTCTAATGTTATACGCTCATGTTCTTGGTGTGACAATGCTGTCTTATTCGGAAGATTTAATCAAGTCTTCAATCGCGTCTCGCGTCTCGTTTTCCTATTCTCAAACAACTTTTGGATAGCTATTCATCTTGTGAAAGCTTCGCCATAACGATTTTGTAATGATGAGATACAGACCTTTTGTTTTTATATAAGCAGTGTAGTGCCTCTGTATTTCTTCAATATTTCAATATCAAGTACTAATACTAAATATTGTACTCAACTACATTCAGTAAATAACTGAAAGAAATGTGAACAAAGCACATGCGTTATGACATTAAATCAGCCATTATACTCGATAGGTGTTCTAACCGTTACTCAGCTGAAGAAATTTCTGTACGGTCCAAATTTGTACCGCCTTTAGGAGGTTTGAAGTTAAGTAATTTCTAAGCACGAATGGTTACATTATGTCATTAAATGGTATATAAGAACTTTGGTGTATCCTGGACACTATGACAACTTTAGTGAAATTGCTGAATGGCCATGCCTACTGAAGATCTTTGAGAACTCACTTCTAGACATTGCTCCGGGACCTCTACATCTGGTTATCAAGACATTTAATCCCTCATTCCCAAATACTGTTACGATAAGAGAAGTTCTACACGACTTTTGCGGACTTCAGTTTATCATCAGAGCGACACGTTGAGGTAATGCCACCCTCCTTGTGTGATAATATCTCTATGCGCAAGAATGTCAATTCGATTGCGGTGAATTTTGGAGAGTCTCTCTTCTCTGGTGTATTAAAACCCACACGTAGAAGGAAGAGTCCTTCTACACGCAATGGTGTGGACTAAAAATGGCAACTGAGATCTGCGTTAAGTACGTATATAAATTATGTTAGACTCTATTTTTTACCTTATATTTTAGAATATAAATTACAATTAGACATGGGAAGTGCCATAAGAGAAAAAAAAGCTATCGGGAAATGTCTTAAACGATCGAATTTAATTCTGCCATTGAAGCCACGACAATTCAATCACAGTTTATGAGAAACTTGCAGATCAATACTAAGCGGCTTCAAATGATGCAATCAGTTTTCGAAGGAGCAGAGGTAGCTGTATATGGAAAACAGTAATAGAAGAAACTAGAAACGGGAAATCTGTAGCTGTTGATGGGTGTGATTATGATAATTAAGAATCTTGGTAAAAGATTTCCTTCTCTTTTACCAAGATAACTCACTTCTAGACATTGCTCTGGGACCTCTACATCTGGTTATCAAGACATTTAAAACCCTCGGAGGAGATGACAAAATCTAGGATCTGCGACCATATTCAACAATGTCTGGATGACGAAATCAATATGCAACATTTACAAGTAAAAGAAACTGCATGACAAAAAAACATATTAGGAAATCTGAAAATTAAGACGGTAACCATTTCCGAACCATTAACTTTGGCTGCAATATATAGAGAAACTCATAATCGTATTGCTATTTATTCAAAGAGATTAGATTGAACAGGGGACTAGAAACTAGATTTGTAGTTAATTAAATTAATGCTTTCGTTTTCTCACGCTGCTGGTCATCTTTTCTATGTAAAATTTGCACATCAATAATCTCAACTGATGGAAGCTCAGGAGGCAACTACGGTATGTGAGAAGAACAAGATATTAACAACTCAAGGAACATTCAAAATTCGCAGAAAAAGAGGCGTTCTTGATCGTTCCAAGTGATATGACAATGGAACAGTGCTTAACGAAAACCACAAAATTTTCTGCGGGATTAACTAAACGTGAGACACAACGTTAGCAAGATTAATCTTTCATTACCAAATACTGTTACGATTAAAGAGGTTCTACAGGACTTTTGAATGAAACAGTTTATCATCTGAGCGGCACGTTGAGCTAATGCCACCTTCCTGGTGTGAAAATATCTCAATGGGAAAAATGGGAATTCGAATGCGGTGAATATTGCAGAGTCTCCCTTGTGTTGTGTATTAAAACCCACACGTAGAACCCATATAAGGAGAACTCAAAGGAAATGCTATGAAATTATTAAATTTAAAGAAACTTTAGCGTCATTAAAAGATTGCTTTCACTGTTTTCATGATGCAACAGGCTGTGACACGTCCTCAGCTATACTCAGCTGTGAATAGTTGGCTGCCTTCAAGATCCTTCAAAAAGAAGAAGAATTGTGAAAGTTAGTCAGAGTCTTCAACCAACCAAAACTCAATCCTGACAAAATGGTCAAGATTACACATTTCTTATTCGCCTGTATGGAGAAGGAAACATGTCCTCCCTGGTATAAGCCATATCAGGTATAACAAGGGAGTAGTTACAAAGTTTCAATATGGCCACTTTACCCCCTGCTAACACATCAGCTGTTCAGCATTCAACTCGAAAGTCCCTTCAACTCCAGGAGCTAAATGGTCTAAGCATGAACCTAATCGAATGAGGTTGGTGTGTGAAAGAGGATATGCGAATTCCAGGACCCATACAGCTACCATCAGCTCCAGCCGGCTAATGTTACTAACATGTACATAACAAATGACTGCAAGATAGGAGTGTGAACGAGCCACATGTTAGTATAAAAGAGCAGATATGAATAATTGAAGGTTTTCTCCTTTTTGCCAAGTTACATCATGTAGAAATGGCAGATCGGAAGACAATCTTATATATATGATGACGAACAAAGCTGTTGAAAACAAATATGACATTGACAATTGCTTAATTGTTGATCCAATCAGTTATAATTATTATTTTGAAATAACGTCCCCGCCTCATAGACCTAAAAAAATGGACATGAAAACGATCTTGATATAACTTTAAAAAAAGGTATAAAAACAAGTTATAACATGAAGGTGGTTTATTGTTTAGTTTTCATATTTTGGAATTCTTTAACACGAGCGGCTTTAGTACTCGAAGTAAAAGGAAACCGTAGAAGTCACACACAAGTTAACGAACAAAAACCAATTCATTAAGTTATCATATTCGCGTAAAACAGCACAATTCAATTGTACGTTTTTAACAATTGTTTTTTGTTTATATGTTAAGATGTTCGGCAACAGATGATTGACTTCAAGGATTCTGCCATATGCAAGGATAGTAATAATTGTGTAAGTACCGTTCAGTTTACGAATCTCCTAAAAAGAAGCAAAGTTTAACTCTCTTAAAAAAGAACGATGTTTCGAAATGCGGTACATGCAAAGACTCCATGTACATTTTTATCCAAGAGCGGCGTAAGAATTAAAGCTCTTCTGTTGGTTTCACGTCGATCCCTGTTGGTTTCAACTTATTGCCCTAGGTTTTCTACAACATAAGTCCAATCAATGCTTACTGCTCAGCACCTTGTTTCTTTGCGACTGTACCAAGCTGTTTTTCAGTCAGAGGCCACGAAACTTAATAATTTTCCGTAAAAATTATATTACACTTATGGTTGTAATCTTGTAAAGAATCCACATGCAAATTATTGGCCTGAAAATCTAATAGCTGATTTTTTGGTAATTAAGTACGTGATTGCCTTGTAGACCGAGGCCCGCTTCTCTTGGCCTGTGAGACAAGTCCGGCCAATGAATTTATAAAGCTAGCGGTTTAAAGTACTGAAACGCGATACAAAGTAATTATACAGGCCTGGTAGAACAGGTGTAGAACACAGACATCAACAAATTTATGAATGGACAGAATTTTTTTTTACTTAGGTTACATTGGTAGATTTTCAGTTAAGAACACCTGAAAGATATAAAACTTCTTAGGCTCACTTTCCACATCTTGGAGCAGAAGCCATGAATTTTCTCCTTTAGTAATAGTGTTCGAATATTTGCTCGTCTCGGTGTCCAAAGGAAGTAATAGATACAGTTAATAACTTTCCTTTAGCCTCAAAGTTAAACTTGCGTCTATAAAAAATTTCGAGGCGTCCTTTGCAACCATGGCTCACTTCATCAAGATTCTATATTAATAACGCTACGTATCTATCACACTAATCTTCAGGCTATAGAACCTTGAAGGCTTTCTGGTTCGCACGGTTCATCTTGCACTACAGACTGCCATATCGCACACTCTTATTAAGCCTATTGGAGGATTTGAATTTCTCGATCTTCTAAACGTTTTCTCACCGGTGAGTAAAGTTCTGGTAAGCTTCCCCTCTGTAGCAGATTAGTGCACCAACTGTATTAGCTTTTTGACACCTTTCATATCTGAGACGGAATGATCAACAAGAAGAATTTCTGTAATTTTATTTATTAAATTCAACACTACCTCATTTCGCTGACGTGAATATAGGTTGCGTGCACTTTCCATCGACTCAAAGGTATCTTATCAAGAGCAGAAAGCTACTCCAGAAAATGTACCTGATTAATCGCCAGCAGTTGAGGATTACGAAGTGTACTCAACCTAACACTGAATGTGACTGTCTTTTTTCCTGGTATATATGAGAGCATATCCATGGCCGTTGACCATAGCCCTCCTAGATCACCAAGTAAATTCCTTTAAAAAAATAGAAGCAGCAAATCGTATGTAGAAATCTGCATAGATGATCGCTGCATATAGCGGAATATCATGGCAAACTGCCTAGAGTACATTCCTTGCACAGCCCAGTTAACAGCCGTTAACATTGGCAAGAAGAAAGCCTTAACACACACATATGTGCTTAGAACTATACTTCAGACTGTTTTCAGAGAACATTGTATTACCAATTTACAGAAACATTCAGACATTTTACTAAGAGGAGATGTCGAGGTACTTGTCGTTTTTTTTTTTTATCAAAACGAATGCAAGCAATTAGCATGCAATACAACCAAACAGACATATTAATATTTGATAAGAAGCGTAGTTAGATTAGGATTTTCAATTGCAATTTGCAAGTTGTAATAGACCAAAATCGGTTGAAAAATTTCTTTCATATGGCATATCTACAAGGCTACCGACTTCGGCTTACTGCAGAAATAATAGTATTACTATTTGTAGATATCACGATGCATTTAGATAAAAGGATAATAACAGTAGATGTTGAGATCCGCCATGATACATGCATTAGAAGGAGTGTAATCAATTTGCATGGAGTACAACAGACGGGAGCGAGTGGGTTGAAATGGGAAAAGTACGACAGCTCATATTATCCTTGGGATTCGCAAATTCGAAATTTTCAAGTTCAAACCCAGTGACGTGCGTAACAAGAAGACTTTAGCTGAGAAAGAATGAATATAACGGTGAGCTCATAGGGTATAGTAAAGAGAAAGCGCGTTAAAATGATGGACAAGTTGATGGGTCACTTGCGATAGGACAGGCATCCCCGAGCTTGTGAAGCTTTTTGTAATATGCATCCACAACGACAGAAATCGCCTTAAAATGAGAACATTAGCAGAGATGTCATTTGACTTCATTGTAAGAGTATTCTACAATGGTTGAAAACAGATAATAATAAGAGAATAAATCGATCTCTAAATATGCGGTGATTAGAAAAATAATTTTGAGGATGGACGGGGATGTTCGATTTTTAATTAGTGGTTTAGAGTGCAACAGACATGCCAATAATTCGAGGGTTCTATTTCGAGGTGTCCGGTATGGGTTATGCCGGCTTATACCCCTTCTTACAATGCTGTGAAATTTAGAAGTCAGCAGTGGACCTCGGTATGTATTCCTTAATACGCACTGGCTAACAGCTAGTAAAGGAATTTAACAATGAATCCGAGGCCTTAGGATCTTGTGTTGTGTACTTAGGTCATATAAAACGAAGCAGTAGTGCTTTTAGAGCTACGTAACTCACATTATTCAATTTCACACTATTTGAAAAACCGTGTATTTACTTCTCCCTTTAATAAGACTAGGGTATCTTAGACGAATAGATTTGGGAACGTACTTCGGTTTATTTAGGTGGGCCCTTGGGATAGAAAAGTGTTGTGATACCAAATGTAAAAAATAAGTATTAATTTATCAATGATAATCAAGCAATTGCTATACTTCCCGTTTATATGCAATTACAACACAATTTGAGAGTGCTTCCAGCTAAAGAAATCTACTTAGCACCGATAACGCTCTCAGCTTGTTCTTGATGGTTAGCCTAATAGAAACTGATTAATTCAAAGAGTGGTGTTCTTACGGATATTTATTTAAAGAAAATCTACTGTTTGTTAACACACGAGGCTAACAAATATGCATTTAATTAGCGTCCTTGCTGCTGACTAGGGCTTACATACAGAGTTGTGTAGGATTCACTAGGTTCCCGTCTATCATTAAAATATTCTTCCGATTGTAAAACATTCTCTGGAACCTATTATATTCTAACCTCCAAAGCAGTTTTACTTTGGGCCTGAGACCGGTGATCTGATCAGAGACATAAAGAATCGATTTTAAGTTCTTTTGAGATCCTCTCTAACATGGATAGGTGGAAAATATTTACGGTATACTCAGTCCTGTGTACGCTACCAACTTAGTAACACTGGTCATCACAAAGCAAACAAACTGTGGGCTCATCAAATAATCTTTTCATATAACCTCACATTACGCTTTGAAGAAAAAGTCATTGATTTCAGGTTTCTTGATGAAAATTCTCCATACCCAAGTTTTTAATGATATCACGGTAGCATTGACGATAAGAATATGGTATCACATTTCGTCATTCTGACATCGTCTTTCCCTCTAATGCTATACACTCATGTTGTTGGTGTGTGAAGGCTGTCTTACTCGGAAGATTTAATCCAGTCTTCACTAGCTTCTCGCGTCTCGATTTCCTTTTCTCAAACAACATTTGGATAGCTATTAATCTTGTGAAAGCTTCGCCACAACGATTGTGTAATGGTGAGTTAGACACCTATCCTTTAGATATAAGCAGTGTAGTCCCTTTGTATATCTTCAATATTTTAATACCAAGTACTAATACTATATATTCTACTCTTCTGCATACAGTAAATGTGTGCAAGGTAAGTAAAAAAAGCACACGCGTTATGACATTAGATCAGCCGTTATACTGGAAGGGTGTTCAAATCGACCTGCAGTTGAAGAAATTTCTGAACGGTCCAAAATTGTACCGGCATTAGGAGGTTTCCAGTTAAGTAATTTCTAGGCACGATTGGGTACATTATGACAGGAAATGGTATGGAAGACCTTTTGAGTATCCTGTACACTATGACAACTTTAGTGAAAATGCTGAATGGTCATGCCTACTCATGATCATTGATAACTCACTTTTAGACTTTGCTCCGGGACCTCTACATGTGGTTATCAAGACATTTAAAACCCTCGGAGGAGATGACAAAATCTAGGATCTGCGATCTTATTCAACAATGTCTGGATGACGAAATCAATATGCAACGTTTAGAAGAAAAAGAAACTGCATGACAAAAAACATTAATGCTTCCGTTTTCTCACGCTGCTGGTCATCTTTTCTATGTAAAATTTGCACATCAATAATCTCAACTGATGGAAGCACAGGAGGCAACTACGGTATGAGAGAATTACAAGATAATAACAACTCAAGGAACATTCACAATTCGCAGAAAAAGAGGACTTCCTGAGCGAAGTTCCAAGTGATATGATAATCGAATAGTGCTTAACGAAAAGCACAAAATTATCTGCGGGATTAACTAAACGTGGGACACAACGTTAGCAAGATTAATCCTTCATTACCAAATACTGTTACGATTAAAGAAGTTCTACAGGACTTTTGAAGGAAACAGTTTATCATCTGAGCGGCACGTTGAGCTAATGCCACCTTCCTGGTGTGAAAATATCACAATGGGAAGAATGTCAATTCGAATGCGGTGAATATTGCAGAGTCTCCCTTGTGTTGTGTTTTAAAACCCACACGTAGAAGGAAGAGCCCTTCTACACGCAATGGTGTGGACTCAAATGGCAATTAAAATCTGCTTTAACTACGTATGTAAATTATGTTAAGCGCTATTTTCACCTTATATTTTATGGATATAAATTAGAATTAGACACGAAAAGTGCCGAAAGGCAAAAAAGAGCTTTCGGGAAATATCTGCAACAATCCAATTTAAGTCTGCCATTGAAGTCACGACAATTGAATCACAGTTCTTGAGAAACATGCAGATCAATAGAAGAGGGCTTCAAATGAAGCAAACAGTTTTCGAAGGAGTAAAGGTATCTGTATATGGACAAGAATAATGGAAGAAACTACAAACAGGAAATCTGTAGCTGTTGATGGGTCTGATTCAGATCTTCTAAGAATCTTACTAGAAGACTTCATGAGCAGATGCTGATTCCTTTAAGGCCACATACAAGCTGAACTGAAAGGGAATGCTACGAAATTATTAAATTTTAAGAAACTCTAGCGTCATTAAAAGATTGCTTTCACTTTTCTCAGGATGCAACAGGCTGTGACACGTTCTCAGCTATACTCAGCAGTGAATAGTTTGCAGCCTTCTAGATGATTCAAAAAGAAGAAGAATTGTGAAAGTTAGTTGAGTCTTCAACCAACCAAAACTCAATCCTGACCAAATGGTTAAGATTACACATTTCTTATTCGCCTGTATGGAGAAGGAAACATGTCCTCCCTGGTATAAGCCATATCAGGTATAACAAGGTAGCGGTGTAAATCAGTGATTCGCGATACAAAGATGTTATACGGGTCTGGTAGAACAGGTGTATAACAGAAACAGCTAGAAAGTAATCAATTGACAGAATTTGTTTTTTTTACTTAGGTTACATTGGGAGATTTTCAGTTAAGTCACCTGAAAGATATTAAACTTGCTAGGCTCACTTTCCTCATCTTGTACCAGAAGCCCTGAAATTCCCCTCTTGGAAATCGTGTCCGATAACTTGCTCGTCCCGTTGCCCAAGGAAAGTAAAAGAGACTGCGATAATTTTTGTATTAGCCAGAAAGTTAAACTGGAGTTTATAAAAAATATCGAGGCGTCTTTTGCAAGCTTGACTCATTTCATCAAGATTCTATATTTATAACTACCGTTTAGTTTTGGATTTTAAAAAAAAAGAAGCAAAGTTTAACTCTCTTAATAAAGAAGGATGTTTCGTATTGCGGTACATACAAAGACCTCATGTTCACTTTCATCCAAGAGGGGGCGTAAGAATGAACTCTCTACAACACGTCGATCCCAGTTGGTTTCAACTTATTCCCTACGTTTTATAGGCTATAAGGGCAATCAATGTTTACTTCTCAGCACCTTGATCCTTTGGGAATGTACCAAGCTGCTTTTGAGAGAGAAGGTCACGAAGCTTAACAATATTCCGTAACAGTTATATTACACCTGTCGTCGTAAGCTTGTAAAGGATTCACATGCAGGTTATTGGCCTGAATCTCTAATAGGAGTTCTTTAGGTAATTACGAACGTGATTACATTGTAGACCCAGACCCACTTCTCTTGGCCTGTGAGACAAGTCCGACCGATGAATTTACAAAGCTTATGAACTGATAAACTGATAAGCACAAAAGTCCTGTAGAAATTCTGTTATCGTAACAGTATTTGGGAATGAAGGATTGATTTGCTAACGTTGTGTCTCACGTTGAGTTTATCCCCGAGAAAATTTCGTGCCCTTAATTAAACACTGTTCGAACAATTCAGGTGGAGGATGTGAATATGATGTAAAAAAAATACGCATTAAGAATTGCTACATCTTTCAACAATGGAGATTATGAACAAGTCAGAAGCACAGTAAAAAAGTTAACATAATCTTCTAACATTTGTAACAAAACTACAGGAATTTGTAAATGAGCATATAAATCAGGTAACTTTTAGATTTTAGTTGACCTATTTGGAGGCAATGAATATACTTCTCAGCTTTATAAGAGCTGAACGTGAGGGAAACTGGCACAAACACTTAGAAGCTTTCGAAAATATGCTACCTTTGATTGCTGCTCACAACCATACAAACTACACCAGATGGGGCCCAGTTTACCTTACATGCATGCGAGATTTGCCACACTTTGCCACAGTAATTTATGCAGAATTCACAGACTGTCATTTTGGTGTCAAAAGAAGCAAGCTGCCGTTTGTAAAGATAGCAACAGATCAAGCCATTGAACATGTCAACAAGGTTTGCAAGGTAGCAGGTGGTATAATAAACATTACTCGGAATGAATCTGCCAGACAGTTTCAATGAACATGGACATGTGCCTGAAGATGTCCACACCGTTCAGCCACAATAAACAACATAAGAAACTACTAGAGTGGGACATCACCGATGTAGCATTAATGAAAGAACAACTTGTGCGCAATCAACTGTTTCGTATTATCAACAATGATTTGAGGGTGATGTCAACACGAGATGTAATCCCGGAACATATTGCACATGACATTCTCAATGCTTTTGAAAATGGCAAAAGGATTACTGACACTATCATTAAGACACTTCTACTTCCTGAATCCCAAGTTAATATATTTGAGACTATACCAAAATCAAACCAAAAACATTCAAAGACATAACTTCACAACGAAGTAAGACAAAAGTAAGACATCTGGAGTCTGCCACACAAGTTAATCAGCGACTAATTACATACATAGCCCGATATCCAAACGTTGATGTTCGATTTCTCTTACAACATGAGTTGTATGAATATCCTCCATTCCTGTTCAGATCGGATTTTTCACCTATCATTGGTCATAAGGCTGCTTTATTTCAGCTTCTAACACAGGATAGTAGCCACTGCAAACATAATGGATCATCAGGAATCAGTAGCATTGATTATAGCTTATGTGCACAAGATTGGTAAACCAAAGAGTGCTAAAACTTTTGGAGACCTTGCAGATTCTTTCACTGAACTTATCTTTTCCAATTATTCAACAACATGCACTAGGATTGATGTTGTTTTTGATAGGTATGTCTCACCGTCTATTAAATCAAGTACAAGAAATTTTAGATCAGGAAACGCTTTACCCATTAGAAAGATGATCAAAGAAAGGCGAACGCCACTTTCAGCATCATGGAGAGATTTTATGTCGCTGCCGCAGAACAAAGAGAACCTTGTAAGTTTTCTCAGTGAGGAACTTCTTAAACATTCAAAAAGATTACCAGACAATAAGGTACTAATTGTTGGACTCCTTCCATCTGGCAAAGCAATACACTCGGCAAACGGAGACATCCAGGACCTACATTCATATCAAGAAGAAGCAGACACAAGGATGTTGTTGCATGGGATATATTCTTTAGATGAAGGATTTGCATCGCTTGTCTTTTCTAGCGACGATACAGATGTATTCGTCCTTCTTGTGTGGCATAATTTAGGTCCTCGCGTATGGATGAAGAGAAGCAACCCAACTAGATTAATACCAATCCATAAGATTGTATCTGATATGCCATGTGGTATACGGTCCTCTTTGCTTGCATTTCACAGCATGACAGGCTGCGATACAACCAGTCAAATAAGTAGGCATGGGAAGAAGTCAGCTTGGAAAGTATATAAAGACAACTATGAATTACTAACATGTATAGGACTAGAAAACGAAGTTCGTTCTGATATTGATAAAGTGACGAGAAGATTGTTTGAAAGATGAAATAGACCCTTGCTGATCGATGACTGCTGACAAATTAAATTTTTAAATGTAAGACCGGAATTGGCGTAAAGCGTCAGATAATTACATTTAAAAAGTGAGATTATTAATGTGGCCGAAAGGACTGTAACCTGAGGTATAGCATTGCCGATCGCGTTTCCGACATACTTAAAAATAAAGTAAAATACATAATTCTCATAATTTGTCACATATCTACTAGTAGGGTAACAAAATGTAGAAATGTGTCACCCTGTAGGATTCTCATTGCCAAAAGTGGCAACTATATTATCTTGATAGACATTGGTATAAATAGCTAGAAAAATAATGTTGCCAACTTCGGCAATTGGTAGGGTGGCCGCCATGTTGTTTCAAAGATGGTGTTCATAATTACAAATTACGTAATACATGCTTATCAGAATGTAGTAATGTGTGGTATCAAATGAAAGCTCACGATGCTTAAAAGTAAATGAAAATACTTGTACACATTGTTTAAGCCATTTTTGTGTTTGTCAGGATTGTAAGGTTACCTTACTGAAATTCCCAGTTAGTGGTACTAGTGTTACGGTTTTGTTAACACTTTAAATTGAAAACTATTTCAATCGAATTCATGAAAGCGGACTGAAAATTAATTATAAAACTGTAATTGTAAAACAAAAAGAACTTTTCATTTCTGAATTCTCACATGTCATCTATAATCAGTATGATTCTTCATCGCTCACTTCAGTTTCTGAGTCTGATAAGTTGTCTTGAGATACATACTCAATATAGCACACTTGATTATAACAGCCACACGCTGGAGAGCATGAACGTCTTGCATATTTACACGAACAAGATGATGATTTACATTCTTTTTTTGCACTTACAGCTTGTGATACGCAAATATTCTGTAAGAACTGGTGGAAGCATTGTCATAATTGGTACATAGGGTGTCCCTTTCATTTGCCGGCCACAATCTGTAGGTGTTGGAAGCTTTTGATAATGCTGAAGTGCTCTCTTTCAAACGATCGTTTGAAAGTTTGCTCGATTGATATGCTGGCGTAAAGCATCCTCTGTTGTGGGCAGTTGTTGAATAGTCTTTCCCTGATGAAAGAGCTTCAATCTTCGCTCATTTACTTCGGATACAGTGGGTTTGGAGTGGGAAAGGAGGACAACGAAATATTTAATTCTCTTGATCTTCCATGTTTGAACGATGTGCTTCTTCCTAAAGACTGTACAATTTCCTGAACAGTGTCCAGTAAATTACTTTTCTTAAACGGAAATCTCCTCGTTGCCATGTTCAGAAATTCCCTCTTTTTCTTGTGGACTCAGAAACGGCTTCCGGCCAAGAGCAATCTCAGTCTTCTGACGCCCAGATAAATTATCATTTAATGTTGTTATAGGAACCTGGAAAATTCTCGATGCCTGCCTTTGGGACATCGCACCGGACCTCACCTGCTAAACAGCTTGTCAAGGCAGATAACGAATACTGGAATGTTATCATTTTATGACAGGTTTGATTCTGACTTTGGTGACACCTTACTTGTTCGGATTCTTAATTTTGCCCATTGTCAAATTCTGAGCAGTAGTTAAAGATCCTCAGCAAAAAATGTAAACAGTTATTTATTATTAACTTCAACTGTATTTACTAGTCTATATATTGAGGAGAAGAGTCCGGGTCAAAAGTCTGAAATAATGCGATCAGCACGACGTAAGACCTCGATTAGATAACTCTCTGTGACGAAACATTATTAAAAATGGTAAATCTAAAAATTTCTTTATAACGGTTTGAACCCAAGAACTCTCAAATACACGGTGAATGGCTTACAGTTCAGTGTAAAACTCGGTATTCAGTGCAAAAGAAATCAACAACTTAGTTAAATTAATATTTAAATCTCCAATAGCCCTTCCAATTACAATAATGTTCGATACTAAAGAACACTTTACCTTAAAGGAACCTCTTTTATCGAACGGCATTTCGATATTACGAAATGGGTCTCGAATATCGAACACTATTTTCTTTTCCCTTCAAATAAGATGATAGCTGAAAAGTAACACTATAACAAACAAATATACATATATTGATATTAACACATCGTATTATTAAAAGGATACCTTATAATGACACCATCACACATGAGAAAAAGGATTATTACTACGGTGCTGCACCTTACAAAAAATATAGCGATTTCTACAATCTCCAACCAAAACCACAGACTAGGAAACTTTCCCGCGTTAGCTAATATCGAAACGTATCGACCTATTGATTTTTATAAGGCGAGGTTTAGAAAGGAGTGTTCACAAATTTCAGATAGTACGAGAAGTTTTTGGTATTCTTATTTCTTAACGAAATGACCAAGGTGTTCGATATTTAGCGGGTGTTCGATATTTACTGCCATTACCCTACTCACAATAGAAGCTCGAATCCAATATATAAAGCAAAAAAAAAAAAAAAAAAAAAAAAAATGGAAAAAATTACCCTTGCTGAACTATAGTTACCTACATATTTAAGAATAATAGGAAAAACTGACTTATCGTAAATTTTCAGATATATAAAATTGGTAAGTCAGTCCATTCAGTAGGGCAAAAGCAGTTCATTGAAGCTGATGGAGACTGTTGCCGATCCCTATTTGAAAACATATTAAGACTAAAAGGTGAGAACTATATTCTAGAAAATTTATGAGGTATTTAAATTTAGAAGTGAGGCTACTCGGCAGGGCTATAAGTGTTTCCAAATAATGATGTAATCGCTAGTTACTTATATATTTAAGAATAAATAAAATCGAATTTTGTAGTTTATCAGATATGTTCAATTGATGAGGAATTACAATATATAAGGCCAAAAATTTGCTTTGAAGCTGAAGAAATTAGACCCTATCTGGTCGTTAGTGGCTGACATATGAATATAATGCAATATCGAAATTGTAGTAAAAAGTCAAATATTTATAATAGAAAGGTGACTACATTTAGTAGGGCGAGAAGTATTTTACAGCACAAAGAAGATTCTTGCTAATCTTTAGTGATGACAAATTTTTGAATAAAATGAAGAAAATATGGTCGTAAGTTATCGGATATTAACAATTGAAAAGTGAGTTGATTCAGTACCTCGGAAGGGAGTTTGAAAGCTGATGTAGACTCACTTGTTGATCTTTGGATAAAGACGTTATTATGAATAAAATCAAAGAACGGAATTGTCTTAAATTGTCAGAAATTTACAATCCAGAAGTGAGCCCACTGAATAAGGCGAAAGGTGTGTTTTTTAAAAATAAAATGCAGACTCTTGATGATCGTAAGTTAGTTACTATTTTAAAATTAAAAGAAATAATCATATTTTCGTCAATTCTTAGATACTAGCTATTGAAACATCTCTTTTCAGTAGGGCGAAAGCAGTGTTTGGGAGCTGAAGTAAACTCTTGCTAATCGGTATTTGCCGACATATTATTACAAGAAAAAATTAGTCCGTTCGATAGGGCGAAAATACTGGAACATGAAGAAAATTCTTCCTGATGCTTTTTCTGCCGACATATATAAGAATGAAAGGAAAAAACAGAATCGTCTTAAATTGTCAGATATTTGCAATAGAAGTCATGTCATCATTCGATCATTTCATATCAATAATTCAGTAATTAACGAACATCAAGAGTAGCTATATATACCAAAACACACCTGTCGCCCTACTCAGTGCACTAACGTTTCAACTGTAAATATCTGACTCTCTACGTCTCTTCCGTTCCCTCATTTTGCTCTTACATATGTCGGGAAATAACGGCCAGCAAAGTTTTTTTTTTTCATTTTCAAAAGAATCCTTTTTCCCTACGGAATCCACGAATTTTTTATATGAAAATAGAAAGTTTTCAACAATTGAATTCTTTCATTTTATCCTTAAAAATGTCTTCAACCAACGATCTTCGAGAGTCTGCTTTAGCTTATAAACCCAATTTTACCATACTGAATAGATTCTCTTTTCGTTTGTAAATATCTGTAAACTGCGACAATTGCGTTCTTTCATCTTAATCTTAAACTTACCGGAAACTAATAATCAGCATGGGTGAGCTTAATCTGCCAAACACTCTTTTCGTTCTTATGAATCGACTCATTTTTCAATTGTAAAAATGTGACTATTTACGACTATTCCGTTGTTTCATTTCATATATGGGCAACTAACGATTAGCAAGTACCTGCTTCATCTTCCAAACACCTTACGCATTACTGAATGGAATCACTTACCCATTGTAAAATCTGAAAATAACAATTCCGTTATTTAATTTCAATCTTATATATGTCGTCAATTACCGAATTCGAAGAGTTTAATTGAGCTTGTAAACACTAGTTTCTACGTACTGAATAGATTCGTTTTTAATAGTAATTGTAAAATTAAGGAGAATACCGTTATTTCATGTTATTCTAAATTGTTTAGTTTTAACGATCTTCAAGAGTCTGCATCATATACCGAAACACACCATTCGCCCTACTTAGTGGACTAACATTTCAGTTGTATATCTGTTAATTTACGTCTGTTCCTTTCTCTCATTATATTGTTAAATATGTCAGCTACAAACAATTGTGACGAATCTTCTTCTTTTTTTTTTTAAAGAATAAAAGACACCTTTCGCCGTACTGAATAGACTCGCTTTTAAATTTACAGACAAATTCGACAATGCCGTTCTTTCACTTTATACTTAATAGGTCGAGCACTACCGATCATCAAGTCTACCTCAGGTCCCAAACACTCCTTTCGGCCTACTCAATAGAAACTTTCAATCGTAAATAATTGACAAATAACGACAAAGCGTTCTTTAATTTTATTCCTAATTATGTCAGTTATTAAAAATCAACAGCACCCTACTTAATCTTGCAGACACTCTTTTGTACTTATTGAATGGACTCGCATATCAATTGTAAATATCTGACAAATTACGACAATTCCGTTCTTTCGTTTTATTCTCAAATGAATCATATAATAACGACCATGAAGACTATGACTATCAAACACTCCGATACTGTGTAAACTCGCTTATCAATTGTAAATGACAAAGAACGACAAATCCGTTGTTTCACTTTATATTTAATTATGTCAGTAATTAACTATAATGCGAGTCTTTTTCATCAGCTTCAGCTTCCAACACTCCATTCGTCCTGCTCATTGGAATCACTTTTCAATTGTAAATTTCTGAAACGTTACATAATTGGTACTTAGATTCTATTTTTATATATCTCTTCAACTATGTATGAACAAGTAAAAGTGAGAAAACGGAATTGTCGATTTCCCGCTAAACTGTAGGATCCCAAAAATTGCGATTTGAGCAGCTAATTAGGCCATAAATAGCCCATAATTCCGGCGTTTGAATTTTTTCGATCGGACCATTGTAACCATATAGGGGGTTCTAGCTTGATATCAAGCTAGACTCCCCCATTTTGAATCCGATTTCCCACTAAACTGAAGGAGCCGAAAATTTGCGATTCGAGCAACTAATTATACCATAAATAGCTCATAATTCTGGCTTTTTAATTTTTCCGATCGGTCCATTATAAGCATAAGGAGGGTTCGAGCTTGATATCAAGCTACATTCGCATATTTTAAATCCGATTTCCAGCTAAACTGTAGGAGCCCAAAATTGGGAATCGAGTAACTAATTAGCCCATAAATAACTCATAAGTCAGTTATTTTAATTTTTCCGATCCGTCCATTATGGAGGGTTCTAGCTTGATATCAAGCTAGACTCGTATATTTTGAATCCGATTTCCCGCTAAACTTAGGAGCCCAAAAATTGGAATTAGAGCAACTAATTAGCTCATAAATAGCCCATAATTCTGGCGTTTGAATTTTTCGATCGGACCATTGTAACCATATGGGAAGCTCTATCTTGATATCAAGCTAGACTCGCCCATTTTGAATCCGATTTCCCGCTAAACAGTAGGAGCCCAAAAATTGAGATTAGAGCAACTAATTAGCCCATAATTCTGGCGTTTTAATTTTTTCGATCGGACAATTGTAACCATATGGGGGTTCTAGCTTGATATAAAGCTTGACTCGCCCATTTTGAATCCGATTACTCGCTAAACAGTAGGAGCCCAAAAATTGGGATTAGAGCATATGTCTGCTTAATCTTCCAAATATTCTTTTCGCCCTCACTTTTCATATTTCTGGACTCATTTTCCAAATAAAAGTACCTGCCAATGTTCCGCACTTACCTTATTTCTTTTTGTTTTTTTATATATGTTAGCAACTAACGATCAGCAAGAGTCTACTTAAAGTTCTAAACTGTTCTTTGCACCACTGAATAGGTTCGCTTATCAATAGTAAATATCTGACAATTTTGTCCAGTTGCGTTCTTTTATTTTATTGTTAAATATGTCGCAAATAACGATCACAAAGTGTTTGCTACATCACTTCATCTACTCTTCACTTGTAAACGTCAAACAATTAAAGACATTTTTTTTTATTTTAATGTTAAATATGTCTTCATCCGAGCATCACTACCCGTCTTGTTCTGCTTCCAAATCCTCCTTTCGGTCTATTAAATCGAATAATCTTTCAATCGTTCATATCTGACTACTTAACTCAGTTCGGTTCTTTATTTTTTTCCTGTATACGTCAGTAACTTTAGATCAGAGAGCCTAATTGCTTCCAAAGCACCTTGGGCATTATATATTGGAACCGAGCTTTATTCGAGCCTCTATGTATTGATGTTCACGGGCGCCTTATTAAGGACGCTATATTCAAAACTAAATGATGTGAAATGGTATACTGTACTAATTTAGAAAATAAAAACCATTTCCTCTATATATGCCGATTTCCTATTTATTGCTCCTTAAAAATTCTTAGTCATTACTGCCGCAATCTGTACGTCTGTAAGTAATGAACTCCAAGAGCGTATTTCATCTTGGAAACTATCTTTTCACCCTACTCAATAGCCTATATTCTTCAATTTCAACAAGAATTCCGTTCTTTCATTTCATTCTTATATATGTAATTAACTAACAATTAGCAAGAGCAAGTTGGAAGTTGGTTACACACCATTCACCCAACTGCATAGTCGCAATTTCAATTATATAAATCTTCATTTTATGATAGTTCGGTTTTTTCATTTCATTCTTAATGTCGGCAACTACCGATCACTAAGAATCTGCTTAGCCTTCCAATATGCCTTTTGCCCTACTGAAAAAACCCACTATTCTATTGTATATATCTGGAAATTTTGGATAATTCCTTTATTTCATTTTATTCTAAAATAGTTCAGTAACTAACGATTATCAAGCGTTTGCTTTACTATGGCAAAACACACCTTTCGCATTATTGAATAGACTCGCTTTTCAATTGTATTTCACAGAATTTAGACAATTACATTCTTTCAATTTATATTTACATATGTCAGTAATAAACGATAACGACAGTTTATTTCATCTTCCGAACCTTTCCCTTGCACTACTGCATAGACTTGATTTCATATGAAAATATTTGACACTTTACGACAATTCCGTTATTTCATTTTAATTTAAAATTAGCCAGCCAGCAGCGATCAGCAAGTTTTCGTAATCTTCCAAACACTCATTTTGCGCTACCGAATCGACGTACATTTCACTTGTAAATAGGTAATTCACGATAATTTTTCTATCATTTTAAAACTGAATACGTCTTCAACCATCGATCATCAAGAGTGTACATTACTTTCCAAGCACTCCTTTTGCCACTCAAAATTTACTCTTTTCAGTTGTAAATATTTCCAAATATTGCGTTCTATCATTTTAATCTTAATGTAGGATCAGCATAGGTTTGATTAATCCTCTTTACAACCCTTTCGCCCTACTGTATGATCTCACTTTCAATCGTAAATAACTGACAATATAAGACAATTGCGTTTTCATATCATTCTTATATATTTCGGCACTAACGATCGGCTAACACTTCATGTTTCAAACACTCGTTTCGCGTTTCTGTGTGAAATTACTTACCAATTTTAATATCTGAAAAATTACGACTATTGTGTTATTTCATTTTATTCCTAAATATGTCAGTACTAACGATCAGCAAGACTGGTTTCTTCAGTTTCCAAACAGTCTATTGGCCCTATATATTGTATTCGCATTTCAATTGTAAAAATCAGAAAAATTAATACAATTCTGTAACTTTTTTATTCTTATATATGTCGGCCACTAACGGTCAGCAATAACTAACTTTATGTTCTAAACACTACCTTCGCTCTACAGAATAGACCCGCTTTTCAATTGGAAATTTGTGAAAATTTACAACAATTGAGATCTTTATTTTCGTTCTTCAATATGACGGTACTAACGATCACTAAGAATGCAAAACCTTCCAAACTCCTCTTTCGCTCTTTTGAATGGAATCAGTTTTAAATTGTTAATGACAGGCTCTTTTGACAATTACGTTCTTTCACTTACGATACTGACTTATGTTCTTTCGCGACGATACATCTCTAACTTACGATACTGAAGGTCCGCTTCATTTTCTGAACTATTATTTTGAACCTCTGAATAAAACAACCTCACATTGTAAATATCTGACAATTTTCGACAAATTCGTTATTTCATTTCATTTTTATGTCGACATCTACTGATCAGCAAGAGTATACTTCAGTTTCCAAAGACTCCCCTCGCCATACTGAATAGAGTCGCTTTGAATTTGAAAATTTCTTACAATATACGACTATTCAATCTTTTATTTTATTCGTAAGTGTGTCTGCAACTAAGGATAAGCAATAGTCTATTTCTGTATCCAAAAACTCCTCTCGTCCTACTGAATTGACTCGCTTTTCAATTGTAAATAGTTTACAATTTATGACCAATCCACTCTTTAACTTTATTCTTAAATATCATTCAATGAACGTTCATCAAGGTTCTATTTTAGCTTCGAAACTTTCCTTTTGCCATACTGAATGGAGACACTTTTCATTACAAAATTTCAGACAATTTACGACAATTCCGTTGTTTCATATCTTCGTAGATATGTTAGTAATTAAAAATCAGCAAGAGTCTCCATCTTTGAAACACTCGCTCTGTCCCATTCCAAATATAAATATCTTACAATAACGAACGACAATAACTTTCTTTCATTTTATACTTAAATAGTTCAGTAAGTAACAATCATCAAATGTCTGCTTTATGTACCAAAACACACCTTTCGCAATACCCAAAGGACGAACATTTCAATCAAATATTATTAATTTAAGCCTATTCCCTTATCTCATTTTAAAACAGGTTAGTAACTAAGGATTATAAAGAGACTGCTTTGAATACCAAAACACATTTTGCCATACTGGATAAACTCGTTTTTCAATTGTATATGACAGACAATTTACGGCATTTTCATTCGTTCTCTTAAAACTTAGATATGTCAGTAACTGACGGTAATGAGGGTCTATTTCATCCTCGGAACTATTTCTTGGCTCTACTAAATACAAAAAATTTTCAATTGAAAATGTCTAACAATTTACGGCAATTCCGTTTTTGCACATTATTCTTAAATATGTTGGCTAAGGACAATAATCAAACACTCTCTTTGCCATACTAAATAGAATCTTTACAATTGAAAATTCCATTTAATCTAATCCAATTTATTCTAATATAGGTCAATAACTAACAAACTACAACAGTCTGTCTTATATACCAAAAACATTACTTCGCCCTCCTAATTGGACTTCCTTCTCATATGTATTTATCTGCCAGTGTACGACGTTTCAGTTCTTACATTTTAAACTTAAACATATATGTAATTAACGATCATCGTGAGTGTGCTTCATCTTTGAAACATTCCCTATGCCACATTCCAAATATAAAAATTTTACACTGTACGACCACTCCGCTGTTTCATTTTATACTTAAATATGTAAGTAGCTAACGATCAACAAGACTCGAATTACTTCACGTTGCAAACACTTTTTTCGCCCTACATAGTGGATCACTCTTCAATTTTAAGTGTCTGAAAAATTACGACAGTCCCGTTATTTCATTTTATTCTTAAATTACTATTGAACAACGATCAGCAAGATAATGCTTAAGCTTCCAAACACTCCTTCCAATCTACGGCATAGGCTCACTTCAATTGCATACATCTGACAATTTTAGACAATTACGTTATTTCTTATAATTCATATATATGTCTTTACCTAACGATAAGCAAGAGTCTACTACAAGTTCTAAAAACGCCTTTCTCCCTACTGAAGACACTCATTTTTCAATATTAGATATGTGTCAATTTATTACAACTGCGTTCCTTCAGTTTTTCTTAAATATTTCGGCAAATAACGATCAGCAAGAGTTTGATTTTTCTTCCATGCATCCTTTGGGCATACTGAATGGACTCACTTATCAATTGTAGATATCTAATAATTTACGACAATTCTGTTCTCTCATTTTAAACCTGAAAACGTCAGTAGCTATAAGTCAAGAACAGTCTGCTTAATCCTTCAAAGATTCATTATGTTGTACTAATTGGAATCACTTTTTAATTGTATATACTTAACTACGACAATACCGTTGTTTCATTTTATTCTTTAGTAAATCGTGAACGCACGACCAGCAAGAGTCTGCTTGAGTTTCCATACGAAAATTACACCAATCTGTATAGACGCGATTTTAATTGTAAATAACTAACCCTTGACGACAAATCCGTTCTTTCATTTCATTCTTAGACATGTCGGCAACTACAGATCAGCAATAGTCTACTTCTGCTTGTAAACATTCCTTTTGCGCTACTGAATGGACTCTTTAGTCAATTGTAAATATCTGGCAAATTAGGACAATTCCATTGTTTCATTTAAACTAAAATAGTTCAGTAACTATCATCAAGAATCTGATTATTATACCAAAACACACATTTCCATCTAATCATAAGACTGGATATTCAATTGTATATTTCAGACAATTTATGACGATTCCATTCTTTAACTTTGACTTAAATATGTCAGTAGCTAACGCTAATGAGAGTCCATTTCATCTTCCGAACTTTACTTATGACCTATTGAATAGAACCAATTCTCATTTGTAAAATTCTAAGAATTTACGATAATTACGTTATTTCGTTAAATGTGTCGGCCATACGAGATCAACGAGAGTTTGGTTCAACTTTCAATCACACCTATCGCCCTAATGAATTGACTCACTTTTCAATGTTAAACATATCATAATTTACGATAATTTCATTGTTTTATTTTATTCTTAGATATGTCCCACAACCAACGATCACCAAGATTCTGGTTTAGCTGAAGGACGCTATTTTGATATACTGAATAAACTCGCTTTTCAGTTGTAAATATCTGACAATTTATTACAATTGCGTTCATTCATTATATTCTCCAGCATGTCGGAAACAAGCGATTATCATGAGTCAGCTTCAACATCCATTGCCTTAGTGAATACTTCAACATCCATTTACCAATTGTAAATATCTGACAAAATACTACTCAGTTCTTTCATTTTATTCTTAAATATGTCAGCTACTTACGACGAGCCAGAGTGCTTCAGCTTCCAAACACTACTTTCGCCCAGCTGAATTCACTTACTTTTCAATTGTTAAGATCTGACAATTTGCAATAATTACGATCTATAATTTCATATCTAAATACGTCGGAAAAGGTTGATCAACAAGTGTTTGTTTCACATTTTAAACACACATTTCGCCCTACTAAATAAACTCGCTTTCCAATTGCAAATAACAGACAATTTACGCCAAATTTGTTCTTTCACGTTACACCTAAATATGTCACTAAGTAACGATAATGAGAAATTATTTTATCCTAGGAACCCTTCTATGCCATACTGAATAGTACAACTTTTCAATTGTAAATATCCAAGAATATACGACAATTCCTTCCTTTCTGTTTATTCCTAATTATGCTGGCAAATAGTGATCAGCAAGAGTTTGCTTCATGTTCCAAACACTTCTTTCGCCCTAGTGTACCACCTTACTTTTCAATTGTAAATATCTGATATTTTACGAAAATTTCGTTCTTTCATTTCATTTTTATATACGTCGGCAATTAACGATCGACAAGCACCAGCTTTATCTCTAAGCACCCCTTTCACCTTCCTGAGTGGACTCACTTACAAATTGTAAATATCTGACAACTTGCGACTATTCCGTTATTTCATTTTATGCTTAAATATGACGGCAGCTACCGATTAGCAAGAGTTTACTTCAGCTTCAAAACACTCTTTACGCCCTACTGCATAGACTTCTTTTCAATAGTTAATATCTGACAATTTACGACAATTCCTTTATTTCATTTTATTCTAAAATAGTTAAGTAAATTACGATCATCAAGAGGATGCTTTATATACCAAAACAGACCTTTCGCCCTAATGAATGCACTCACTTTTTAATTATAAATATTTGACAATTTACGAAAATTTCATCTTTTCTTTTTTCTTGTAAAATATCTGAAATGTCTACCACCAACGATCACCGATGGTCAGCTTAGGTTCCAAACACTCCTTTTGCAATACTAAATACACTGGCTTTCCAATATCAAATAATTGACAATTTACAATAATCAAGTTTTTTCATTTTCTTCTTAAAGATGTCGCATCAAAAAAACACAATCAGTGTGCTTAATCTTTCAAACACTCCTTTCACCCTACTATATGAAATCAGTTTACAATTGAAATTTCTGATAATTAGCAAAATTTCCCTTTTTTCTTTCAATCTTACATGTGTTAGCAACTAACAATTAACAAGTGCCTGCTACACCTCTAACCATTCTTTTAAGCTTACTGAATGCTTACCAATTGTAAATATCTGACAACTTGCGACTATTCCGTTATTTCATTGTATCCTTAAACATGACGGCAACTACCGATTAGCAA
The DNA here is from genome assembly GCF_964235325.1 of Thermobia domestica. Lineage (NCBI taxonomy): Eukaryota > Metazoa > Arthropoda > Insecta > Zygentoma > Lepismatidae > Thermobia > Thermobia domestica. The sequence continues at coordinate 205,574,676 of NC_137457.1, forward strand.
CATTTTACTTCAGCTTCCAAAGACACTTTACGCTCTACTGAATAGAGTTCTTTTCAATAGTTAAAATCTGAGTATTGACGACATTTCCATTATTTCATTTTTTCTAAAATATGTCACCACTAAAATTAGCAAGACTCTATTTCGTCTTATAAAATAATGTTCGCGCTACTAAATGGAGTCACTTTGCAAATTTAAACATATGACATTTTACAACAATTCCGTTCTTGCATTTTATTTATATGTCAGTAATTAACGATCACCTACGGACAAATTTATTCAGCTTCTCAGCACTCTTTAGCCCTATATATTGAAATCCCTAGCAAATTGGAAATGTCTGACTAACTTGAAAATTTTGTTATCATATATTCTTAAATATGTAAGTAACTACCGATTAACAAGAATTTATTGCCCTTCGATACATTCATTAGCCGTGCTAAGTGGCTTTACTTTTAAATTGTAAAAATTTGAGAATTTTTGAGAATACATTCTCATTTTTTATTCTTAAATATGTCTACAATTAGTCATTGCAACAGTCTCTATCAGCTTCAAAATACTGCTAGCACCCTAGTGGATGGACTCATGAATTGTAGATACCTGAAAATTTACAACAATTCCGTTTTCTCCTCTAATTCCTAAATATGTTAGTAACTAAAGACTAGCAAAAGTAATTACTTCCAAATAATCTTTGGCTTTATATACTGGATTTGAGGTTCTATTGTGAATATTTGACAAATTACAACTGAAATTTTTAAAATTATTAAATATGTCAGTAACTAACGTTGAATAAGAGCGTGCTTCACCCTGCAAACAGTCTTTTCGCTTTGCTGAATGGACACACTTACGAATTGTAAATATCTGACAATCTACAGAATTCCATTCTTTTAATTTCGTCTTAAATATTACGCCAAGTAACGATCTGGAATAGCCTACTTCAGCTTATGAACACTACTTTCTCTTTTCTGACTCGCTTCTCAATTGTAAATAACTGACAATTTACGACAATTCCGTTCCTTCATTTTATTCTTATATATGTGGGCAACTAACGATAATGTAAACCCGCTTCATGTACCCAACTGTTTTTTGAACTCCTGAGTAAATCCAATCCTCACTTGTAATTCCCGAACAATTTACGACAATTCCGGTATTTCATTTCATTCTGAAATATATCGACAAATAACAATCATAAGAGTTTGTTTTATATACCAAACCACACCTTTCGCCCTACTCAATGAACTAAGTTTTCAATTGTAAGTAAATATTAATCTACGTCTGTTCCGTTCTCTCAAATCATATTAAATATGTCAGTAACTAATGATCATCAAGTTTTTGCTTTCTATAGCAAAACACACCCTTGCCTTAGTGAATGGACTCAATGTTCATTTCTAAATATATTATTATTTACGGCTATCCAATTCGTTAATTTCATTCTTAAATGCGTAAGCAAACTACGATAAACAAGAGTATGCTTTCTTTACCAAACATTCCTTTAGCAATATATATTAGCTTTTCATTTGTAAATATCTGACAATTTTCGGCAATTGCGTTCTTTTAATTTATTCTTAAAATTGTCGGAATCTATTGATCAGCATGTCTTCTTAAGCTTCCAAACATTCTTTTCGGCCGAATGTATGGACTCACTTTTCAAATGTAAATATCTGCCAATGTTCCGCACTTATTTATTTTTTCTTCTTTTATATATGTTGGGAACTAACGATCAGCAAGAGTCTACTTAAGGTTCTAAACACTCATTTGCACTACTGAAATGACTCGCTTAACAATTGTAAATATCTCACAATTTTGTCTAGATGCGTTCTTTTATTTTATTCTTAAATAAGTCGCAAATAACGATCACCAAGTTTTTGCTTCAACATCCACTTCTCGCTTGTAAACATCAAACTATTAAAGGCAATTTTTATTTTTTGATCTTATTGTTAAATATGTCTTCAACGAAGCATCACTGCGAGTCTTGTTCTGCTTCCAAATCCTCGTTTCGTTCTACTAAATCGAACAGACAATTCCGTTCTTTCAAGTTACACTTAAATATGTCAGTAAGTAACGATAAAGAAAAACTATTTTATTCAATGAACCCTTCTTTACCATACTAAATAGAGCATCTTTTCAATTTAAGTATCCAAGAATTTACAATAATTCCGTCATTTCTCTTTATTCGTAAATATGTCGGCCAATGACGATCAGCAAGAGATTCCTTCATTATCCAAAAACTTCTTTCGCCATACTGTATCACATTGCTTTTCAATTGTAAATATCTTAAAATTTACGACAATTTCGTTCTTTGTTTCATTCTTATACACGTCCGCAAGTAACGATCAGCAATTGCATGCTTCATCTTCTAAGCCCCCCTTTCTCCATACTGAAGGAACTCACCAATTTTTAAAAATCTGAAAATTTACGAGTATTAAGTTATTGAATTTTATTCTTAAATACCACGGCACCTACCGATTAGCAAGAGTTTAATTCAGCTTCCAAACACTCCTTTCGCTAAACTAAGTAGACTTGCATTCAATTGTAAATATCTTGCAATTTCCGATAATTTCATTATTTCACATTATTCTAAAATAGATAAATAAACTACGATCATCAAGAGGCAGCTTTATAAACTAAAACACGCTTTTCGCCTTATTGAATGCACTAACTTTTTAATGTTAAATATTTTCCAATTTACGAAAATTCTATATCTTCATTTTCTTCTTAAATATGTCTTCCACCAACAATCACCAATGGTCTATATAGGTTCCAAATACTCCTTTTGAAATACTGAATAGACTCGCTTTTCAACTGTAAATATCTTACAATTTACAACAATTGTATTTTTTCATTTCCTTGCTAAAGATGTTCGATCAAAGGATCACGATGAGAGTGTTTAATCTTTCAAACATTCCTTTCGCCTTACTTTATGACCTCACTTTTCAATTGTAAATATCTGACAATTTAAAAATTTTCCCATCTTTCATTTCATTCTTAGATGTGTCGGCAACAGTCAGCACAAGACTGCTTCATCTTTTAAGAACTGCTTTCGATTTATTGAATGGAGTGACCTACCAACTGTAAATAACTGACAATTTACGATAATTCCGTTGTTTCTATTCTTTCTTTAATATGTCGGCAAATACCGATTAGCATTTGCTCCCAAATACTGCTTTCGCCCTACTGAATAGAGGTGTTACAATAGTTAGTATCTAAGATTTGACGACAATTCCATTATTTCATTTTATTTTAAAATAGTTAACTTATGATCATCAAGAGTCTGCTTCTTAATAAAAAACACACCTTTTGCCCTATTGAGTGGACTCACTTTTGGATTGTAATTTTCTGACAATTTACGACAACTCCGTTCTTTGATTTTATTCTTAATAACGTCTTCATCCAAAAATCACGAAGTGAGTCTACTTCACCAAGGATCACCAAAGAGTCTACTTCAGCCTACAAACTCTCTTCCGAGGTACTGAATCAACTCACTTTACAATTGTTAATATCTGACAATTTACGACTATTTCGTTTTTTTCATTTTATTCAAAAAATTGTCATCACTCAAGATTAGCAAGAATCTTCTTTGTGCTGTAAAATACTTCTCGCCCTACTAAATGTAGTCACCTTTCTATTGTAAATATTTGACATTTTACAACAATTTCAATCTTGCATTATATTCCTAAATATGTCAGTAACTATCGATCAGCTAGGGTCTAATTTGTTCACTTCAATGCACACTTTTGGCCCTATATATTGTAATTCCTCGTCATATGAACATATCTGACAAACTACAAAATTCTATTTTATTTATTCTAAGATATATAAGTAATTAACGATTAACAAGAGTTTGCATAATCTTACAAACATTTATTAGCCATGCTGAGTCCTCTCACTTTTAAATTTAAAGATCTGATAAATTTTCGAGAATATCGTTCTCACCTTTTAGTCTTAATATGTCTTCTAATAGGGAACGGCAATAGTCTCAACCATCTTCAATGAACTACTTTTGTCCTACTGAATGGACTGACTTACCAATTTTATATATCTGAAAATTTACGATAATTCCGTTTTTCCTTTTATTCTTAAATATGTCGGTAACTATAGATCAGCAAGAGTAATTTCTTCCAAACCTCCTTTATATATTGGCTTCGAACTTATATTGTGAATATTTGAGATTACCACAATTCTGTAACTTTTCTAATCTTAAATGACAGGAACTAACGTTAAATAAGAGCGTGCTACATCCTCCAAACACCACTTTAGCCCTACTGAATAGACCCGCTTTTCAACTATAAAGATTAAACAATTTCTAACATTTCCATTCTTTAATTTATTCTCGAATATCTCTTCAACTAACGTTTTGCAAAAGTCTGCTTCAACTTGCTAAAAAGACTTGGTTTTCAAAGGTAAGCATCAGATAACGTATAACAATACCGTTCTTTAATTTTTGTTTTAATGTGTAAGTAATCAACAATAAGCAAGGATCTGCTTCATGTTTGAAACACTGTACGCCACTTTCTAACTTTAAGTATCTTACAATGTACGACTTATCAGGACTTTCATTTCGGCTTTCAAACACTCCCCTGGCGTTATAGTACGGAATCAAGTTACAAATGGAAATGTCTGAAAATTTACGCCAATTCCGTCCTCATTTATTGTTAAATATAATAGTAACTAACGAACAGCAAGAGTCTGCTTATTCTTCCAAACACCCCTTTCATCTTAGTGAAATGACTCACTTAATATTATTCTAAATATTTCATAAATTACGACAATTCCGTTTTTCATTTCATTCCTTAATATGTCGAAAACTACCAATCAACAAGAGTTTGCTCACGTTTTAAACATTGTTCTTGATATACTGATAGACTCCCTATTCAATTTTTAATATCCGGTATTTTAGAGCAAATCCATTATTTCAGTTTATTTTAAAATAGTTCAGTAACTAACGATCATCTAAAGTCAGCTTTATAATACCGAAACATAGCTTTCGCAGTACTGAATAGACTCGGTTTCCAATTGTAAATGACAGAAAATTAACGACAATGCGTTTTTTCATGTTACACTTAAAGATGTCAGTAATCAACGATAATGAGAAATTATTTTATCCTCCGAAACCTTGTTTGCCTTAGTTAATAGAACAACTGTTCAATTGTATATATCCATCAATTTACAACAATTCCGTTATTTCTGTTCATTCCTAAATATCTTGGTATATAACGAGCAGCAAGAGTTTGCTTTATCTTCCAACATTCCCTTCGCCCTAGTAAATCGACTCACTTTTCGATGTTACATATTTGACGATTTAGGACAATTGGGTATTTTCATTTTATTTTGAAACATGGATAAAATTATCACCACGTGTGCGTTTAATCTTTCAAAGATTCCTTTCGCCCTACTGTATGACTTTACTTTTCAATTGTAGATATCTAACAATTTAAAAAATTCTTTTCTTTCATTTTATTCTTATGTATGTCGGCAACTACCGATTAGAAAGAGTTTATTACAGCTTCCAAACACCCATTTCGCCCTACCGAATAGATTCGTTTTCAATATTTAAGGTGTGACAATTTACGACAATTCCTTTGTTTCATTTTATTCTAAAATGGTTAAGTAAATTACTATGATCGAGAGTCTGCTTTATATACCAAAACACACGATTCTCCCTATTCAATGGACTCATTTTCAATTGTAAATATGTGATACTTCACGCCAATTCCGTTCCCAGATTTAATACTTAAGTATGTCTTCACCCAAGGTCGAACACAAGTCTAAGTCAATTTCTAAACACTCTTCCGGTGTACTGAATTGACACTTTTCAATTGTTTATATCTGAGAATTTAAGAGAATTCGGTTTTTTCATTTGCATCATAATTATGTCAGCAACTAAAGATTAGCAAGTCTCCATCGTGTCCTAAACTAGTTTCCGCCCCACTGAATGGAGTCACTTTTCAATTGTAAATATCTGACATTTGACTACAATTCCGTTCTTCCATTTTATTTCTAAATATGTCAGTAACTAACAATCAACAAGGTTCTCTTTTCTTCAACTACCAAGCACGCTTGGCCTATATAGATTGGAATCGCTCTTCAATTGAAAATATCTGACGAACTAAAAAAAATACCCTCATTTTACTAATTCTTAAATTTGTCTGTAACTAAGGACCAATAGAGTCTGCTTCATCTTCGAAACAGTCCTTTAGCTCTGCTGAGTGGACACTTTTAAATTCTAGATATGTCAATATTCAAAAATATATCTGAGCAATGTTTCTTAAATATGTCTACAACTAAGCATCGGCACAAGTGTGCATCTGCATCAAAGCAGTTTTTTCGCTCTACTGAATAGAGACGCTGATAAATCCGCCCCACTGAATGGAGTCACTTTTCAATTATAAATATCTGATAATTTACGAAAATTCCGTTCTTTCATTTTATTCCTGCATATGTGAGTAACTAAAGATCAGCAAGAGTCTAATTTCTTCAGCTTCCAAGAACTCCTTTGGCCTTATTTGGAATCGTTTCTCAATTGTAAATATGTGACAAATTATGAGAATTAAGTATTTTACTTTATTCTTAAATATGTCGGAATCACGATCAGCAATGCTCTATCCCAGGTTACAGTCCTTTCGACCAACTTAATAGTCTCACTTCTTAAATGTAAATATCTGCCGCTTTACGCCAATTCCGTTCTTTCATTTTAAAATTTTATTTGTCAGCAATCAGCGATCAGCAAGAGTCTATTTCATCTTTGAAACAATCTTCTCGCCACTTTATCAATATAATTATCTGAATGGGTCAGTAAACAGGGATGAGCAAGAGTTTGTCGAAACGCCTTACAAAAACTCCGTTTGCACTATTAAATACAATCAGTTTTCAAGTGGAAATGTCGGACAATTAATGACAAATCCGTTGTCTCATATTAAACATATATATTTCAGTAACTACGATCAAGAAGAATCTGTTTCATCTTCCAAACAACCATTCCGTAGTACTTAATCGGTTCTCTTTTCTATTTTAAATATCTGACTACTAAATTTACGTTGTTTCATTTTATTATTAAGTAAGTCCTGAACCAACGATCCGCAAGAGTCTCCAGCTTCCAAACACACCTTACGCCCTACTGCATACACGCGATTTCAGTTGTAAATATCTGACAATTTACGACAATTACGTTATTTAATTTCATTCTTATATATGTCAGCAACTAACGATCAGCAAAAGTCTAAAATAGAATCCAAACACTACTTTCGCCCTACCGAATACACCCGCTTTTCAATTGTAAATGTCTGACAATTTAGGACAATTCCATTCTTTCACTATATTCTTACAGGGTTTGTCCTGAAAGTAATAGGTCTGAGTGGATTTTAAAAAAATTATTGAACCGATCGTTAGAATTCTTTAAAAGCTTTCAAAATATGCTCTTTGTGCGTTGATGCAGCGCTGCCAGCGCGATATCCAAGCATTGAAGCCGTCACGGAGGTCATTATCCGGAATAGCCTTGAGAGCCGCGGTGCAAGCTGCTTGGATCCCCTCTGTCGTCTCATAATGCTTGCCTTTCATCGGGCGTTTCAGACGAGGAAACAAAAGGAAGTCCGAAGGGGCCACATCTGGGCTGTAGGGAGGCTGCGGAAGCGTTGGGATGCCGGCCTTAGTCACGTAGTTGTCCTCGTGCAGCTTTCAGTCGACTCCGATGTCTGGTCGGACCCGATTGACCCTTCGTTTGAGTCTCTTGAGCACTTCCACGTAAAACTTGGCGTTGACGGTTTGTCGTGGAGGAACAATTTCATGGTGGACGATGCCTTTGATGTCAAAAAAGACAATGAACATCATTTTCATTTTGGATTTGCTCATTCTTCCCTTTTTTGGCGAGGAGACGCCTGCGTTTGCCACTCGGAAGATTGCCTCTTTGTCTCGAGATCATACTCAAAGATCCCTGATTCGTCACCTGTGATTACGTTATTCAAAAATTGGGGGTCACTTTCAGAAATGTTCAAATTTTCTTGGCACAATTCCACTCGCCGCAATTTCTGGTCGTCAGTGAGCACTTTTGGTACAATCTACGCGTACACCTTGCGCATGTTCAAATGCTGACTCTGCTACAGCTTCCAAACACTCCTTTCGACTTGCTGAGCTTTCTCACTTATCAATTGTAAATATCTGACAATTTTCGAGAATTCGATCATCTCATTTTATTCTAAAATAGTTCAGTAACTAATGAACATAAAGAGTACTTTATATACCGAAAAACCCCTATCGCCCTTCTTTTGAGATATCAAACTATTTACGTCTAGTCGATTTTCTAATTTATTCTTAAATACATCAGTAAGTAACGAGCAGCAACAGTTCACTTACTTCAGCTTGAGCACACTTTTTCCACCTTATATATTAGAATCACTTTTCAATTTTAAGTATCAGACATAATACGACAGTTTCGGTATTTAATTTTATTCTTAGATAAGTCTTGCGGTGATGATCAGCAAGTCTGCTTCAGCTCCCAACCACTCCTTTCACCCTACTGTATAAACGCTTTTTCAATTGTAAATATCCAAAAAATTGCGACAATTCCGTTATTTCAATTCATTCTTATATATGACAGAAAATACCGATCACCGGCAAATAGCGATTCGACAAGGCGAAAAGAGTGTTTGGAAGCACGAAGCAAACTCCTGGTGATTGGAGAGCACTGTTGGGCGAGGCGACTGTTTGTAACCTGACGTAGACTATTGATGATCGTTAGTTTCCGAAATATTTAAGAATAACGTGAAATAATATAATTATCGTAATATCTCACATGTTTTCAATTGAAAAGCGATTTCAATATATAAGGCCAAAGAAATTCTTGCAAGCTGAAGATATTAGACTCACGCTTACCTTTAGTTACTGACACATGTAAGAATAAAATGAAAGAACGGAATTTTTATAAATTGTCAGATATCTACAATTGATAAGTGACTACATTCAGTAGGGCGAATGGAGTGCTTTGATGCTGATACACACTCTTGCCGATTCCTAGTTTTAGACATATTTAAGAATACATTTCTCAAATGATATTTTCGAAAATTGGCAGATATCTACAATTTAAAAGTGAGTCCACTAGCAGGGCTAAAGGAGTGTTTCGAAGATGAAGCAGACTCTTGTTGGTCGTTAGTTACTGACAAATTTAAGAATAAATAAAATGAGAGAATTTTGTAGTTTGTCAAATATTTTCAATTGAAGAGCGATTGTAAATGTCTGATATTTACAAATGAGAAGTGACTCCATTCAATTGTACGAAAAGAATTTTAGGACACGAAGGTTCCTAAACGTGTACTAAACTATTGTTGATCGTTAGTTACCTAAATATTTATGAATGAAATGAGAGGACACAATTGTCGTATATTGTCAGATATTATAATTGAGAATCCTTACGGTAGGACGAAAGAAGTTATGGAGGATTAAGCATACTCATGCTGATCGTCTGTTTCCGACATGAAGAATAAAATGATAGAACACAATTTCGTAAATTGTCAGATACTTAGAACTGAAAAGTGAATGTTTTCAATTTAGCAAAAGGAGTGTTGTGCTTGGAGATCTTTGGCTGAAGACATATTAAAGAATAAAGTTAAAGAACTTTGTTGTCGTAAATTGCCAAAGTGGCATTTAGCGTCAGATTTTTTTCCGGGCTTCTAAGGGTTAAGAATAAAATCAAAGTATAAAATTGTCGTAAATTGTCAGATATTTAATATTTTAAACTGAGTCCTCTCAGCAGGGTAAAAGGAGAGTTTGGATGATGTAGCAACTGTTGCTGATCGTTAGTTATTCACATATTTAAGAATAAAATGAAATAACGGAATTGTCGTAAATTTTCAATAAATTTACAATTAAAATCGCGTCTATGTAGTAGGCTGTAACTAGTGTTTGGAAGCTGAACCAAAGTTCTGATCGTTACTTAAAGACTTAAAATTGAAGGCTTTTTCCAATATATATGGCGAAAAGAGTGTTTGCAATCGGTAGTAACTAGATACTTGTTGATCGCAAGTTCCGGACATTTTTAAGAATGTAGGACGAAAGGAGTGTGTGGAAGCTAATGAATACTCTTGCTGATTGTTATTGTCCGACATATTTAAGAATGAAATTAAAGAACGGAACAATGGTAAATTGCCAGAAATTAAGAATCGTAAATTGATTCCATTGTGTAGGAAGAAAGTTGTGTTTTCGTATACATGACTCTTTATGATCGTTAGTGTCTTCACTATTTTAGAATAACATGCAATATTTGAAACTCGTGAATTGTGAGATTCAGTACAAAGAAAGGAGTGTTTGGAAGTTGAAGTAAACTCTTGCTATCGGTATTTGCCCACATGTATAAGAAAGTGAAGAATTAAGGGAATTGTCGTAATTTATCAAATATTTACAATTGGTTGGCGGGTTCATTCAACAAAGCTAAAGGGTTTATTGGAAGATAAAGTAGGTATATTCTGATCGTTAATTTGCTTCATATATAGAATGAAATGAAAGAACGGATTTGTTATAAATTGTCAGATATTTACAATCGAAAATATGTTCTATTTAGTAGAGCAAAGGAATAGTTCGGAAGATCAAATACACTCTAACTATCGTTAGTTACTAATGTATTCAAGCATAAAATGAAAGAACGAAATTGTAGTTAAAATTCTGTAATTTATAATTGAAAAGCGAGTTTATTCGGTATGCCGAATGGTGTGTTTTGCTATATAAAGCAGACTTTTGATTATTGTTAGTAACTTAACTATTTTAGAATAAAATTCAATAATGGAATTATTCTTAATTGTCAAATATCAAAAATTGAATAGCGAGGAATGTTAGGAGAAGAAGCAAACTTTTGTTCTATGGTAATTGCCGACAAATTTAACAATGAGATATAAGAACGGATTGTCGTAAATTATCAAATATTAAGAATTGAAAATAAAGCCATTCACTAAGGTGAAAGGAGAGTTAGGAAGGTTAAGTATACTCTTGCAGAACGTTAGTTACTCACATATTTAAGAATAAAATGACATAGCATATCAGACGTAAATTTTCAGATATATACAATTTCTGATCTGACTAGCACGAAAGGTTTGTTTTGGTGTATAAAGCAAACTGTTGTGGTGATCGCTAGTTGGTGAACTATGTAGAATAATATGAAATAATGGAATTCTCGAAAGTTTGTGAGATATTTACAATTGAAAAGTGAGTAAACTCAGCAGGGCGAAGCAGTGTTAGAAATCTGAAGCACAGTCTCTGGTCGTTAGTAAATGACATACTTAAGTATAAATAAAATGATGGAAATGACGTAGTTCGTCAGACATTTACATTTCACGAACATTTCCAATATAGAGCCAAAGAAGTGTTTGGACCCTGAAAAAGTATACTCGCTGATCGTTAGTTACTTTTGATATTTAGAAATAAAGCGAAACAACGGAATTGTCGTAGGTTAGATATTTGCAACTGAAAATAACCCCAATCAGCAGGGCGAAAAGAGTTTTAGAATGTCAATGAAAATAGTACATAGTGTTCCTAATTTACAAGTATGAGAATTGCTACACGCACTATTTAGAAATGAAATCAATAACCACATTTTATCAATAGGAGATGCCGAGAGAATAATTCAAGAAACTAATCAGCTAAAAGAATCAGCATTTAAATACGATCTTGGATTATTATTTCTGTGAAGTCAATGCTACTTCTGTGATAATACTAAGAAAAACGATTATATATAAGCCGATGTTAATCAGACGTAATATCTAACAAAATTAATAATAGCTGCGAAATGTTGATATCCTTAATGAAAAACTAATTTATTAATGAATTTTCTGTCAGGTTTATTATATAGTTCACTCCAAACAGGAACTATTTTATCAAAGAGTGAGAAAAATAAACTGCGCAAAATCAAGATTTCTTCCGCTAAGAATCGTTCATATTTCATTGCTATCCAAGACTACGACTAAATATTCAGTCCTACTACTAAGAAGACAGATTCAGTCGTACTACATTTCAAACACTTCTTTTACCATAGTGAATAGAACATCTTTTCACTTGTGAATATCTAGCAATTTTCGAGTTCCCTTATTTCACATTATTCTTTATTACGTCGGCAAATAACGATCAGCAAGAATTTGCTTAATCTTTCAAACACTCCTTTCTACGTCCGGACGGGCTAATTTTTGTTTGTAAAAAGCAGACAACTTATTACAATTCTGTTTTTTTTTAAATTTTATTTTAATATTGAATATGTTAGCAACTAACGATGTGCAGCCGGAAGCTCCATCTTTCAATCACTCTTTTGCCCTAATGAATAGATTCACTTTTAAATGTTATTTGACAAGTTACGACAATTCCATTCTTTCATTTTACTCTTAAACATGTCTCACGCAACACTAACCAACTGTGAGCCTTAGCATCCAAAGACTCCTTCTGCCGTACAGAATAAATGCGCTTTCCAGTTACAAATATCTAAGAATTACGTTTTTTTTCATTTTATCCTTTTGTATATAGGACACTAACGATTAAAAGAGTCTAGATACTTCACCTTCCAAACACTCCGCCGTCTATAGATTAGAATCACATAAATTTTAAGTATCTGACAAATTACGACAATTCCGTTATTTCATTTTATTCTTAAAAGTCTTGAAGTGAAAATCATCAAGAGTCTGCCTCAACTTCGAAGACTCCATTCGGCCTGCTAAATAGACTCAGTCATCGAATGTAGAAATCTGACAATGTACGAAATTTCCGTTCTTTGTTAGCTCAGTAACAAACCCTCATCAAAACTCTTCTTAGTATACCAAAACACACCTTTCAACCTACACAATTGTTGACTTTCCAATTCTAAATATCTGAGAATTTACATCTTTTCCGTTCTCTGATTTTGTTCTTAAGTATATCACAACTAACGAGCAGCAAGGGTCCAATTACTTCAGCTTGCGCATACTCCTTTCACGCTGTATTTTCAATTGAAAGTATCTGACAAACTACGATAATTTCATTATTTTATTTTATTCTTAAGTAAGTCTTGAAGTAACGATCAGCTAGTCTGCCTCAGCCTCCAATCACTCCTTTTATCCTACTGTATAGACATGATTTCAATTGCAAATACCTGACAATTTACCGTTTCATTTTTTTCCTTTCATTCTTATATACACCCTCCACTCCAAAAGAAACCGAACTTTTGAAAACAAATAGTACCACTAGTGCCATCTGTTGTAGTATTTTACCGGTAGATGGCGTAGTCCCTCATTGACAACTGGTATAAATGTCATGACATTTGGATGCACGGCAACAAAGTTATTGCGTTTCAACTGTCAGTGTGTTGTGTACATCGGTCGGAAAATGAGTTTCAAACAACGAGCTGCAATTGAGTTTTGTGTTAAACTGGGTAAAACTTTTAATAAAACGCACCAAATGCTACAAAATGCATATGGTGATGAGTGTCTATCCCGTACGCAAGTTTACGAGTGGTTCAGGCGATTCAAATCGGGTAGAGAGACGCTGGATGATGACGAAAGATCAGGCCGTCCCAGAACCGGATTATCGGAAGAAAACATCGAAAAAGTGCGTGAATTCATCAAACATAACAAAAAATCGTCGGTGAAAGTTATTGAAATGGAATTAGGCATTCCTCAAACAACCGCATACCGCATTTTGACCGAAGTTTTGGGCCTTAAGAAGGTTAATTCGCGGTTTGTACCACACAAACTCACCGAAGACCAAAAAGTTGATCGAATTGCGCATTGCAAAGACATCGTTAAAAGTGCTCGGCAGGATCAAAACTTCTTGAAATCGATTGTAACTGGTGACGAGACGTGGTGTTTTGAATATGAGCCCGAAACAAAGCGGCAAAGTGGTGAATGGAGAGCGCCGGATGAAGGAACACCCAAAAAAAGTCGCTTGGTGAAGTCAAAAGTTAAGGTGATGCTGATTTGTTTTTACGATTCAAAAGTAATTATTCACAAAGAATTTGTTCAGCCCGGCCAGACAGTCACTGGAGAGTTTTACTTGGGCGTCATGAAGCGTTTGCTGGCAAGAATTCGTCGTATTCGGCCCGAATATCGCGAAATCGGCAGTTGGACTCTTTTGGACGATAATGCACCATCACATCGTTCGCGACTTGTAACTGAATTTTTGGTCAAAAATCACATTATTCGGTTGCATCATCCGCCCTATTCACCAGATCTCGCTCCGAGCGATTTCTATCTGTTCCCGAAACTGCATTTGGCGATGAAAGGTAAGTGGCACGCATCGATTGATGCCATTGAGAAGGCGACGACCGCCGTCCTAAAGACCATTCCAATAAAGGACATGGAGAAGTCGTTTGACAACTTGTTGGAGCGCGCAAATATGTGTATCGATGCAGAAGGGGAATACATTGATTAATAAAAATGATTTGTTCCAAAATGTACATTGCTTTTTTGTTGTTTTTTTAAAACGTTCGGTTTCTTTTGGAATGGAGGGTGTATGTCGGCAAATAGCGATCAGCAAGAGTTTGCTTCATGTTCCAAACACTCTTTTCGCCCTATCGAATGGACTAATCTGTTCTTGTAAGATTGGACAATATACGATAATTTCGTTCTTTCATTTCATATTTAAATGTCTTCAGCCAAGTCTGCTTCAGTTTCAAAGACTTCTTTCGGCCTACTGCTTCGACTCACTTTTATGATATTAACATCTGATATTTCACGACAATTCAGTTCTTTCATTCTAATCACAAGTGTGGCAGAAACTAGAGATCAGGAAGAAAGCGCTTCGTCTTCTAATTCTCTTTTCGCCGTATAGATTGGGGTCACTCGTCAATTGTAAACAATTGACATTTTACAACAAATGCGTTCTTTCATTTTATGCTTTCATTTCATTTCTAAATGTGTCAATAACTAACGATCAGCAAGTCTAATATCTCCATTCTCCAGACACTCAATTTGCCCTACATAATGGAATCGGTCTTCAGTTTTAAATATCTTAAAAATTTCGAGAATTCATTGCTTTTATTTATTCTTAAATATGACAGTAACTAACGATCAACAAGATTTTCTTTTATACCAGCAGCACGCCTTTAGCTTTACTGAATCGACACACTAACCGATTTTAAATATCTAATAAAATACTACTATTCCTTGCTTCATTTCATTTTTAAATATGTCGGCAACTACCGATCGGCAAGAATTTGCTTCACATTCCAAATGTTGCTTTAGATCTACTGAATATACTTGTTATTCAATTGCCAATATCTAGCAATCAAGGTCAAATCCATTACTTCATTTTATTCTTAAATAGATAAAGAAGACAATTGCTGATAGTTAGTTTCTGACATATTTAAGAATAAAATATGATATCGTAATAGATGTAAATTGTCAGATATGTACAATTGGAAAGTTAGTCCATCGAGGAGGACGAAACGTTTCTTTCGGTATGTAGAGCAGACTCTTCATGATCGTTAGTTACTGAACTATTGAAATTAGAATTAAATAATGGAATTCTCGAAAATTGTCGCATGTTTGCAATTCAAAACTGAGCAACGCTGCAACATTTGCAAGGTTAGTTACTAACATATTTAAGAATAAGATGAAATAATGGAATTGTCATAACTTGTCAGATATTTACCATTGAAAAGTATCTCCATTCAGTAGGGTTAAAGGAGTGTTTGGAAACTGTGTAGACTCTTTCCTTTGGTAGTTTACAAATTTTTAGAATGTTATGATAATTGGGAATTGTCGTAAATTGTCAGATAATTAACATTAAAAGTCAGTGACCTCAGCAGTGGAAGGAGTGTTAAGAAGCTGAAGCAGAGTCTTGCTGTTTGGTAGTAACTTACATATTTAAGAATGAAATAAAAGAAGGGAATATTATAATTGGTAAGATATTTACAATAGGTAAGTGAGTCCATTCGTTAAGGTGGAGATCTGGATGATGAAGCGGGGTCATGATCGTTAGTTACTAATATATTTAGGAATAAAGTAAAATAACGGCATTCTCGTACATGGTGAGATATTTGTAATTGGAAAGTGGCAAAGAGATCGTTTCAATGATGAATCAGTCTCTTACTGATCATTAAATACATACATATTTATGAATAAAATTAAAAAAAGACGGAATTGTGGTAAATTCTAAGATATTAATACTTGGTAAGTGGTGAAGGCAATGGGTCAGAGAAGAAGCAGTCAATTGCTGATCTTCAATTACTGAGATATATGTTTTAAATGAGACAATGGAATTGTGGTATATTGTGAGATTATTACATTTAAAAAATAAGTTTATTTAGCAGGGCAAAAGGAAGGTTTAGATGTTGTAGCACACAATTGCACACCGTTAGTTGCCGACATAATTAAGAATAAAATGAAATATTCTAATTGTTGTAGTCAGATATTTACAACTAAAAAGTTAGGCCAATGAGTAGGGCGAGAGGTGTGTTTTGGCATATAAAGCTGACTCTTGACATTCGTTAGTTACTATTTTGTATTAGAATAAAATGAAATGATGAAATTATCGAAAATTGTCAGATACTTACAATTGAAAAGTAAGTAAACTCAGCAGTTCGAGAGCAGTGTTTGTAAGTTGAAGCAGTGACTTTCTGTGCGATAGTAATATGTAATAATAAAATGAAAAAAGAAATGTCGTAATTTGTCATATTTCCAATTGGTAAAGTGAATCATTTCAGTAAACCGAAAGGAGTGTTTGGAAGTGTTTGGAGGAGTGTTTGAGTGTTTGGATGATGCAGTGTCTTGTTGATGGTTAGTTAGTTACATATATAAGAATGAAATGAAATAACAAAACCGTCTTACATTCTAAGATATTTGTAATTGGTAAGTTGCAAAGGGATTGTTTCAAAAATAAGCAGACTCTTAAAGATCATTAAATGTTGACATATTTATGAAAAATGAAACAACGGAATTGTTGAACACGTAAGTTTTTTATATTTGGATATAGGCGAAGGGAGTGATTCTAAGAAGAAGTAGGATCTTGCTGATCGTTAATTACCGACATATTTACAATAAAATGAAAGAACAGAATTCTCGTAAATTGTCATTTACTTTGAAATGAAAAGTGATTCTGTACAGTAGGGCGAAAGGAATGTGTGGAAGCTGAAGTACTTTTGCTGATCGTTAGTTACTGACATATTTGAGTATAAAATCAGACTACGGAATTATATGTTGGTAGATATTTAGAATTGAAAGTGAGTGTATTTAGCAGAGCCAAAAGAGTGTTTGGAAGTTCAAGTAGACAATTGCAATCGTTAGTTTCCGATATATTTAAGAAGTAAATAAAAGAGTTGAATAGTCAGATATTTATACTTGACAAGAGTATCTATTCAGTAGAATGAAAGCAGTGTTTTTAAAATTAAGGAGACTTGTTGATATTTAGTTACTGACATATTTAAATTTAAAATGAGAGAACGTATTTGACGTACATTCTGAGATATTTACATTTGAAACGTGAGAGTATTTAGCAGTGCGAAAGGGGTGTTTATAATATAAAGGACACTCTCGCTTATCGTTAATAATAAATTTAAAAATAAAATGAAAGAACGTAATTGTAGTTGTCAGATATGTACAATTTCACTTGACTCCATTCAGTAGGGCGTTAAGTGTTTTAGAAGACAAAGCAGACTGTTGCTGATCTATAGTTACTGACATATTTGTGAATAGAATGAAGAAAAGGAATGGCGTAAATGGTGAGATATTAACAATTGAAAAGTTAGTCAATTCAGTAGTCTGAAAGGAGTGTATGGAAGCTGATGCAGATTCCTTATGATCCTTGATTGAAGACACATTTAACTATAAAATGAAAGAACGAATTTGTCGTAAATTGTCTCATATTACAAGTGAAAAATATGTCAATTCTTAGGGCGAAAAGAGTGTTTGGAACATGAAACAAACTCTTGCTGATCGTTATTCACCGACATACATAAAAATGAATGAAATAACGCATTATAGTAAGTTGTTTTATAATCACAATCTTAAAGTTGTTTTATTCAGTAGTTCTAAGAAGAGTTCGGAAAATGAAACGGACACATTATCGTTAGTTACTCAGATATTTATTATAAAAGTGCTAAAACCGGAAATATCGTAAATTATCTGTCATTTACAATTGAAAAACGACTGTAATCAGTAGGGTGAAAGGAGTGTTTTAGTATAAAAAGCAGACTTTTGATGATCGTTATTTACTGCCGTATTTGCGAATAAAATAAGAGAATGAATCAAACGAAAATTAACAGATATAAATGTTAGTCCATGAGAAGGGCGAAAGGTATGTTTTGTTCATAAAACAGCCTCTCGAAGATGGTTATTTACTGAACTATTTTAGAAAAAAAATGAAATGGAATTGTCGTAAATTGCTAGATATATACAAGTAAAAACGAGTCTGTTGAGCAGAGCGAAAGGAATGTTTGGAAGCTGAAGTAGTTGCTCTCTCTCTAATTGGTTGTTGGCGACCTATTTGAGACTGTAATCAAAGAACGGAATTGTGGTAATTTTTCAAATATTTATAACTGGTAGGTGAGTGCATTCACTAAGGCGATAGGAGTGTTTGGAAGCTAGAGCAGAGTTTTGGTGATTGTTAAAGAAATATTTCAGAATAAAATGAAAGGTCGCAATTGTTGTAAACTGTCAGAAAACAATTGAAAAGTGAGTCTATTCTGTAGAGTGTTTAGTACCTATAGTTGACAATTTTTGATCGTTAATTGCCGAAATATATAAGAATAAAAAATAACATAATTGTCTTAATTTCTCTGATATTTACAGTTAGTAAGTCCACTCAGTAAGGCGAAAGGAGCGTATGGAAGATGAAGCGGGCTTCTGCTGATCGGTAATTCCCAAAATTTTTAAGAGTGAAATGAGGGTACGCATTGTCGGGTGTTGTCAGATATTTACATTAGAGAGTCCATACAGTAGGGAGAAAGGAGTGTATGCGGGATTAAGCGAACTCACGCTGATCGTTTTTTTTTCGATAGATATTGAAGAATAAAATGATAGAACGCACTATCGTAAATTCTTAGATATTTACTGCTGAAAAGTTGGTCTATTCAGTACGTGAAAAGGAGTGTTGTGCTTGGGGAAAGTTGGTTGATGACCCAACGTCGTGAATTGCCTGTTATTTGCAAGTGAAAAATTCGTCGATTCGGTAGGGGGAAAGTAGTGTTAGGATAATGACTAAATCTGTTGCTGATCGTTTTTGGCCGACATATTTAAGAATAATAACAAATACCGGAATTGTCGTAAAATGTTGGGTATTTACAATTGAAAGGTTTTTCAATCAGTGTGTCAAAAGAAGAGTTCGGAAGATGAAACAGACTTTCATTATCGTTTATTACTGACATATTTAAGTAAAGTGTGAAACAGGGAAATTGTCTTTAATTGTCTGTCATGTACAATTAAAACGCGAGTCTAATCATTAAAGGGAACGTTGTATTTTTCAATAGCAAAGCAGACTCTTGATGATCGTTAGTTACTGAACTATTTTGGAGTAAAATGAGATAATGAAATTGTCCTAAAGTTAAAGATATCTACAATAGAATAGCGAGGCTATTCAGTAGGTCAAAACGAATGCTGGGAAGGTGTAGGAAACACTTGCTGATCGGTAGTTACCGAGATATTAAAACTGAAATGAGAGAACGGATTATCATAAAATATAAGTGTATATAATTGAAATCTTGTCTATGCAGTAGTGCGAAATGTGTGTTTGAAAGTTCAGTCATACTTTTGCTCATCGTTTTTTAATTACATATATAAGAATGGAATGAAAGAACGGGATTCTCATAAATTGACAGATGTTTACAATTGAAAAGTGTACTGTATTCAGTAAGGTGAAAGGAGTGTTTGGTAATTGAAACACATAATTGCAGATTGTTAGTTGCAGACATACTTAAGACTAGAATTAAAAAATGGAATTGTCGTAAATTGTCAGATATTTACAATTGAAAATTAACTCTATTTAGTTGGGCGTAAAGTTATTTGAAGCTGTAGTAAATTATTGGTGATCTTTAATTGCCGCCATAATGAAGAATAAATTAAAGAATGGAATTCTCGAAAATTGAAATATATTTACGTGAAAAGGGAGATCTTTGTGTGAGCAAAGGGAATGTTTTGAATGTGAAGTAAGCTCTTGCTTATTGTTAGTAATTGACATTTTTAGCAATAAAATGAAAGAATAAAATTGTCGTAATTTGTCATGTATTTACAAGTGGTAAAGAATCCTTCAGTAAGGTGAAAGAAATGGAAGATTATACAGCCTCTTGTTGATCAATAGTTAGTTACATATTTAAGAAGGAAATGAAAGAATTGAATAGACGAACATTGTAAGATATATCTATTTCAAAAGTGCGGAAATGAGTGCTTCAGGGATGAAGCACACTTAATCGTTAAATACTGACATATCTAAGAATAAAATGAAAGAACACAGTTGTCGTACATTAAAATATATTTATATATGGTATGTGGCGAAGCGAGTGTTTCAAAGATGAAGCAGACTCTTGCAGATCGTTAATTACTGGCATATTTAAGAATAAAATGAATATACGGAATTATCATAAATTGACTCCATTCAGTATAGCAAACGGAGTGTTTGGAAGCCTAAGTAGAATTTTGCTGATCGTTAGTAGAAGATATATTTAAGAATAAAATTTACGAATGGAATTGTCATAAATATTTTCTATTGAAAAGCGAGTTAATTCAGTAGGACGAAAAAAGTTTTTGGTTGCTGAAGTAGACTATTGCTTATCCTTAGTTTCTGACACACTTATGAATAAAATGAAAGATTGAAAGTGACGTAAATTGTCAGAAATTTACAATTGAAAAGTGATTCCTATCAGTATTGCGAGAGAAGTTTTTGGAAGCCTAAGTAAAGTCTTGCTGATCGTTAGTTGTCCACATATATAAGAAAGAGACGAAATAATGGAATTGTCGTAAATTGTAAGATTTTTACAATGAAAAGTTGATTTATTCACAAGTTCAAAACAATATCTCGGAAGATCAAACGCACTTTCATTATGGTTAGTTATTGACATATTTAAGTAAAATGTGAATGAACAGAATTGTTGAAAATCGTCTGCAATTTGCAAATTAAAACTGATTGCATTCACAAAGTCGAAAGGAAAGTTTGCAAGGTGTAGCAGACCCTTAGTGGTTGTGAGTTCCCAAGATATTTAAAATAAAATGAAAGGTCGCACATGCTGTAAATTGTCAGAAATCAACAATTGAAATAAAGTCTATTCTAAAGAGCGAAAGAGGTGTTTAGAACGTGTACTAAACTATTGCTGATCGTTTGTTGCCGAAAGACTAAATAATGAAATGAGAGAACAAAATTGTCGTATATTATCAGTTATTATAATTGAGAATCCAAACGGTAGAACGAAAGGAGTTATGGAGGATTAAGGAAACTCATGCTGATCGTTTGTTACAAACATGTCCGAGAATAAAATAATAGAACCCATTATCGTAAATTATCAGATATTTAGAACTGAGAAGTGAATGTTTTGAATTTAGCAAAAGGAGTATTGTGCTTGGTCATCATCGGCTGAAGACATACCGTAAAACTTATCTAATTTGTAATTTATAGAAAGAAAGCAATAACAAATAAGAACGAGTAAAAAGGAAATAATCGTCGAAAAGCGCGATTATTCAAATTAATTTTCATTGCAAAGAAACAGTTACTTCTCTTACAACATTAAATCGGCCTTCAGAATTAGCCGGGAAACAGACATGCAGACAGAGCATAAGATTGAAAAAAATTCAACGAAACTGCAAACCTAAGTTAGAAAAGCATTCAAGAGACCGTTCCCATGTCTAGGAAATTGATTTGCTGAGATATGGACGTTTCATTGCTCGAAGAACACAATACGAAGCAACAAATATTACCAACGATTTGTAACATTAATCTCTGTGCCTCCAAAAGTCTGTCGCGCAAGATCTCCGTGTACGAGCTCATCCTATTAGTTTAACTTAATCTTCGAAAGACAATTTTAATATGAGGAAGAAGATATCCAATAAGTAAAAAGACTGTTTTACAATTTTTTTGATGCTTCAGAGTATTTAGAAGATACCCTCGACGTCCTTGCAAAAAGAGGGAAAAGACGATTACTAGCCGACTTAGATGCTGGCGTCCCGACTCCTAATTGGTCGCCGCACAGGATTGAACTTCTGGTAATTTTGTTGTCCAATGAATTCATCTTTATGGACTAAACAAGTGCCAACGAACAACTTCAACAAACTGTGTAGTAGTGAAGTGTTTGTGTGTGTTGGTGCCAATTACGACGAACTGGAATGGAAATCTTAAAGTCCGTAAGTAGTAAGCATTCATTGACATAAATCTGAACGTATTGCAGTTTCTTTACAAAGACCTACAACTCTGCTCTCCCGTCTGAATGTCTGTTTTGAGGCTGTGTTGTTTTCAGTCCGACACTAATAAAACATTTTCTAAAGACTAAATTCCAAACTATATTTATTTTAGAAAACAAAGGTACTTGCATTGAGCCTCACACACTATCTTAGGTATTAATGAATGTTTCCTTTTGCTCACAATTTCCTCCAAGAAAGTTGTGTACCTTTCATTTACTCGAATAATCTCCCTCGTAAAATAAACATGAGAATACGTTCTAGATTTGTAGGTATGGAAACCTCATCAGGAAAAGAGCGTTTAGTATGCGCTGTGCCTCTGAGCCCAGGTAGGCCTCAGTAGCTATCAACACCTCTCCCTGTGTCTTACCCTCGCCTCATTCCTGTTGTGTAGCCTTCCCCTTGTAGCTATGCATCCCGCCTCTTCACCTTCAAGTTCAAAAAGGTATTCAGGCAATACTTAGCGGAAACTGGTTTGCAAAAAGAGTACTGGAAGAGAAAATTGGGAATCCACCCCTTCCCCCATCCTAATCGAGTGGTCTGATCAACCACACCTTCCCAAACCCTTTCCTCCCACATTCCCATTTTCTTTTCCCATTCGCTTTTCCTTCCCCGTTAGAGACAAAGAGGAGACATTCACCCCTTGAAAGACACAAAATAACTCGACGTTATTACGTAAAACTTTCGAGAGGAAGAAACCGTAAAAAAACGTAGAACAAAGCAAATCGCAGTAGACATGCCAATGGAGTATGTATGAACCGCCCCTGCTTGCAAGAGTGCAACAAAGAGGCCTTATGAATTCCATTGACAATTTTGTATATAGACAATAGCAGGAGAATTAAAGGATATTCGTCCTTTTTTCTTTCTTATACACTTCCATTAATGTACGAAAATGAACTGAAATAAACTCTACATATTCCTTAATACATGCGAGTAAAATACCATATGAATATCACGTAATGTTTCAATGCACAGATCTGAATCCTGCTTGTTTCTGTTGTATTCTCATCGCACGACTCCGTGCTTCTTTGCGACGAGCTCTGCTCATAGCGCATGCGCTCACCTATTATTATCTTGTCATATGTTGACCTTGTGACGGATTGAAAACACATGTTAGCTTATGCTACACTTTTCTCTTCCGTTTACTTCCTCATCGTCATCCGACATAGCAGACCAAAATAATGGTGTAAATACTGGGAACGTGTAGAACCAGAATGTGGTTCCCCCAATTAATCAACAAATTCCACCAAAGCGGCAGTGCAAAAAAAAGCTTGCGTCTTTAAAAACAAACTCTTTTACAAACGGTGACAATAACAGTTTGACTTACTTACAAACTGCGAAAGAACTGAATTGGAAACTTTTACGCTGGTACATGCCTATCAAAGAATTTCAATTTGATGTTAAATTTATTAAATGACAATTTCGCAGACCCCCTCTCACGTTACACTATGCGCCCATGCGATACCGAAGATGTCACATTTGAACGTCTTGCAACAGAAAATTGCTTTGTGTCGAAAACAAAGAAAACAAAAGGCATCCCATATTTTAAATTTTTGGACCCTGTAGATGTCGCAGAAAAACGAATCATTTTTTGGTCCGCTGTACAAATTGGTGAAAGACGATCAACCGCCTCGTAATCCAACCGAAGCCAGAGCATTGCGAAGGTTAAAAATTCTTGATGACAAGATTTACAAGATTGCTCGCTATACTAATTCTGACAGATACCTGTTGTGTATTCCCGACAGCCTCAGAGAAGAAGCGTTTAATCTCATACACACGCTTCCTGAACTTGGCAATAATGGTGGACATCAGAAAACATCCTCGTTGGCCCACTCTCGTATTTCTTTTTCAAATATGTCGAGTATCTACGGGAAAAAGTTCGGCTTTGTGAATCTTGTTTGTTACACAAACGAAACTCTAATCAGAGAAAATTATATCCTCAAACTTATGCACCAAATGAAAAGCCCTTTTCCACGCTTATTTTGGATGAGATAGGTAAATTACCAATCACAAAACACGGGAATACCTACATCTTAATTGCTTCTGACCTGATCACAAGATATTTGATTGCTATCCCCATCCCTGATGTGAAAGCAAACACAATCATAGAAGCACTTCGAACCCATGTCTTTCTACCATACGGGTATTTTCGCGTTTTAAAACTTGACAAATTGCCTATTCACTCCAGCAAAATTTTTAAGGAATTTGCTGAAAAATACTCTATCCAAACAGAGTATGCTACTACACAAAACCATAACAGTATTGGCTTATGTGAGAAATATTGTGATATTTTACAATCATCCCTTCAACGTTACATAAATAAAGATTGCGATGATTGGGATGCGATATTACCCGCTATCACATTTGCTATTAACACGTCTGTTATTTTCAATACTGGAGATAGCGCGTATAGAGTTCTATTCTGCAATTTTTCCCGGACGGCCTTTGATGTCAAATTCGACACTTGCACCGACCCCGAAGTCTATATCAAACGTCTCAAGCTATTACAACATATTCGAGAAGAGGAGCAAGAGAAACTTAAGAACGTATTCCAGAAAAGACTAGATACTTTTCACCCTAGTCCCCGATCACATGAGTTTGACATTGGTGATCCTGTAGCCATACTAGATGTGACGCCTAAAGTTAATGTGCCACACATTTTAGATTATACCTATAAATTCCGTGGGCACATTATTGGCAGATGTCATTGCCACAACAAATATCTCGTTCGTTATGTCAATGGTAGAGGTATCCAAATTGAGAAGGAGATTGCAGTAGAACGATTAAAAAAACTGCCTGCAAACCTCCTCCCACCTCACTTGGCAAACCACAAAACGCTCAGCCTGCGGGTAATACACAAGGGATGTCCACAGACTACGTGAACAGAGCTGCGCCTCTGAAAGTAAGCGAGTCCAGGGTCAATGGCAGACTGTGTATCCCATGGTAACCGCAAACTTGCTATCAACCCCTCTCCCTTTGTTTTACCCTCGCCTCATTCCTGTTGTGTAGCCTTCCCCTTGTAGCTATGCATCCCTCCACTTCACCTTCAATTTCAAAAAGGTATTCAGGCAATACCTAGCGGAAACTGGTTTGCAAAAAGAGTACTGGAAGAGAAAATTGGGAATCCACCCCTTCCTCCACCCTAATAGAGTGGTCTGATCAACCACACCTTCCCAAACCCTTTCCTCCCACATTCTCATTTTCTTTTCCCACTCGCTTTTCCTTCCCCGTTAGAGACAAAAAGGAGACATTCACCCCTTGAAAGGCAAAATAACTCGACGTTATTACGTAAAACTTTCGAGAGGAAGAAACCAGAAAAAAAAAATAGTACAAGGCAAATCGCAGTACACATGCCAATGCAGTATGTATGAGCCCCCCATGCTTGCAAAAGTGCAACAAAGAGGCCTTATGAATTCCATTGACACGTTTGTATATAGACAATACCATGAGAATTAATGATTAATGGTCATTTTTTCTTTCTTCTACACTTTCATTAATGTACGAACATGAACTGAAATAAACTCTACATATTCCTTAATACATGCGAGTAAAATACCATATGAATATCAACGTAATGTTTCAATGCACAGAACTGAATCCTGCTTGTTTCTGTTGCATTCTCATCGCACAACTCCGTGCTTCTTTGCGACGAGCTCTGCTCACAGCGCATGCGCTCACCTATTATTATCTTGTCATGTGACGGATTGAAAACACATGTTAGCTTATGCTACACTTTTCTCTCCCGTTAATCTGCATTTATGTTTGGGGTAGATTTGCATTTATGCTGGGCTCTTCTCCTTCTTATGATTTTGAGGATTGGTGTCTTTAAATGTTTACTATTAAGAAAGGTATTTGTTCACGCAACAAGCATTGAACCTCTTTAATAGTTACCTGCGTTTCAGTGACACACACATAGACAATGACATTTAACAATCAGCAAACGATTGTTTCTCATTCAGTTTGTGTAGGAATTCGTGTTTTGCGCGTGTTGATAAAACACTAAATTCTAGAAGCGCATGCGATATCAATTTCTTTACTTGTTATTTTAGCTTAACTTTGGTTTTAACTAATATCATTTCGCATTTTATTTTAGTTGGTAATGATTACCTGAATCTCATGTTTGGTAATGTTTATTTGAATTACATGTTTGGTAATGTAATCTTAGTAGTTGCTAATCATTCTCAACATATGTACTCATACGGTTTTTATTTCCAGTATATTACTTCACATTTTTATCGTATTTTTGAATTATGTTTTATTATCATTTCATACTCTATTTTCCATTTATAATTTTGATGTTCCATTAATTTGTTTCCATTAGTTTCCATTAATTCTATTTGTTTTAGTTATTCAATTGTAAATAACTGTTAATTTATGACAACTGCATTATATCAATTTATTCTAAAATAGTTCAGTGACAATAGACCATGAAGAGTCTACTTTTATTATAACAAATCATTCCTTTCGCCCTTAAGAATAGACTCGCTTTTCAATTGCAAATAACAGGCATTTTAGGACAATTCTGTTTTTTCACTTTATACTTGACCACGCATAGCTGAAGAGATATATATCAATAAAATGTAAGAGCCAATAATCGAAAACTTTCAGATATTTACAATTGAAAATTGATTCCAATAAGCAGGACAAAAGGAGTGTTGGAAGCTGAAGCTGATGTAGTAGACTCTCATTATACTTAATTACTGACATATTTAAATATAAAGTGAAAGAACGGAATTGTCGTTATTTGTCTCTTATTTACAAATGAAAAGCGAGTGTACTCAATATGGGAGTGTTTGATGTCATGATAATCATAGTCTTGATGGTCGTTAGTAAATGACACATTTAAGAATAAAACGAAAGAACCGAATTATCGTAATTTGTCAGATATTTACAATTGATAAGTGTGTCCATTCAAGAAGGAGAATAGAGTATCTGGAAGGTGAAGTAGGTTCCTCTTGATTTTTAATAACTGACATAATTATGAATAAATGAAAACGCTTTTGTCGCAATTTTTCAGTTATTTACAATTGAAAGTTGTCTATTCAGTAGGCCGAAAGGAGTGTTTGGAACCTGAAGTAGACTTGATGATCGGTAGTGCTCGACATACTAAGTGTAAAGTGAAAGTACGGCATTGTAGAAATTGTCTGTAAATTGAAAAGCGAGTCTATTCAGTACGGCGAAAGGTGTGTTTTATCCTAAAAAAAAGATTCTTGACATTCGTTTGTTACTGACATATTTAACAATGTAATGAAAGAAAGGGACAGACGTAAATTATCTGAAATGTTAGTCATCTGAGTAGGGTGGATGGTGTATTTTGGTATATAAACGAGACTCTTGAAGATCGTTATTAATTAAATTATTTTAGAATAATATGTAATAATGGTATTCTAAATTATCAGATAATTACAATTAAAAACGAATCTATTCAGTACGTCGAAACGAGTGTTTAGAAGCTGAAATAAACTCTTGCAAATCGGTAATTGACGACATATATAAGAATGAATTGAAATAAAGGAAATGTCGTGATTTTCTGATATTATATGTGGTGATTCCATTCAGTAATGAGTAAGGTGTGTTTGGATGATGAAGCAGGGTCTTGCTAATCGTTAGTTGCCGACATATATAAGAATGAAATGAAAGAACTGAATATTGGAAAATTGTCAGAATTTTACAATTGAAAAGTGAGTCAATTCAGTAGAAGGAAAAGATTGTTTGGAAGATCAAGCTGACCCATGCTATGATTAGTTTCCGATAAGTTTAAGATTAAGATGAAAGAACGCAATTGTCGCAGTATACAGACATTTACAAATGAAAAAATATTCTATTCAGTGCGGTATAATTGGGTTTATAAGCTAAAGCAGACTCACGGAGATCGTTGGTTGAAGATATATTTAAAAAGAAAATGAAAGAATTGAATTGTTGAAAACTCCATTTTCAAGTGAAAAATTCCTGTATTCCGTAGGGAAGACGGATTGTTCGGAAGATTAAAAAACCCTTTGGTGACCGTTATTTGCCGGCATATCTAAGAATAGAATGAGAGAACGGAAGACACGTAGATTGTCAGATATTTACAATTGAAACGTTAGTGCTTTGAGTAGGGCGACAGGAGTGTTTTGGTATATAAAGCGAGTCTTGATGTTCGTTAAATACTAAACTATTTTAGAATGAAATGAAATGATCGATTTCTCGTAAATTATCAGACATTATATTTGAAAGGTGATTGTATTCAGTAGGACGAAGGGAGTTTTTGGATGCTGAAATAGACTATTGCTGATCGTTAGTTGCCGAGATATTTAAGAATAAAGTGAAATAATTGATTTGTCGTAAATTGTCAGATAGTTACAATTGAAAAACGATTGTATTCCATAGGGCTAAACAAGCGTTTTAAGCTCAAGCAGAATCTTGCTAATCGTTGGTTCAAGAACTATTTAAATACAAAAGGATACAAGAAATTGTCTTAGATATTTAAATTGAAAAGTGAATCCATTCACTAGAATGAATGGAGTGTTTAAAGGATTAAGTAGTTTGTTGTTGGTCCTTGGCTACTGACTTAAAGGTTAAAAAGAGAGAACGGATTTTTCATACGTTGTCAAAAAAATTACGTTTCTAAAGTGAGACTATTTAGCACAGCGCAGGGAGTGTTTGGGAGATGAAACAGTCTCTCGCTTATGGTTAGTTAATTACATATTTAAGATTAAAATGAAAGAACGGAATTGTCGTAAATTGTCAGATATTTACAATTGGTAAGAGTGTCCATTCAGTAAAACTAAAGGAATGCTTTTAGGATAAAACACGCTCTTGTCGAACGTAAGTTACTGACATATTTAAGAATAAATAAAATAACAAAAAAGCATTTGGAAGCGTAAGAAATTAGACCTGCCGATCCTTAGGTACTGACATATATTAGAAAGAAAATGAAAAGAAACCGGAATAGTCGTAAAATGTCAGATATTCACAATAAAAAAGTGATTCCAATTGGTACAGCGAAAAGAGATTTAGAAGATGAAGCAGACTTTTGCTGATCTTTATTTACTGATTTATTTCTGAAAAGAATGAAAGAACTTAATTGCCGTACACTGTCACATATTAACAATTGAAAAGTGATTCAGTAGACGAAAGGAGTGTTTGGAAGCTGAAACAGAGTATTGCTGGTCGTTAGTAATTCAAATATATAAGAATAAAATGAAAGAACGATTTTATCACACATTGTAAGATATTTATATTTGCAAATTGACGTAGGGAGAATTTCAAAGATGAAGCATACTCTAACTAATAATTAATTACTGACATATTTGAGTTTAAAATGAAAGAAGGGAATTCTCGTACATTGTCAGGTTTTTACATTTGAAGGCAGAGTCTATTTAGCATTGCGAAAGGAATGTTGGAAGTCGAAGCAGACTTCTGCAAATCGCTACTTGATGACACTTTCAAGAATAAAACTAAACAATGAAATTATCGTAAACTGTCAGTTATTTATAAATGAAATGTGAGTCTAGCAGTAGGCGAACGCAGCGTTGAAGCTGAAATAGACGCTTCCTTATCGTTTCCCCAGGAATTATTTATGAATAAAATGAAAGAACGGAATTGTCGTAGTCCGATACAACTGAAACGTGAATCCAAACAGTACAGAAAGGAGTGTTTGGAAGATTAAGCGTACTCTTGTTGATCCTTAGTTACCGACATATTTAAGTGTAATTGAGAGAACGAAATTCTTGTACATTGTCAGATATTTACATATAAAAAGTGAAAGTGTCTAGCAGGGCGAAAGTAGTTTTATGAAGATTAAGCAGGCTCTTGCAAACCGTAAGTTATTTACACATTGAGGAATAGATTGAAATAACGGATTTGTGGTAAATTTTCAGATATTGCAATTGGTAAGTGTGTCGTTTCAGGAAAATAAATGAGTGTTTGGAGGATAAAGCACTCTCCCGTGGTCCTTAGTTACTAACATATTTAAGAATAAAAATTATTACATGATCGTCGTAATTTTTCAGATATTTACAATTGGAGTGATTCGAATTTACAATTGAAGACCAAGGGAGTTTTAGAAGCTGAAAAATTAGACTGGTGCTGATCTTTAGACTGCTGCTGATCTTTAGTTCCTTAAATATTTAGTAAAAATTAAGGAATGGAATTGTCGTAAAATGTGACATATATACAATTGATAAGTGAGTCCAATTCCTAGGTCGAAAGGAATGCCTTGAAGCTGACGCAGACTGTTGTTGCCGATCAATAGTTGAAGACATATTTAAGAATAATATGCGTCAACGATATTCTCGCAAATTCCCTGATATATACAATTGAAAAGTGAGTCCACTCAACATTGCTAAAGGAATGTTTCGAAGGTGAAATAGCATCTTAGTGATCGTTAGTTAATGAAAGATTCAAGAATAAATAAAATAACAGAATTTTGTATTTTGTTAGATATTTTCAATTGTAGAGCAATTCCAATATATAGCGCCAAAGAAGTGCTGGTAAGGTGAGGAAATTAGATCCTAGCAAATCATTAGTTACTGTCATATTTAGAAATAAAGTGCAATAAGGGAATTGTCGTCAATGTCAGATATTTAAATTGAAAGATGACAATTTATTAGGGCGAAAAGTATTTTAAAAAACGAAGCAGTCATTCTAAATTTTAGTTACTGACATATTTTTGTATAAAATGGAAAAACGGAATGCTTGTAAATTTTCAGATATTAACATTGAGAACCGAGTTGATTCAGTAGGGCGAAAGGATTGTTTGGAAGCTGATGTAAACGTTCGTGGGTGCCATATATAAGAATGAACTGAAAAACGGAATTGTAGTAAATTTTCATATATTTACAATTGGTAAGTGAGTCCATTCACCAAGGCGAAATGAGTATCTAAGAAGATGAAGCAGGCTCTACCTGATCGCTGGTTGCCGAGATATGTAATCAAGAAATGAATGAACGGAATTGACATAAATTGTCAGATAATTAGAATTGAAAAATGAGGTCATACAGTAGGGGGATAGGAGTGTTTGGATGATTCAGCAGACTCTTGCTGATCGCCACTTAAAGACATATTTTGGAATACAAAGTATTGTTGTAAATTGTTGTAAATGTACCATTGATAAGTTGTTCTATTCAGTATGGCAAAGGAGGGTTCGAAGGTTAAAATAGTTTCCATTATCATTACTTACTGACATATTTAAGTGTAACTTGGAAGAACGGAATTTTTTAAATTGTCTGTCATTGGCAGTTGGAAAGCGAGTCTATTCTATAGGTCGAAAGGTATGTTTCGCTATAATGAAGCAGACCCTTGACGATCGTTAGCTATTTAAGAATAAAATGAAATAATGGATTAGCCCTAAATTTCCAGATATTAACAATTGAATAGCGAGTATATTCAGTAGATCAAAACAATGTTTGAAATGTGAAGCAAATACTTGCCGATCGGTAGTTGCCGACATACTTAAGAATGAAATGAAAGAACGGAATTCTAGTATTTTATCAGATATTTACAATCGGTAAGTGTGTCAATTCAGAAAAGCTAAAGGCGTGTTGGTTGTATAAAACACACTCTTGTAGATCGTTAGTTACTGACATATTCAATAATAAATAAAAGAATTGAATTCTCGAAATTTTTAAGATATTTACAATTGAAGACCTATTCCATTATATATGGTCAAATGAGTCTTTGGAGGATGAAGATATTAGACTTGCTGATCGTTAGTTATTGATACATTTAGAAATAAAATGAAAGAACCGAATTGTCGTAAATTTCAATTATTTACATTTGACGAGTGACTTCAATCTGTACGGCGTAAGGAGATTTAGAAGACGAAGAAGTTTCTTCCTGATCTTTGGTTACTGACATATTTGTGAATAGAATGAAAGATCGGAATTGTCGTAAAATGTCAGATATTGACAATATAAAATGAGTCGACTCAGTAGGCCGAAAGGAGTACTTGGAAACTGAAGCAGACTCGGTTGAAGACATATTTAAATATGAAATGAAAGAACGAAATTATTGTATATTGTCCAATTTTACAAGAAAAAATTAGTCCATTCGATAGGGCGAAAATAGTGTTTTGAAGATGAAGCAAACTCTTGCTGATCGCTATTTACCGACATATATAAGAATGAAAGGAAAAAAACGGAATCGTCGTAAATTATCAAATATTTGCACTTGAAATCATGTCTATAAAATACGATGAAAGGAGTGATTGGCAGCTGAAGCAGAGTTGCTGATCGCTACCTCAAGACTTATTTAAAAACAAAATAAAATAACGAAATTGTCGTACTTTGTCAGATACTTAAAATTGAAGAGATTTCAAAATATAAGGTGAAAGGAGTGTGTGCAAGCTTATGTAATTTGACTCTTGCTGCTCGTTAGTTAGTGATATACTTAAGAATAAAATGAGAGAACGAAAAAGACGTAAATCGAAAATTGAAGAACGAGTCTATTGTGTAGACTGAAAGCAGTGTTTAGAACCTTTAGTAGATTATTGCTGATCGTTAGTTGCCGAAATATATGAGAATAAAAAGAAATAACAGAATTGTCTTAATTTGTCTGATATTTACAGTTAGTAAGTGATTCATCTCAGTAAGGCGAAAGGAGCGTTTGGAAGATGTAGCCGGCTGTTGCTGATCCTTACTTGCCAAAATTTTTAAGAATGAAATGAGAGTCCGCATTGTCGTATATTGTCAGATATTTACATTAGAGTTCATACAGTAGCGAGAAAGGAGTGTGTGGGGGATTAAGCAAACACACGCTGATCATTTTTTGGATATATATTGAAGAATAAAATGATAGAACGCAATATCGTAAATTGACAGAAATTTAATATTGAAAAGTTATTATATTCAGTACGGAAAAAGGTGTGTTGTGCTTTGTGAATGTTGGTTGAAGACCGAACGTTGTGAATTGGCTATTTGCGTATTTACGTAAATTGTCAGAAATTAACAATTGAAAATTGACTATATTGAGTTGAGTGTAAAAAGTTTTTTCATTCTGGAGTAGACTATAGGTGATCTTCACTTGCCGTCATAATGAAGAAAAAGGGAAGAAATGGAATTCTCGTAAATTGAAATATATTTACAAGTGAAAAGGGCAAAGGGAATGTTGAGAATCTGAAGTAAACTGTCGCTGATCGTTAGTAATTGACATACTTAGGAATAAAATGAAAGAATGAATGAAATTTTCGTAATTTGTCATGTATTTAAAATTGGTGAGTCCTTTCAGTAAAGTGAAAGAAGTATTTGGAAGATTGAGCAGGCTCTTGCTATTCGATAGTTAGTTAGATATTTAAGAAATAAATGAAAGAACTGAATAGCCGAACATCGTAAGACATTTCTATTTGACTTGCTCGTTGAGTGTGGTTGCATAACTGCCAGGTTCAAATGCTGTCGAACAGTATTAAGTGTAGCGAATTTGTACTCAAATGCTCTAGAAATACATCTGGAGTGTCGATAGAGCACAACAGATAAAGCAGGATGATTCACATGTGTGGAAACACAAAGAAAATTGTCTAGAAATGCGCTCATACTAAGGAAACGTGAGTTCAAAGCTTCCGAAATGTAAGGGATAGCATCAAAAACATGAAAACCATTGTCAATTCACCAATAATATTCCATCAATTCGATCCAGTATGATCTGCACGGTTGCATATTGATAAAGATGCAACAATTGAGGCTAAGCTTAAGTTGTGCAAGGGGACTCACAAAGAAACTGGGTAAACTAAAAGATTGTACTGGTGGGATTGCATGATCGATATTGAAATGTAGCGAATATGTGTATTGATATCAACATGTACCTCATGAACAAATGTCAACGTGTTCCACTACTGCTGGGACACGGTCCAACGTGCAAAAACTAGGAAAATAGTGTTCTACATTCTGCTATTACATCTGGTGCACTTTTTGGTGGAACGTAACTAGAACAAGATTGTATCAATGTCCCTCTTTGTTTGGGACATTGTCCCACAGTCGACAGATATGACAATAAATTTCTTAATCTATGGTTCAAATACTGATAGAGTGTAAAAAAACAACAATCTTACATCATGTCTCACGTCTTCTAGGACATATGACGTACTCGAAAAATAAGGAAATACCTCCAGAAATTCGTATCTAATCAACAGTGATCATGCCAAGACAAAGACGAAAATGAACCAATTTGGCATATTTAACACTACTGCTGGAATACCATACATATGGAAAATAAAACATGACATATAGGAAGAAACACCTTAAAGCTGTCATTGTTTGCAACTATGTAATAGGATTAACAAGATAAAACACACAAGCATGTCGGGAGGCTGTACAAGAGCGCTTGCCAAACAAAGTGTGTACTACTCAAAGAAGTGAATACAGAGAAAATGAGGGTCCCTCGAGGCCTTAGGGCCAGAGCGCTCGCATCGCTCGCGTGGTCGCAGTTTCCAATCTTAATGGGAGCCCACGTCCTTAGATTCAAGACCCGAGTAGTTATTTTCCTATTTTTCGCACCTGGGACGGTGCCCCAGCAGTAGTGAGATATGTTGACATTTGTTCATTAGCGGCGCGGGAGACCCGGGTTCGATTCCCGGCGGGAGCTCATGTGGTTCGGATTCCACGTTAATCAGTAGGTCCACGTCTCATATAGCCTCGCTGCTGAACGGGACGATAAACTCAAAATCAATCAATTTGTTCATTAGCTACTTGTCTATATCAACACACACATTCGCCATATTTCAAAATCAATCATGTAATCCCACTAGTGACATTCATTTAGTTTATCAAGTTTCTTAGTGAGTCCTCTTGCACAATTTCAAGTTGGTCTCAGTTGTTGCATCTTTATTGCTGTTCAATGGTGGCGCGGTGGCACAGTGGTAGAGTTTTCACCTCCGGTGCTTCGGGTCCTTGATTCGATCCCAGCTCGCGGCATTTGAACTTTGTGGTGGACAAACACAGTGCTCGTGGGTTTTCTCGGGGTTCGCCCGTTTCCTCCTACTTTCTTCATTCCACCATTTCATTTATCTCTCATCATCACCGTCTCCTTTAGCCTAACGGGCGTAAAATTTTATGGGACGTAAAAATTTTATTTCATTTCTTATTGGTATGCAGCCTTGCGCATCATATTTCAACGGTTTGAGGGAATGATATTGGTGAGTTGACAATGGATCTCATGTTCTTGACGCTATTCCTTACATTTCCGACGCTTTGAATTCGCGCTTACTTAGTATGAGTGCATTTCTGGACATTTCTTGGCATTTTTCTTTAAGTGTTTCCCCACATCTGAATCACCCTGTTTCATCTGTTGTGCTCTACCGACATACCAGATGTCTTTCTAGAGCATTCGAGTACAAATTCGGTACACTTAATACTCCGAACGTCACTGTCGACCAGCATTCGTACCTGGCGATTATGCAATCACACACAACGAGCATGAAGGTGTCCGCAATTTTGTATTTATTCCAGATATCGACTTAATACAAACGAATTATTGTTACCTGGTAGAGACCCCATCAATTCATATCCATTTAGACCAATATTCATTTGGCAGATTATACGGGACACCCTACGTACCTTTTGGGAATCCCTTGCGCGTGCATGGTAGGATTGTGAAACATGTAAAATTCAATAGAAAAAGTATGCCTTCTTCAGTGAATTTTTTACAGGCTCTCTTTATGTTGGATAGTTTCCGAACTATTGGCGTCCGAAAGTCATTCTCCCACGCTTTCGGCAGCTTGTAAATCCGAAACTATGTCTGATAAGCGAAAGTTGAAGAGAACTTTTTTTCTTGTCTCAATGGCAGGAGTAACCTCCCAAGAGTTTTAACACTTATTTTGCAACACCCGATATAAAGCAGAATCTTGATGCTCGTTATTTATTTAGCTATAGAAAAATAACATGAAATAATGTAATTGACGTAAATTGTCAGATAATTACAAATGAAAAAGAGTTTATACATTACGTCAAAAGGAGCGTTTGCAAAAATGTAGCAAACTGTTGAAAATCGTTAGTTATTGACATTATTAAGAATGAAATGAGAAAACAGAACATACGTAACTTGTCACATACATTATAATTGAAAAGGTAGTACATTACGTATGGCGAAGGGTGTGTTTTGGTATATGATGATCATTAGTTACTGAACTATTTTAGAGTAAAATGAAATAATATTGTAGTAAATTGTCAGAAATTTAGAATTGAATACGAGTCTATTGAATACGGCGGAAGAAGTGTTTGGAAGCTGATGCAGACTGTTGCTGATCGCCAGTTGAAGGCATACTTAAGAATAAAATGAAAGAACGAATTTCTCAAATATTGTCAGATATTTACAATTGAAAAGTGAATAAACTCAGCAGGCCGAAGGAGTGTTTGGAATCTGAAGCACAGTCTTGCTGGTCGTTAGTAAATGACATATTTAAGAATTGAAAGAAAGAACCTAATTGTCGTAATTTTTCAGAATTTACACACTGTAAGTGAGTCCATTCATTAAGGTTAAAGAGTGACTATAAGATGAAGCAGGCTCTTGATCGTTAGTTACTAGCATATCTAAGAATAAAATGAGATAACTGAATTTGGTTATATCTCAGATATTTACGACTGAAATCGCATCTATGCAATAGGGGGAAAGGACTGTTTGGATGCAGTAGCAGACTCTTCCTGATAGTAGCTCACATATTTAACAGTAAAACTAAAAAACAGAATTGTCGTAATTTTTCTGCTATTTACAAGTGAAAAATCAGTCGGATCGGTAGGGACAGAGAGTGTTTAGAAGATTAAACCTACACTTGCTGATCGTTATTTGCCGACATATTTAAGAATAAAATGAAAGAACGGAAATGTCGTAAATATTTAGATATTTACAATTGAAAGGATGTTCCATTCAGTAGGGCAAAAGGAGAGTTCGGAACATGAAATGGACTGTCATTATCGTTAGTTACTGACATATTTAAGTATATAGTGGAAGAACGCAAGTTTCGTAAATTGTCTGTCACTTACAATTGAAAAGCGAGTGTATTCCGTAGCGCACAATGTTGGTTTGGCATACAACTGCTAATCGTTGGTTATTAAGAATAAAATGTGAGAACGGAACAGATGGAAATTGTCAGATATGTACAATTGAAAAAATAGTGCATTGAGAAGAACGAAACGTGTCTTTCGGTATTTCGAGCAGACTCTTGATGATCGTTATGTAACAATCTGTTACATGAGTTTCTTAGATGTCCTTTTTCTGTTATGGTTTGAGTCAAAGGAGAATTGTTATTGTAAAAAAATTTTACTGTTTTATGTTTTTTTCTGAGTTGTTCATAATTGCGGTCTTTCAATATTTAAAAGATTTCATTGGTTGTATATTAAAAAATAATATAGCTAAGGTTTTCAAATGTGTTAATCTTTTGGTAGTTTTTTTTAAAAAAAATGTTAGAAAGAACGAGAGAATAAAGTTGGTGTTCAGAGCTGGCAACCTTGTATTCGAATTCAAGCTGTCGTTTGTGGGAGGAAGCTTCCCGGCGATGACTTGACTTTTATATTTCTCGGGGACAACATGTCTTAGCCTTGAGTTCTGTTCTTTTGCTTGTTTCTGCCTCTTGGCTGTGCTTCGTATAGTTGGTTATGGTTGACGTGGATCGACAGTGTACCGTGGTTTTGAAAGTGAGTGACTTATGAATGGCAATATCACGTATTTCAGTGCTGCTTAATTCTGTTTAAATACGAGTGAAAGATTACGAATTTGTTTTGTGCTTTTTTTGTTCTTTCTTTTTAAAAAAAGAAGAAAAGTTTAAAATGGTCGGAAGTGATTCAAGTGGGCAGTGATTCAAGTGGGTGGGATTCTATTTGACCTATAGTAATGAGTGTGTTACAAGCTTATTTGATTGAAGTTTGTGCTTTCATTTTGTGCCTTTTATCGCACAATATTAATGGTTTTTGCTGCTTTCGATTTTACTTGAATTTTCTTTGTCTTTGTTGTCGAGAGGCCTTTTTGATCAATAGGCTCGCTTTGACAAAAACGATGTTACACTGCCGTAATTCTGTTAATCGGTCAATAGTGTAAAATATACAAGTCTACAAAGAGAGCAAAGGGTGCAGATTGAGAAGTCCTGGACAGGTAAACGAAAAGGAATAAAATTTTTACCTCTATAAAATTGTGGTAAGTGACCTATTTTGACTGCATGTTTAGAGGGGTAGAAGTGCTTTGCCTAAGAGTGGGTTGTAGATTAGTCCATTTTGGTTGGTCCTTCAGCTTATCTCTTGTGATTTTGTCAATTTTTTTAAAAATATCTTTTCTCTTCGGAATTCCCCCCCATGAAGAGTGTGGAGTCCCGGTTTTATAATCCAGTATTCTTGATCACCTTTCCTATCTGATTAATTTAAGAATAATTTTTCCTGTAATTTTTTGCGATAGTTTTGAATTGGTCAGAAAAAGGCGAATTAATGCTCTGAACACCAGTTACTTTATTTAATCGTTCAGGATCTAGAAATTGAACGAGAAAGTTTAGAATTATATATAACTTTCATTACTTATGTAAAACTAATCCGATTTTTTGAATGGAAATTCATGGTATAAGTGATTTTGTATTTAAAAGAAATTTAGAACAAATTTAAGATTGAGTCGAAAGTTCGTACTAAAAATTGAAAAATCATTCCTTGCCTTATTTTTGCTTCTAATTAGTTAGAAATGCAGGATATATGACTGTTTAAGGCTGAAACTTAATACAACTTGTGTTTTTCTATAAATATTTGAATTTTTGTAGTATTAACATTTTTTAATAGTTCAATTTTGCGAGAATTAAATTTCTTTAGACTGATAAATTAGTAAATTGATTGGAAGATTTTTCTTTCTCTCGATTAATTCTATAAATTCTTAGGTTGTTTCAAATGTTCGTATTCCTTTTTTTTAATTTATGCTAATATTGGATTATTTTTCATCTGATTGATAAGAGATATCGAAGTTGGTGTTTATATTGAATTATTCGGCTGCTGAGATAACCTTGTTGTAATATTTTTCCGGAGTTTTTAAATATTAATTGTAATTTGTTATAACTAGAAGTCAAATAGCTTTGGAATTTTTGAATTTTTCAGAGTTTGAGATTTTCTTTGAAATTTAATCACGATTAGTAAAAATAAAAGATAGTAAAAGCTCGGATTCATATATTTTTTTGCGATCTACGAGATTATTGTAATTTTGGATTTTTTTTGCTTTTTTAAAAATTTTTCGTCGGTATATTCACAGTTGATTAGTATTTGCTTTTTCTCCATCTCATTTTTGCTTTGTTGATCAATTATTGGAATTTGATTACAATCGATAGTTTTTTGAAATTTTTGAGAGAAAAGTTAGAGCCCGGATTCTCATTTAAAATTTCTACTGAACAGAATTTCTAGTTTATGCTTTCTAGTGTATTTTGTCTGCTTTTTTTAACGGTGTGTATATATGGTCGACTAACGATTGACTGCATATACACCACCCCAGTTTGGTAATAAAATCTATATGAACATCTGAATTGTTGTGGTTTGTTTATATTTATTAAAAAAATATTTCTGCAAATTTCCGAATATTGGATCATAGATGTATACCGAAAGAGAACTCGGCTGAGACCTGTACTTCCCTCAATGCTCCGTCTGCCATTATTTTCCTCGTATGAGTCCGGAGGAATCATTTGTTTTGATAAATTTGGTTTTGTTTGATTGCTTCGGGTTCTTATGCGGAGACGGGTGGATAGGAGCGTTACAGTTAGTTACTTAACTATTTAGATTAGAATAAAATAATGGAATTCTCGAAAATTTTCGGATTGTTGCAATTGTAAACTGAGCTATTTAATTGGGTGAAAGGAGTGCTTATAAGCTGAAACAGATCCTTGCAGGTCGATATCAACTGAGATATTTAAGAATAGAATGAAAGAAACTAATTATCGTAAAGTTCAAGTATATTTACAATTGGTAAGCGACTCCATTCAGTAAGTCGGAAGGAGTGTCTGGAAGACGATGCAAGCTCTCGGTCGTTACTATCATATTTAATAATAAAATGAAGTAACGGATAGGCGTAATTTGTAAGATATTAACAATTCAAATGTGAGTTTATTCAGTACGCCGAAAGGACACTTTCGAAGCTGTAGTAGACTCTTGCTGATCGCTAATTGACAACATAGTTAAGTATAAAGTGAAAGATGGGAATTGTCTTAATTGTCAGATATTTACAAATGAAAAGAGAGTCTATTCAGTAGGGCAAGTGGAGTGTTTAGAAGCTGAAGTAATGTATTTTGATCGTTAGTTGCCCACATATATATGAATGAAATTGAAAGAACTGAATTGTCGCAAATTGTTAGATACTTATAATTGTATAGAGAGTCCATACACTAGCAATACATGAGTATTTCCAAGATTAAGCTGACATTCTAATTGTTATTGTCCTACATGTTTAAGAATAAAATGAAATATTGGAATTCTCAAGATTGTCAGATATTTCCAACTGAAAAGTGATTCCATTCAATATCGCTATTGGAGTGTTACGAAGTCGATTTTAGCTTTTGCTGATCCTTAGTTACTGGCCTATTTTTGAATAAAATGAAAGATTTTAATAGCCGTACATGTACGAAATTAATATTTCGTAAGTGGTGAAGGGAATTTTTGAAACATAGACCATACTCTTGCAGATCGTTAATTACTAATATATTTATGTTTAAAATGCTTGAATACAATTGTTATACATTGTCAGATATTTACGTTTTATACGTCAGTTTATACAGTAGGGCGAAAGGACTGTTTGTAAGCTGAATTAGACTATTGCTGATTGTTAGTTGCCGACATATTTAATAATAAAATTAAAGTATGGAATTGTAAAAACTCAAATATTTAGTATTGAAAAGCAAGTCTATTGAGTAGGGCTAAAGGAGTATTTAGAAGCTGAAGTAGACTCTTGATGATCGTTCGTCCAGGTCTTACTTAAGAATAAAGTGAAAAACGGAATGACGTAGTCAGATATTTACAAGTGAAATGTGAATCCCTTTAGTACAATGTAAGCAGTGTTTGGATTATCATTATTTAAACATAGGCGAGAATACATGGAGACTACGAACATAGCACAGATTACATAGCAGAGCTAATAAAAGAGTATGGCTTATTTTTAACCCCTTTTGTAATATAGCAGAAATAGGAGGCACTGAACACATTTTCCAAACACCTATGTAACATAGCAAAGAGTACCAACATAATAGAGGGGTGTACTCGTTCAACCCCTATTTATACATAGCAGAGGTAATAAAAGAGTATGGCATATTTTCCAACCCATATTTTAACATAGCAGAAATTACACTGAGACTACGAACACACAGCAGAGCGGAGAATACATAAGATTCGTTCTACCCCTATTTGCACATAGCACAGCTAATAAAAGAGTATGGTTCATTTTTGAATCCTTATTTTCCACAACAGAAATCACACAGAGAGTACGAAACAAAGCGAAGATTAAACATAGTCCATTTTAGGGGGTGTTTTCGTTCTCTTTTATGAGTACATTTTAGGGGATGGACTCGTTCTCTTTTATGATCATATTTTTCAACTCCTATTTTAACATAGCAGATAATACATAAGACTACGTACTTTTTCCACCCCTTATTTTACCATAGCAGAGAATACATGGACACTACGAACACATAGTAGAGCAGATAATCTTTAAGAGGTGGACTCGTATGATCAATTTTCCACCCCTATTTTTACCATGGCAGATAATACATAAGACTACGTAACATAGCAGGGGTGTACTCGTTCCAACCCCTATTTTAACATTGACAATGAGCACATTATAGCAAAGATTACTGAACCGTCCACCCACGGTCTACAGATAGTCATTTTAAGGAGTGTATTCATTCTCTTTGATGATCACTTTTTCCACCCTTATTTGAACATGGAAAATTCATTCCACCCCTAATTGAACATAGTAGAGATGTATTCGTTTAGGGTGTATTCATTCTCTTTTATGAGCACCTGCAACCGGCGACCCACGGTCTTTTACGATCTCCATTTTAGGGATGTACTTGTTCCCTCTTTAACCCCTATTTCCCACAGAGGCTACGGACATAGAAGATTACATAGCAAACAGGGTGTACTCGTTCCTACATAGCAAATAATTCTTTTTTACCTGGGTCTTATAGTTTATTTGGGATACGCCCTTCCTATGACAATTTCATCCAATTTGAATGAAACTAGGCATATGGGGTTTTCGGACATGCTGATTACGAATATCGTATCTATTTCTACCTGGGTGTTATAGTTTATGTGGGATACGCCCTTTGTATGACACTTAAAACCCAATCACTCGTAAACGAAGCAACATATTGAGGTGGTGATTCCACATTTAGCAACTGGTCACCAACTACTACAAGTTCCAAAAATAGTGACCATCGAGGTGAAAGGTGAAAATACTTAAAACCTAATAACTCGAAAACGGATCCTCATATTGAGGTGCTGTTTCGAAATCTAGTAATTGGTCATCAACTACTGCAAGTTCCAAAATAATGACCACCGCCGTCAAAGGTCAAAATACTTAAAACCTAATAACTCAAAAACAGAGCCACAGATTGAGGTACTTTTCCACATTTAGTAATCGGCCACCAACTACTACAAGTTCCAAAATAATGATCATCGAGGTCAAAGGTCAACATACTTAAAACCAAATAACTCGAAAACTGAGCAAAATATTGAGGTGCTGTTTCCACATTTAGTAATCGGCCACCAACTACTACAACTTCCAAAATAATGATCATCAAGGTCAAAGGTGAATCTCGGAAACGGAGCCAAATATTGAGATGGTGTTTCCACATTTAGTAATTGGTCATCAACAAGTACAAGTTCCAAAAATAATGACCATCGAGGTCAAAGATCAAAATACTTAAAACTTAATAACTCGAAAACGGAGCCAAATATTGAGGTGCTGTTTCCACATTTAGTAATCGGCCACCAACTACTAACACTTCCAAAATAATGATCATCGAGGTCAAAGGTCAATCTCGGAAACGGAGCCAAATATTGAGATGGTGTTTCCACATTTAGTAATTGGTAATCAACAAATACAGGTTCCAAAAATAATGACCATCGAGGTCAAAGATCAAAATACTTAAAACTTAATAACTCGAAAACGGAGCCAAATATTGAGATGGTGTTTCCACATTTAGTAATCGGCCACCAATTACTACAAGTTCTAAAATAATGATCATCGAGGTCAAAGATCAACATACTTAATACCTAATAACTCGAAAACTAAGCAAAATATTGAGGTGTGGTTTCCAAATCTAGTAATAGGTCATCAACCAGTACATGTTAAAAAAATACTGACTATCGAGGTCAAAGGTCAGATATTTAAGCCTTAATAATTTGTAAACAGCGCGTCGGATTAATTTGTGTGACCTTTTCAGTTTTGTACCAAGCAGAAAAAAGGGAAGAATGAATAAATTTGAGTGACTTATTTGTTATATTACTAACGAGAAAAAAATTAAAACAACGCCATTTTTAACTAGCTCAGAATTTCTGTACATTTTTGGTTTATTCAAAATAAACGAAAAAAGTAACTTGGATGGACTAACGAAAAAAGAAAGCAAAGATATGTCAATTTAACTAGCCTTAGAATTTAAAGAAGCAAAGGGAACCTACTCAATTTTCTACCAACGAGAAATCCCATTTCAACTAGCTCAGAATGTATCTGCCTTTTTTTGCTAACTTCTATTTTAACTCTTCTTGTACTAATTAAATAAACGAAGGAATATTGTACCAATGAGCAAT
Organism: Thermobia domestica; assembly: GCF_964235325.1. NCBI lineage: Eukaryota > Metazoa > Arthropoda > Insecta > Zygentoma > Lepismatidae > Thermobia > Thermobia domestica. Next base: position 205,618,702 of record NC_137457.1, read on the forward strand.
GCCATGTTTTCTATACCATGTTCTAATATTTAAAACAAACGATGGGGGGATTTGAGTGACCTATTCAATCTTGCACCAACGAGAAATGTCACCATAACTAACTGCGTATTTTAATTCATTTTGTACTATTTAAATAAACAAACGATCGGATAAATTTAACAGGCTCAGAAGTTCAATACTATTTTGTACTATTTAAACAAACGAAGGTCTCTTGAGTGAGATTTCCAATTTTGTAGCAAGAAGGACTATTTTCTAAATAACTCAGAATTTTATTTCATTTTGTAATACTCAAATTTGGATGGTGTTTAGTTTTTTCGAACCAGAAAAATTTGATTGGATTATTTCCTTTTGTACCAACTGGAAAAAGTGAAGGGCCATTAATCCAATAAATGAAGAATAAATTTGGGTAGAATATTTAGTTTTGTATCTAGCAAAATAAGAAAAATAAGTGAAGAACGAATAAAATTTTTGATGGACTCTTTTCTTATGTACCAACAAAAAATGGAGCAAATTTGAGTGGCATACATACTTTTGTACCAACGACAAAAAGAAACCGAAGAAGAAATAAATTTGGGTGACCTATTCAGTTTTGTACTAAGCAGAAAAACATTGAAGGATCAGCATTCTATACTTTTTGGGTCCATTTATTGGGGGTGTTCTATTTCCTTTTGTGCCAACGAGACCATTTTTAACTGATTTAGAATTTGTAAGAAACAGAAAAAAAGCTACACAAATAAACAAAGCAATCAATTTTTAACTAGCTCAGAATTTCTAGACCATGTTGTACTTGTTAAACAAACGAAGAGATAAATTTGTGTGACTTATTCAGTTTTGTACCAAGCAAAATAAGAAAAAGAAGTGAAAAACGAATAAAATTTGGATCGACTATTTTCTTATGTACCAACAAAAAATGGAGCACCAACGACAAAAAAGAAACCGAAGGAGGAATAAATTTGGGTGTTCTATTCAGTTTTGTACTAAGCAGAAAAATTGAATACTGAATGAAATTTGCACTAAAAAAGCGAAGAAGGTAAAATTTAAATAGCTCAGTATTTATGTACATTTTTTGTACTACTAAAATAAACGAAGGGATAAATTTGGGAGTTCTACAGAAAAAAACGGAGAAGGGCCATTTTGTTTAATTTTGTAGTACTCAAAATATACAAAGATATAAATTTCTGTGACCCATTCAATTTTGTACTAAGCAGAAAATTTGTTGGCTTTTTTAGAAAGACCATTTTATCTTTTGTATTCAGATTTTCCGGCTACTTTTTGTGCTCTACAAATAAGCGAAGGAAAAGCAAAGAGAGACCATTTTTAACTAGCTTAGAATTTATATGCCTTTTGTAACGAAGGGACAAATTTGAAGGAGGTTCATTTTAACTAATCCTGCTGCGAGTAGATCAATTAGTACATAGATTAAAAAATAAAACAATATGGCATTATTGCGACTTTCATTTTCGAATACATGCGGATTAAACCACAATGGCGAAAAATACTACTGTCTCCTTATGCTTATTTGGAGCAGGCTTAAGAGGACCAACAATTAGAAACCCGCTAGTAGGGCGTCGATTCAGTAAACCCATTATGCTTTAGAAAACAAAATTCATATTGGAGTATACCTTTTATACAACAAACAAGCTTCTTACCCCCACTCCAGAAATTAGAAAACAAATTCTTTCTTCTACGGTCTTCGGCATGCATTTTAGACCAAGAGCAGCAAGATTAATATTAAATAACACTTCTGCTGAATAGAAATTCGATTCTCTCGATCTTCTGTTTTATCCGGTACCTTTACTTGGAAATTATCCACAACTTAGAATTTATCAGGTTACATCTAGTAAAAGAAAACGAATTGATGATTTTGAGACAGTTCCATATGGGTAAAATACAGTATTAGTAGAAACGATAGTTTTTAATTAAGTAGAGATAAGGAGAGAGTGTGTGAAAAATGGAAAATTAAATTTGAAATCATTATTATTATTTTAGAAGTCAAAGGGAAGAATAAATGAATTTGAGTGGCATATGTACGGAATTTAGTTTTGTAACGGGCAAGAAAGGAATGAAGAATTAATAAAATTTGAATGGAATATTTTCTTTTGTACCAGCTGGGAAAAGTGAAGGAATTTAGTTTTGTGCCATTGTATCAAACTAAGTATTTTGTACTATTTAGTACCACCGAGAAGGTATAGAATATCTAGTTTTGTACCAAGCAGAAATTTGTTGGCTTCTTTTCTTTTGTATTAACGACTAAAATTACTTTAACACATACTTGGTTGTGTGCATTACTGTTTTGAATTTTAGAGTATAAGTACAAATTGTTTGGTATTATTTTACATTGGCCGAAGTTTTTCATTTCCCTGTGGTACAACGTAATGGTCGCCCTGCTTATTCTAGGTCTACAGTTAGATATTTTCGGTTGGATAGTGGTATACAGCCATGTTTTGTTGAGCACAATGCGCACTATAACGATGTCGTAGACAATTATTTGATGGATAGATATTTGTTTAATAGTCGCTATAACAAATGGTATATGATAGAATTTCTTAAGCATTTATCGCAGATAGCATTCTTAAGCATTTTTATCGTTGGTTACTCGTTTAACTGCGCACAGTTCTCTTTTCCACTCAGCTACCTTTTTTGCCATGAAAACTAAGGGTAATAGTTATACTGTGACAGCTTCCTTTCGCTATGGGGGAACACAGGATACTTTGGATGAGGTACTAAAGTTTTGGAATCATGGGTGCGAGTTCAGGCCAAGTATCCAGATTGCAGATTTACTTGGTTGCTTTACACGATGTGGTAAAACTGGCCTTTTTGCGGTATCTCCTGATACCTATCTGTTGGACCTCGCAGTATTTGGAAACTTGGAGAAAAAGAATAACAAATGGTTTTTCACACCATAAAGCTATACATACAGAATAATCCATTATGGCAAAAAGTAACATAAAAGGGCTATATTAGACACCAGTAAATACTACTTTCTCCTTATGCTTAGTTGGAGTAGACCTAAGAGCATTTAGGTGGTATTACGTTATACTTCGATAACAAGAACGATAAATTGTGTAAGAATTTCCAGTTTATAGCGGTATTGCACTGTACTTATAATAGTCTGTAATAGTGCAGTTTATTTTTCGAATGAAAGTAGGTTCTAAAGGTGTATTGTAGTGTACATTTTCTAATCTACCAGCAATAATGATCTCTGAGAGAGTTATTACGTAAAGATAACAATTTGCTAGTGGCGAACCAATTACACCACCATTCTGCGAACACATTTATACAATCCAATTTCTCAGATTTAAGGCTAAATTAAATGGGCAAGAGGTGTACAGTATTTGATTGAAATAACTAAGAAGTACTAGGTTGTGCGAATAGAAAAATTTCGGAAGATTTACAAACAGAATATTACACAAGAGTTTGCAGATATTTTAATTTTGGAATGGAAGGACAAGTTTATTAACACTATTTGTAACAACGATGATTCCGTGGGTGTAGATTGTCTTAGATGGAATACATGTAATTCTCCCATTAAAATTTACAACTATCTAATTGATTTTGTTCATTGTTCAGACAAGCGTTTACGAGATTGGAAGCAATTATCTTTAACTACTATACTGATGAGTGGATCCAATACAAGACTGTTTAAAACTAATTTTACACACCAAAGAATATTTTACAGATGTGGATAAAGTTAACAGACGCTTACTGGGGGTTACCGGATAAAACAGAAGATCGAGAGAATCGAATTTCTATTCAGCAGAAGTGTTATTTAATATTAATCTTGCTGCTCTTGGTCTAAAATGCATGCCGAAGACCGTAGAAGAAAGAGTTTGTTTTCTAATTTCTGGAGTGGGGGTAAGAAGCTTGTTTGTTGTATAAAAGGTATACTCCAATATGAATTTTGTTTTCTAAAGCATAACGGGTTTACTGAATCGACGCCCTACTAGCGGGTTTCTAATTGTTGGTCCTCTTAAGCCTGCTCCAAATAAGCATAAGGAGACAGTAGTATTTTTCGCCATTGTGGTTTAATCCGTATGTATTCGAAAATGAAAGTCGCAATAATGTCATATTGTTTTATTTTTTAGTCTATGTACTAATTGATCTACTCGCAGCAGGATTAGTTAAAATGAACCTCCTTCAAATTTATCCCTTCGTTACAAAAGGCACATAAATTCTAAGCTAGTTAAAAATGGTCTCTCTTTGCTTTTCCTTCGCTTATTTGTAGAGCACAAAAAGTAGCCGGAAAATCTGAATACAAAAGATAAAATGGTCTTTCTAAAAAAGCCAACAAATTTTCTGCTTAGTACAAAATTGAATGGGTCACAGAAATTTATATCTTTGTATATTTTGAGTACTACAAAATTAAACAAAATGGCCCTTCTCCGTTTTTTTCTGTAGAACTCCCAAATTTATCCCTTCGTTTATTTTAGTAGTACAAAAAATGTACATAAATACTGAGCTATTTAAATTTAACCTTCTTCGCTTTTTTAGTGCAAATTTTATTCATTATTCAATTTTTTCTGCTTAGTGCAAAACTGAATAGGTCACCGAAATTTATTCCTCCTTCGGTTTCTTTTGTCGTTGGTGCTCCATTTTTTGTTGGTACATAAGAAAATAGTCCATCCAAATTTTATTCGTTCTTCACTTCTTTTTCTTATTTTGCTTGGTACAAAACTGAATAGGTCACACAAATTAACTCTTCGTTTGTTTAAATAGTACAACATGGTCTAGAAATTCTGAGCTAGTTAAAAATTGATTGCTTTGTTTATTTGTGTAGCTTTTTTCTGTTTGGTACAAATATTACAAAAAGGTATAAAATTCTAAGTCAGTTAAAAATGGCCTCGTTGGTACAAAGGGAAATAGGACACCCCCCAATAAATTTAATATTTTCTTAGATAGCACAAAAAAGTATAGAATGATGATCCTTCTTCGCTTTTCTGCTGCAAATTTTATTCATTCTTCATTTTTTCTGCTTAGTATAAAACTGAATAGGTCACCCAAATTTTAAACCCCTACGGTTTCTTTTCTGTCGTTGGTACAAAACAATGTATGCCACTCAAATTTGCTCCATTTTTTGTTGGTACATAAGAAAATAGTCCATCAAAAATTTTATTCGTTCTTCACTTCTTTTTCTTATTTTGCTAGGTACCAAACTAAATATTCTACCGAAATTTATTCCTTCATTTACTTTGTCCAATTGGTACATAAGGAAATAATCCAATCAAATTTTTCTGGTTCCTACAAAACTAAACACTCCATCCAAATTTGAGTATTACAAAATGAAATGAAATTCTGAATTTGTTAGAAAATAGTCCTTCTTGCTACAAAATTGGAAAGCTCACTCAAGAGAGCTTCGTTTGTTTAAATAGCACAAGATAGTATTGAACTTCTGAGCCGGTAAACTTTATCCGATTGTTTGTTTATTTAAATAGTACAAAAGGGATTAATTTACGCAGTTATTTCTCGTTGATGCAAAATTGAATAGGTCACTTAAATTTTCTTCTTTCGTATATTTAAATAGTACAAGATGATATAAAATATTCAGCTAGTTTATTTTTTCTCGGTATAAAAAGTAGAACATCGAAATTATTCTTTCGTTACAGAAATTATGAACGGCTATTCTTCGTTTTTTCTGATTGATACAAAAATAGAACATTCCAGTAGTTCAAAAGTTACATACATTCTGAGCTAGTTAAAATAGTCAATTTTCGTTTCTTTAAACACTACATAATGAGCTAGTTAATGTAGCTCTTCTTCTCTTTTCCAGTTGGTACAAAAGAAAATAATCCGCATAAATTTTATTCATTCTTCACTTCTTTTTTTAGTTGGTACAAAACTAAATATTCCATTCCTTCGTTTATTTGAGTAGTACTAAATGATATAAAATTCTGAGCCAGTTAAATATGACACTTCTCGTTGGTACAAAATTGAATAGGTCACTTAAATTTATTTCTTCGTATATTTAAATACTACAAGATGATATAAAATATTCAGCTAGTTAAAATGGCATATCTTTGCTTTCTTTTTCGTTAGTCCATCGAAATTATTTTTTTCGTTTATTTTGAATACCCCAAAAATGTACAGAAATTCTGAGCTAGTAAAAAATGGCGTTGTTTTGTTTTTTCTCGTTAGTACAATAGCAAATAAGTCACTCAAGTTTATTCATTCTTCACTTTTTTCTGCTTGGTACAAAACTGAATAGGCCACACAGGCTTTGTTTAAAGTTAATAAAGCTTAAATATTTGACCTTTGACATCGATAGTCTGTATTTTTGGAACATGTAGTAGTTGATGACCAATTACTAGATTTGGAAACAGTTCCTCAATACGTTGCTCCGTTTCCGAGTTATTAGGTTTTAAGTATTTTGACCTTTGACCTCGACGGTCATTATTTTTGAAACTTGTACTTGTTGATGACCTATTACTTGATTTGGAAACAGCCCCTCAATACGTTGCTCCGTTTCCGAGATTAAACTTTGACCTCGATGATCATTATTTTGGAACTTGTAGTAGTTGGTGGCCGATTACTAAATGTGGAAACAGCACCTCAATATTTTGCTCAGTTTTCGAGTTATTACGTTCTAAGTATGTTGACCTTTGACCTCGATGATCATTATTTTGGAACTTGTAGTAGTTGGTGGCCGATCACTAAACGTGGAAACAGCACCTCAATATTTGGCTCAGATTTCGAGTTATTAGGTTTTAAGTATGTTGACCTTTAACATCGATGATGATTATTTTGGAACTTGCAGTAGTTGATGACCAATTACTAGATTTGGAAACACCACCTCAATATATGTATCCATTTTCGAGTTATTAGGTTTTAAGTTTTTTGACGTTTGACCTTAATGGTCATTACTTTTGGAACTTGTAGCAGTTGATGAGCAATTGCTAAATGTGGAAACACCACCTCAATATGTTGCTTCGTTTACGAGTGATTGGGTTTTAAGTGTCATACAAAGGGCGTATCCCACATAAACTATAAGACCCAGGTAAAAATAAGTATAATATACGTAATCAGCATGGTCGAAAACCCCCTTATGCCGAGTTTCATCCTAATTGGATAAAATTGTCATAGGAAGGGCGTATTCCACCTAAACTATAAGACGCAGGTAAAAAAAAATATAATTTTCGTAATCAGCGTGGTCGAAGACCCCCATATGCCGAGTTTCATCCAAATTGGATAAAATTGTCATAGGAAGGGCGTATCCCACATAAACTATAAGACCCAGGTAAAAATAAATATAATATTCGTGATCAGCATATCGGAAAACCCCTATATTCCGAGTTTCATCTAAATCGGTTAAAATTTTCATAGAAAGGGCGTATCCCACATAAACTATAAGACCCAGGTAAAAAAGAATTCTTTTCTATGTTGGAACGAGTACACTCCGTTTGCTATGTAATCTGCTATATCCTTAGCCTCTGTGGGAAGTAGGGGTTAAAAAGGGAACAAGTACATCCCTAAAATGGAGATCGTAAAAGACCGTGGGTCGCCGGTTGCAGGTGCTCATAAAAGAGAATGAATACACCCTAAACGAATACATCTCTACTATGTTCAATTAGGGGTGGAATGAATTTTCCATGTTCAAATAAGGGTGGAAAAAGTGATCATCAAAGAGAATGAATACACTCCTTAAAATGACTATCTGTAGACCGTGGGTGGACGGTTCAGTAATCTTTGCTATAATGTGCTCATTGTCTATGTTAAAATAGGGGTTGGAACGAGTACACCCCTGCTATGTTACTAGTCTTATGTATTTTCTGCCATGGTAAAAATAGGGGTGGAAAATTGATCATACGAGTCCACCTCTTAAAGATTATCTGCTCTACTATGTGTTCGTAGTGTCCATGTATTCTCTGCTATGGTAAAATAAGGGGTGGAAAAAGTACGTAGTTTTATGTATTATCTGCTATGTTAAAATAGGGGTTGAAAAATATGATCATAAAAGGGAACGAGTCCATACCCTAAGATGTACTCATAAAAGAGAACGAAAACACCCCCTAAAATGGACTATGTTTAATCTTCGCTATGTTTCGTACTCTCTGTGTGATTTCTGTTATGGTAAAATAAGGGTTCAAAAATGAACCATACTCTTTTATTAGCTGTGCTATGTGCAAATACGGGTGGAACGAATCTTATGTATTCTCCGCTCTGCTGTGTGTTCGTAGTCTCAGTGTAATTTCTCCTATATTACAATAGGGGTTAAAAAAATAAACCATACTCTTTTATTAGCTCTGCTATGTAATCTGTGCTACGTTCGTAGTCTCCATGTATTCTCTGCTATGTTTAAATAAGGGCTGGAGAATGTGTTCGTAGTCTTATGTAATATGTGCTATGTTAAAATAGGGGTTGGAAAAAGTGGCCATAAAAGAGAACGAATACACCCCTAAAAAGAGCTCATAAAAGGGAATGAATCTTATGTATTATCTGCTCTGCACTGTGTTCGTAGTCTTTGCTATGGGGTTGAAAAAGTGATCATAAAAGAAAACGAGTACACCCTTAAAAATTGCTCATAAAAATTAATGAGTCTTATGTATTATCTGCTATGCTATATGTTCGTAATCTTATGTATTATCTGCTATGTTAAAATAGGGGATGGAAAATATGCTCATAAAAGAGAACGAGTACACCTCTTAAAAAGTGCTCATAAAAGGGAACAAATACACCCCTAAAATGGAGGTCGTAAAAGACCATGGGTGGACGGTGCGTGGGTCATAGCGTATCGTGAGACACTGGAAAATTGAAACCTTGCTCTCAGGAGACCGTGGAAAAAAGGCGATTTTTCAGCTACCGGGGGTCAGATGTCGCCCTCCTACTGTGAAAGCTGTTTCGGTATAATAGAGCAGACTTTAGATTATCGTTAGTTACTGAACTGTTTTAAAATAAAGTGAAATAATGGATTTGCCCTAAATTGACTGATGTTAATAATTGAATAGCGAGTCTATTCAGTAGAGCAAAAGCAATGTTTGCAACGTGAAGCGAACTCTTGCTGATTGGTAGCTTTCGACACATTAAGGAATGAAATGAAAAAACGGAATTGTCGTAAAGAATGAAATTTTTAGAATTAGTAAGTGAGTCATTCCACTAAGATGAAGGGAGTGTTTGGAAGAATAAGCAGACTCTTGCTGTTCGTTAGTTACTATTATATTTACCAATAAAATGAAAGAACGGAATTGGCGTAAATTTTCAGACATTTCCAATTGGAAATTGATTCCGTTCTATAAGGTCAGAGGAGTGTTTGGAAGCCGAAGTTAACTCTTGCTGATCATTAATTACAGACATATTTAAAAATAATATGAAAGACCAGAATACTCGTACATTGTAAGATATTTATATTTGGAAACTGGCGTAGGGACTGTTTCAAAGATGAAGCATACCCTTGGTGATCGTTGATTACTTACACATTAATTAAAAATGAAAGAACGGTATTGTCGTACGTTGTCTGATATTTATATTTGAAAACTAAGTCTTTTTAGCAGGGCGAAAGGAGTGTTTGAAGTTTAGGCAGACTTTTGCAGATCGTTAGTTGAAGACATATTCAAGAAAAAAATTACGAATGGAAATGTTAGAAATTGTCAGATGTTAGATGTTAGTAATTGAAAAGCGAGTCTATTAAGTAGGGCCAAAGTAGTGTTTGTAAGCTGAAGTTCACTGATGCTGATCGTTAGTTGCCCACATATATAAGAATGAAATGAAAGAAAGGAATTGACGTATGTTCTCAGATATTTACAATTGAAAAGCGAGTCTATTCAGTAGAGCAAAAGTAATGTATCGAAGATTGGGTTGGTTTTGCTGATCGTTACTTGGCGAATTATTTTTAATAGAAAATGAAACAATGGAATTGTCCTAAATTGTTAGATATTTACAATTGAAAAATGAGTGTATTCAGTTATGGGAGAGGCGTGTTGTGGTATAATAAAGCAGGCTCTTGGTGATCGATAGTTACTGACATATTTAAGTTTAAAATGTGACAACGAATGTTTCGTACATAATCAGATATTTACATTTGTAAAGCGAATCTATTTAGAAGGGCGAAGGGAGTGGTTCGATGATGAAGGAGACTCTCCCTGATCGTAAGTTAATTACCTATTTATGAATAAAATGAAAGCTAAGTTAATAATATATTTATGAAGACTTTGGAAGCAGACTGCAACGAGAAAATCACGCAAGAAGCCCCGGCTGACGAGAAGAATTGTCAAAATAGTTGGAGCCCTATTATCCTGGGGCAACGCACACCAAGCAGTCATAAAGATCAGAAATTAAAAATCGAAACTGTACTTGTCAGTACAAAAGCACAATCTCACCACGATAACTCCTATACCTCGTAAAGACCTGTATGAATACGTACTCTTTAAAATATGAACCCTCCAAGACTAGAACTCCGGAAAACCCAAAACAAAGAGTACCCTTTACTACGGTGGAGAGGACAAAGACCGGAGGAAGTGATTGATCCTAGGCCAAACAAGAAAAGAAGAGAATAATAAATGAGCAGTACTCCTAAACCAGCAATCGACCCGGAACCCCTTGGCCCAACTAAAGGCTGGGCGGGGAAGGAAAGAGAACCTTAAAAAAACTAAGCAAGCTAGTCAAGCAAAACACCTTGCAGTACACCACGAAGCCAAACAAAAAATAGGGGGTCCAACTTGGAAAACCCCGAATGCGGGTTCCAAAATCAGATATCAACTTGGTTGAATACGCGAAAGTACCAACCAATTTCGAAACCAAACACACAAAATATACTAAGAAAACATGAAATTTAAATAAACAGACGAGTCATTGAATATCACAGTCAACTAACACAAACACTTAAAAGAAAAAGTGGGAACTTGCCCTAGAGAAGCGCAAGTCTCGCTTTAGTCCACTTGATACAAAAAGAGGCAGTCCAGAGAAAAACAAGAAATTTTGGACTTCCCAAAGAGAATATATTTCCAACCACAAAAACAACAAAATCGAAGCACAACCGAAAAGAACCAAACCACACAAAGACGCAAACAAAAACACACCACAAAGTAAACCAAGAGGGGAGTCGATAGAAGCCCTCATGCAGAGATGAAAATTTTCCGGAAAATTTTGAAACGGAAAATTTTCCGGAAAATTTACCGATTCGTAAAAACATAATTACTTATTGCTACATAGTTGTTTAGTCGAGATGTGAGATGGAAAATTTTCTTCAATATTTTTCCGGAAAAGTTTCCGTTCTTAACAAATATCAGTGATTAGGTAACAATTCGTCAATATTCATAAAACTGATTGAGTTCATGTTTAGAAATGTTAAAAAGTGAAAGATCGTTTAAAGAATCTGAAAATTTTTATGGCTTAGACAATTTTCAGTACTTTGTAGGAACTAGTAGAACAATTTTTCATGAATCGAAATTTGTCTGTCCTGTACAATGAAAATTTTCCGGAAATTTTCTTTAAGAGTGGTCTCTTCACTCTGGATTAGGTTAATTTTTTGGTTGACCGATTCTAATTTCGTCTCTATAGATAAATCTGCTAATGTTAAGTTGATTTTATCTATATCAGCCTGCTGCTGGTCAACCTTTTGTTTTATTTCAACATTTTTAGTATTTGTATTGTCAAATTTTTGATCAACTTTGTTGAATTTAGTATCGGTTTCCTCTTTTAATTGTTTAATAGACTGTTGGGCCTGGTACCTAACTTCTTCAATTTCTGTAGACGTTTGCTCCCTCAATTTGCTGATTGAGGCAGCAAAGTCTAACCGGATACTGTCAAATTTTTGTTCCATATTAGTAAATTTTTGACTCATTTCTTGGTTGTCACGTTTCATTTCACTAAATTTTTCGTTCATAATTTGCATCATATTTTTATTTAATTGTTCAGTGAACTGCTGTAATAGTACACACATTTCCGACCCGCCGAATGACATTTTCTCTTTCGGATTAATTTGAGCCTCAGCCGCGTGATCCACATTATCTCCATTTTCATTGAGGTCAGATATGTCCAAAGGAGATACCTGGCCTCGATCCTTTGGGTACTGAATCCTCTTTCTCCGTCAGAGTCGGGATGTTCTGTTTGTTGGCTGGTCGCTCCAACCACCAACTCGCGAGACTGGCAACGTATTACTGTGCACTCATCACAGTATCTCTTAATTTCACCAGACCGGACCTTTTCTTCGTTTTCTAATGTGTCGTCCAATTCTGTGCAGGAAAAATGAATCCACTTTTGGTGGCAACCGCTGCACCGCGCCAGTCTTCTTGAAACTCGAGCCCTTTTCTGGCCCTCACTCAAGGTACATTGCGTACACGAGATTCCGGGTTCTTCCTGAGTCACTACTAATCTCGAATTTGTTGCCATAGTTCACGACAGAATATACACAATTGTCAATACAAAAATACAAATACACATACACTATCTGAGACTTAATAACTAAAAAACCAATATTTATTATAATTCGATTCATAAATTAGGGGATTACCTATTTTCTTCCTTCCTTTAAAATTCCAGTGTTTACAATTTTGAAAAATTTTGAGGATCCTTCCCTTCCTTCCCTTCAGAGAGAAGCAAAGACAACAAAATAGCCGACAACTCCAGTTATCTTCCTTAAATTTTAAGATCTCCTTTTTATTTACAATTCCACGACCAATCCAACATACATCCGATCTCAATCCTCAATATTCTCAAATACTTTCAAATATTCTCAGGTTCGTTACCAGAGAAAACAATTGTTTCCATGGTAACTGTCCTGTGTCACGGTCGCCATTTAAAAACTGAAAAAGAAAAAAGAAAGAGAAGAGAAGTAGTAGTAGTAGAACTCTATATTGTAGTGTATGTACTGCATAGTGTATATGGGTAGAATGTAAACCCAAGATTAAGTCATCAGTGGGAACCTTTCACCCCTTGTGGGGATGAATATCATTATCTTATTAATTTAGAGTATTCCAGATTTCAACTAAATAAAAGAATTCTTATTATCGGACTTCCGAAGAGAAATAAAATGTAATAAGTATATGACCGTGTTTATTTTAACTTGAGTTCCCAGTCACGACCCCCTTTTTCAGTTTTTTATTTTTGAAAAGAAGAAAGAAAAGAATAAGAACGAGGTGAAGTAGAAAGGAAGAAGGGAAAAGACGGAGAGTAAGTAAATGGAGGAAAGAGGAAATTTGGTATTGGTTAATTTAGGGGATATGGTAAAAGGAAGTTAAGAGTTGTCGAATTGAAATCGGTTTCAAGGATTATTCAGTAATGATTTGGTATTCGATGGTTGGAATAGCCACATGTCAACTCACACACACACCAGACCTAGCACCAAGATAACCACATTTTTGGGAGTCACCCCAGGCTAGCGCCGAAAATCAATGAGAAAGTTTATATCATTTCAAAACTATTCGATATTAATTCAACACTTGAGGATTAAAATCTGAGATCGATTGTACTGTTAAACTGATCGCAGGAAAAAGAAAAAAAAGCATATTTAGTTGGTCTCTGGAGATTTAATATTCCAAAATATTAATAAACTATGGTTAGTTCCGGCTTCTCTTGTTCTCTTCGCTCCTCTCATAGAGCCATTTCAGATAGAATCAGTGTATTCATCAGTATGTATTAGTAATAAATTGCAGCCATTGACTACCATTAATCAGCAAGTCTGCATATAGGTAAACACAAATATTTCAATTCAAACTAAATCTAACGTCCAGCCACACACACATTCATACAGGACAGCGTGTATGATTTGTATATTTAAATTATACTAACCTAACTACAATTCACAAAACAGTTTATTACATCTATAAAAAAATTTAGCAGAACACAGGAGGGTAATAAGTACATAGGTTAGAGGGAAAAAAAATTTTGCCATCAATATTCACATAGATAGGATACTGGAATACTACATTATATGCTTACATATCAATGAATTTAAATACAATGAAAGCAAAAGAAGAATGAATAAAAAAAACATAATGATAATACAAGTATTGACAATAGAGTGTCAACATACTTAAATTTTCGTGAAGTGAATGAAAAATATAAAAAAGTCTTTCGTTGACCATTTTAAAACGTTGTGTAATTAAAAAAATGTAAAATAAAAAAATAATCTTCGATGAGTTTGGTTCTTTTTAAGCCAAATTGGTCCACCATTTGAGTCCTGTCTCAAATAACTAACTTTAATTTATGTAACGAGACTCACTTGCACTAATCAAAGCGTCCATATTTATCTTCCGTGGTCCCTAACTAATTATCTATCTATCTATCTATCTATCTATCTATCTATCTATCTATCTATCTATCTATCTATCTATCTATCTATCTATCTATCTATCTATCTATCTATCTATCTATATATATATATATATATATATATATATATATATATTATTGCATCACCCGACGTCTATTATACGAAACTTTCAGTTCATATTTTTAATTTTATCATAAAAATGTCAAGATCACTAAATTTCGAAGTTCAACTTCTTATCCCCAAACATAGGGATCATATCTTTCAAGGTAAACTATTTTAATGAACTAAGTCCTCGGACCAATCCTGGGTCCCTCATACTAATTTAACATATCAGGTAATTCATGTCAACATTTTGTAGCACCAAAACAAATTTATTCCGTGAAGTTCGTTGAGATTCGCACACGCTGGTAACATTCAATAGTTTCACTTTTGAGACGTACCGGGAGGATTTAGGGCACACTGTTTCAGAATTTCGAAGTTCGTAAGTCACAGGAAAGGAAACTATAATATCATCGAATCGAAGTTTAAAAATTTTAGCTACGACCTGCCATTTGAATTTCAGTTACATGCAGATTCAATTTACAGTGAGATTAGTCAAAACACACATGCATATTAATATATTTACCACAGATTATCAATTCTACATAACGCGGCAATCCACAGCAAACTACATTAATATCGGGTGTCCGAAAACTATGGCAACCTAAGACGTCAAGGGTAGATACCGAGCCCATACTAAATATATTCATTAATATATTCCATATAACTACTTATTATATTCATTATTACTTAAAAATCAATAATTATATTATCGTCGATAAATATATTTCATATATATATACATATTCATATTCATGTCAATATTCACTAAACATTCACATTTCTCTCTTTGGCTCACATAACCCTGAGAAAACACATTTTTTCCAAATAGGTTGCAAACTTTACAAGAAATCCCGACAAAATAAAATTTCCATTAGTATCCACGTATAGAATGATATTTAATATTCCAATGTTAATAGATATTATGTATGTATTCAGAACAAATTATGCAGGCACGTAACATAACAGGCAAGATGGACATATATACACATGCATGTACAAAGAAAAAAATCAAAGATTGTTAAAATTAGTGGGCCCAAACTACAAAAAAAATGTACACTAAATGCAAAAATAAAGTCAATTGAAACGAAATTATAATCGGCAACCACTTAGAGTATTGGCTAATCAGCAGAAAATAATCAAACTATTGAAAATCAGAAACGATAATGTACCCTCCCAGCAGTCACTTCTGTAATCGATTGAAAATTACAATAAACGGTTCGATGTTGTTTTAGAAAACGGAGTACCTCCACAAATGATACCTTTCGAAGTCTCAGTTTGTACATTTTGTCAAAATCAGTAGTATAGTTGATTATATATATATATATATATATATATATATATATATATATATGAGCTTCAGAAACTGGGGGGGAGGTTCAAAGATTACAAAAAAAAACTCGAAGGCTAAGAGAAAGAGACAAGATGAAGTAATGACAGCAAGAAAAGTAGAAAAAAACGAAAGTAATACCCACTACACAGATGAGTGGTCGGATTTCAATATTTAACGACTCATAGCCAAAATCTTCATGTACGCCGAAAAGGGTGGTCTAATCAAATACATAGACTCAACATATACTTCCCAGCCTCCCGTGTCCTGAATGAAATTTCCACAAAGACAATGGCTTTAAGGGAATTTCACTACTCGCTGTAATCCGGTTGAATTCTGGGAAGCCCCAGGATTTCCCGGAAAGCTAAGATGGATCATAATTCGGAAATTTCTAAGAAAAAAAAAAACTCATCCAACCTTCTCAGAAACTAAGAAGTGAGAACAGTAATGAAACTATAGTAAGAGGGATAGCTAAGAAGTCCCTAACTTATAAGTTGCCAAAATAAAAAAAATAATTAAAATTAATTTCGTACTGGTGATTTTCCCGCCAAAATCTCACCAGTGGCGTACCCGTTCGCAAGGTTCGCTAAGCCTTGAAGGTGTCATTAATTTCTATAACTTTCTAGTTTTCAAAACTAAGAAAAGAAAAGATAGACTCCAAAGGAAAAGGGATTCGACACCTCGGGTACGAGAACTTGAATAATTCTGAGGTTATTTCAGTAAAATTATGATTTCTGTTAGGTCTATCTACTCTGTGAACATTGTACAGAAACGATGTAACCAATGCGACGAAAAAAAAATCATCAACAGTAAATGGATATGGAAAATGCCACTGATCAAATTATAAATCTTGGTGGTCTAACTTTTAGGTTTGTTTGTAATAGTTCCGTGCATATCTGGGACTGATGTTTATATGAAGTTGCTTTCCGCTCTCAGATAGTAGGATATTGAATAAACTATAAATTAGCATGATCACGAAGCAAACATAACTTCAACTTCCACATAATCATTCCACCAACTAGATCGAACAAACGTATGAGGTTAAGAGTCGAAGGATAGTGTATCATTAACTGTATTCATATTATTAATACATACGTAACGAACACTGGGCTAATGCATTTTCACTAAGGTGTCTCCTCAACTCATTCATTTTTCATTATAATCATATATATTATTATTATATTACTACACTTATTTATATATTTATTTCATTCAATCAACCGACGCACTATATTATGGACACCTTATTCTTTATTTTTACCCAAGCCACTCATACATTACATTACACAATATACAATAAAACTACTAAAATTCCTACTCTTAGACTCCCAACTGAGACATTTTTTCGAACTACGAACCTCTTCACTCGTTCCAGGTTATATTCACTTCGTTATTTTAAACAAAATTGTAAATATGTTTACTGAGAGTATAGATATTAAGGATTATTCTATTTCCGATTTGATAAGGTCAACAATGGCCTCTTCTGTAGTTATAGAAAAGCGAGTTTTATAATGAAAAGTTGACAGAAAGCAACAACATGTGAATTTATATAATTTAGTAAAATAGGTGTTCTTTATTCTTTTGGATATTTCATCAGATAATTGGAACCGAACGTTGCAATTTTATGACAGAAAGGGGGAAAGACTGTTCTCTACGAATATGTATTTATTTTGAATAGAAACTACATTCGATGCTTATAATTTCAAAATAATGGGCCAAAATCTACCATTCTAATTCACTAAGTTGGGCGATGACGTCACACGAACCAGATGATTAGTTACTGTATTCTACCGCTATGGCGGTGTAAACATGAGCAAACAACTGAATATGTAAACATTGGCCTTGCGTTTAGATTAACGATACGGAACTATATATTTTAGCTATATTCAATAAATTGAACTCATCGTAACAACCAAAATACATTGTCCTTAGTTTCTCATCACACATTCATACCCACTTATTCATCATACATAATACTAATTATTACACACCTTCAACTACTAAATTCATAACTTAACCAAAACATTAGTGACATGCACACTTCATATATTAATTTTTACTATCAACATTTTTTACCATTTGAGATTACTCCGTAAAGGCTCTATTGTACTGTAGGGAAAGAGAGGAAGGGTATATCCAGGTCAAAACCGACCTAGCAACATCTGAAATTATATGTTTACAAATATTAAATGCCTGAAGGGCAGGTAGTTTGGAATATGGGAGGGGCCCCTTTTTCCCCCTGAAGGGGGAAAAAAGGTCCTAACTACCACTGCTTATTAATTCATGACACTGGAGGGAATTTAAATTTGGGAAGAAAAATAGGTCCTCCCGAAACTGTTTTACACTTGCATATTCGTGGCTTTATGTGACATTTCGAAAACTACTCTACTACACTTATACTGAATAATAATAAGGAAAAATTTACACTACCGATATAAACTGAAACTAATCTAGACAGGCCGTATATATTTCTTCCAAATAAGTTTACTAATTATCGGAAATAAGGGGCTCAAATTATTCGTTCATATCATCCTCCCCGGTCTAGAGCAATATGGCGGAATCTACCAAAGGGGTCCTGTCACTAAATTTGAAGATTTCACTCCTGCACTATTCCTGCTGAAATGCTAGTCCATATTTGCGTCTATCTGATCTTTGTGGCTTTAGAAATTGATTAGTCTATATGTTGCCTTACATATTCTACAGCAAACTCCCATCTCCTTACAAATTACTGCAGGGAAAAACGCACTTCTGATCACTGTAGGAGTTGAATGTAAAAAGCAGAATCAGTCTGCCGAAAACAGGCAAGGTGGAAGGTATCCTCTAATCAGAATAGGGTATTCAGGGCGGGTGGAATAAAAGCAAATGAAATTTGGACAAAGCTTGTTATTACTAGATCTGAAATTAGAGATGGACTATAGAAGGGAGGTGAGGAGGAGTTTAGATACCTGGTAAAAATTGATATTGGTCTGAGATTAGAAAAAATGATACCCAATGAGGGACTATATGCGAGTATGACGTCAGAGCCGCAATTCTTTTGCTGATTTAAGTTGTATATTGAGAAGCGAGATATAATTATGAAATATAAAGTGATTTAGGTGTAAATGAAAAGATTATTTCCCAAAAGTAGCTTTCTGATGGGATAATTCGAGTTGACACGTTAATTTAGACACAAAAGAATATATACGCAAAAGAATTTCCCAAAAAATGAAATATAAAAAATTACACTAGGTACAGTCCTGAAAAAAAATACCACCTGTAGTGGTACACTACACACTAAATACTCAGAACGTCACTGTGGCCAGCATCCGTACCTGGCGATTATGCAATGACACACATCGAGCTTGAAGATGTTCGTCATTTTGTATTTTTTGCAGATATCGACTTAAAACAAACGAATTAATTTTACCTGGTATAAACGCTATCAATTCATGTCCATTTAGACCAATTTTCATTTGGCAGATTACCCGGGACTCCCTACGTTTATTTTGGGAATCCCTTGCGCGTGCATGGTAGGATTGTCAAACATGCAAAATTCAATACAGCAGGTATGACTCCTTCAGTGAATTTTTACCCGCCCTCTTTACGTTGGATAGTTTCCGACCTATTGGCGTCCGAAAGTCATTTCCCCACGCTCTCGGCACCTTGTAGATCCGAAACTATGTCCGATAGGCGAGAGTTCATCAGAACTCTTTTTCTTGTCGCAGTGGCAGGAGTCAGTAACCTCCCAAGAGTTATAACACTTATTTTGTAACACCCGATGTAACAATAAAAAGAAATAACTGAATTGTAGAAAATTGCCAGATATTTACAATTGAAAAGTGTCCATTCAGCAGTACGAAAGGAGTGTTAGGAATACGAAGCAGACCTTTGCTGATCGTTAGTTACTGACATATTTTAGAATTAAATGGAAGAACGGAATACTCTAACATTGTAATCTATTAACAGGGAAACGTATCGAATTGAGTGTTTCAAAAGTGAAGCAAACTCCTGCTGATCGTTTGTTATTGACATATCAAAGTTTAAAATGAAAAAAAAAAACGGAATTGGCATACATTGTCAGATATTTACATCTGAAAACTGTGTCTACTCAGTATAGTTAAAGTTTCTGGAAGAAGGGGAAGGCTCTTGGCGATCATTACTTACTGACGTATATAAGATTAATTTAAAGGGAACGGTTTTGTCGTAAATTCTCAGGTATACAGTAGGGCGAAAGGAATGTTTGGAAGATTAAACAAACTTATGCTGATCGTCAGTTTCCGACATGTTTAACTATCCAATATGCGCGCGAGCTACTATTGTAGCCCATGGTTTTCGTTTTCCTTACCGCAAAGTAATTCTAGATACTAACTCAAAGGATGTCTATCAACTACCTTTCTATCAACTAACAATCTGTTTAGTGTGTGGTCGAACGTAAAATTGAAAGTAGCTCATTGTTATTCTGCCTGAAGTTTTCATGGTCTACATCTGTAGCCAGCGCGACTATTGCTCTGATGAATGTTCCAAAACGTCAAAGTTTTTTTCATTATAGTTTGAGTTTGGTCACATGGTCAATGAGTTTGCAAACTGCCAATTCTGATGAAGAATGTTTTCTAGATGTAGATAGTGTACATTTTGGGACCGCAGAAATACATTTTTCGGACACAGAAATTGTAAAAATTCAGATGTGACTGAGAATTTCGGGCGGCAGGAATCACTGATACTTGTTAATAATAGTAGTAAAGACAGTTGTGAAGTAAGGTATTATGTACCAAAGAACAATTTCAAATAGAAAAAAGACACTCTTACTCGTATTATTGGCACTCATGCTCATAATATTGTGCTTCGTTTTCCAGGACCTAAAGGTGAGCGTTGTAGCCGCTTGAATATCTAGAAGTGATTTTAGATGCAAAAAGTTTGAGACATAAGATTGATTGTACCAATGCTTACATTGACAATCTTAGATTGAGATTTGTACTTAAACGTCACGCAAAACTTACAGACGAGATAGTACATTCCCTTATTGGCATTTTGATGCTTTTGATGAGTGGTCAATGCTTGAAGGAAAGTGTGCATTGACCACTCAGCATTTGTTTGCAGAAAACGCTTAGAAGGACATGAATAGGGAAACATAAAAAGAAAAATATATGAGTGTAAATAGCACATGTATAATTGATCAAAATCGTAATCAAACTTTGATACCAGAAAATCATTATGCTGAAAAAGTATATGTTTTATGCATAATACGTTTATTTGTAAGGTTTGTAAAGTTTTTGAAAAATTATACTTAATTTTTAAAGAATTCTAACATGTTTATGATGAAGGAAAGTTTAGAATGTTTCAGATTGGTCCATTTATTGCTAAGGAGAAATAACTTTTACAGTCTTATTTGTGTATCACTTTTGAAACAATGAATGGTGTTGGTCTTATTTGCATATATATAGCTTTTAAAATAAACATATTTATCAAATTATGTATAAAAGCCTTAAAACAGTTTAAATACAAGCCTTAAATACAATTTTCTACAAGAAAGATATTAATATTAATAAACTAGACAACATCATATAATAAAAACAAACGGGCTACAGTGGTAGCCCGCGCGACTATCCTCGTCAACAAAATCCGCGCGTATTGGAGGGTTAAGAATAGAATGGAATAACGCAATTGTCGTATATGGTCAGATATTTACAACCGAAAAGATAGTCTATTCAGTATGGCTAAACGAGTGTTTGGCCACTAAAGCATAATCTTGGTGATCGTATTTTGATGACATTTAAGAGAGATGAAATCGTGGGATTGCCGTAAATTATGAAATATTTAATAGTGAAAATTGAATCCATTCACTAAGGAGAAAGCGTGTTTTACTATATAAAGTAGAAACTTGATGATCGTTTTTACTAACATATTTAAGAATAATTTGAGAGATCGGAACATACGAAAATTAATAGTTATTTACAATTGAAATGTTAGTGCATTGAATAGGGCGAATGGTGTGTTTTGGTATATAAAGCAAACCCTTACGGTCGTCATTTGTTGACATATTTGAGAATCAAATGAAGTAACGGAAATGACGCAAATTGTTAGATAATTAAAATTAAGAGTTGTTTTACCCAGGAGATCAAAAAAAGTGTTTGGCAGATAAAACGGGCTTTAATTAGCGTTAGTTACTGGCATATTTAAGTATAAAGTGAAAGAACAAAATTGTAAGTTGACTGTCATTTACAATTTAAGTGCAAAAGCGCAAAAAGAAGAGTTCGGAAGATGTAAAAGACTCTTAATGATCGTTCGTTACTGAGCTATTTTAGAATAAAATGAAATAATGCAGTTGTGGTAAATTGTCAGAAAATTAGAATTGAAGACCAGTCTATTCAATAGGGCGGAAGAAGTGTTTGGAAGCTGATGGAGACTCTTGCTGGTTGCTAGTTAAAGTCATACCTAAGAATAAAAAGAAAGAACAAATTTCTCGAAAATTCTCAGATATTTACAATTAGTAAGTGTGTCAACTCAGCAGGGCGAAGGAGTGTTTGAAATCTAAAGCACAGCCTTGCTGGTCGTTATGAAATGACATATTTAACCCCTTCAGACCTGAATTTTTTTAAGCTTGAAAAAAATTATTTGTTGTGGTTTTTAAACGCATTGGGGTCTTCCAATGCCATTTTGCTTGAAATTTTGTTTTTGTTACCCATAGTTCTCCAGATATTTTATGTGCACAAATGTCTACATCTGTACTCCACTGTCATTGGTGTCCCGTTGTACACATTTGTGTACATTAAATATTTAGAAGGCTGTCGGTCACACTGATATTTTTTAAAAATAAAATCCAATAAGTATATTTCTTTGTTTATTAACATTATAACATACATTTTATATGCAAGACAGAGTTTAGGTTGAGGAGAAGCTGTTCTTGTGCTGAAAAACAATTAAAAAGACAAAATTTAAGTGATATAACGTAGACCGTAATAACTGTGGAACGAAATTCAACACTTCCTAAGGCTTCACATGGAAGTTTAAGAAACAGTTTCTGCCTTTTTGGAGACAAGGATGCACTTTACAATTCTGGTACATTTTGGAAAGTTGCAGCGATTTGGAGGTGCATCATCATGCAGAGGTAAATGATCAACGCAATCATATGGTATCTCGTGAGCAGGACGTAACTCTTTTTTTCTTCTTTGTGTAACCTGTAAGTCTGAAGCGGGACCGTCATCATAAGGACGTCCTCTCTTCCTTCGAGAAATGCTCTTCTGATACAATATTAGTCCGTCTGCTATTCTGATACAAAATGCCACAAGGTCTAATTGCTTTTTCTTCGCAACACCCAGGTTGTCTGCGTCTTGTCTATATTCAAGCCAACTTTGAACAATGGCAAAATCAACAGCATGCAAAATTATACGCAGAGTCCATTTGCGAGATCTAATGAAAATTCGGTAATAACTAATGAGTTGGTCAAACAGGTCGACTCCTCCCACAGCATGGTTATATCTTCTCACAATTTCAGGAATTTCTATATTTATGTACTTATTATTCTTCTTATCCCACCGTTCAACATCAACTGAACCTTTACCAATAAAATTGGAGCACAGAACGACTGGTCTATTGACTACCCATTTACACATCGTAATGTCATCTGCACTAGTTACTTCTTCACAAAATCCTCTGGGATTTTTCATTATTGTCTTATCATCTGAGAATGGAATGTTTTTGCCAAATCTGTTTAGCTGGGCAATACCTGCTGCAGACATATTTTGTGCTTTCAACGGTTTAAAAATATGATATGATGCAAAATAGTTTTCAAAATATAATTTATGTCCTTTTTCGTTCGAGAGTTGTTTTGATAGTTCTAGGACAACAGCAGAGCCCAACAAAACGTCTGGTAACATATATTCTCCAGTTCCGTGTTCGCACCTTGGTATAAAAGAAAATCGCATACAAGTCCAGACTTTCCACATAACATGAGCATCTTGATACCCAACGGATTCGGTTTGCCTTTGACATATTGTTTTACAGAAAATTGTCCAGTGAAACCTTCATCAACACAGACGTTCTCTTCTATTGGAAGTTCCTTGCATCGTTTCGAATTTCTGTGTAAATTGGTCTAACCTTGTAAAATTTGTCTTTATTGTCAGGTGGTATTTTCAGGTTGTTTACGAGATGTAAATTTGTTCGCAATTCAAAAAACCTATCACGTTTCATATTATCTAAAAACACTTTTATCTTCAGTGTTTTGTCCCAATATATGCTTATTCTCGGAAATTTCAGAGTGCCAGCCAATATATGTAAACCACACAAAACTTCTATTTCATCAGGATTAGTCTGCCTGAACGATGAATTCCCTTGTTGTAAATCATACATGTCAGTATACATAGCCATGTTTATAAATATCTCATCAGGTACATATGTTTTGAAGTAATGAATCGGTGACAATAATTCACGCTTTTCCATATTTATAGCCTCGAATGTATCTACAAGGCAAGACAGAGGCTTGCGTGACCATGTAATGGATGGTTTCGGTGTCAATATAATGTTGTCATAAGTATAATCTATTATGCTGTTGCAATCGTTGTCCAAATCATTCGCTTGAGAGTGCTCCACATATTCGTCTTGAGGCACTTCGTCAGCAGATATCTCATTTCTACGTACTTGATTCGCTCCAATACGCTTTATTGTCCGATCACCTAAACTTTCTAAGGCGGTGAATCTTAATCGGTTTCATCTTCAGATAAATCGAAATCAGAAATGTCACCTCTCTCCAACATATATAAAATTTTCTCCGTGTAGAGAAATGGGCTACTACCAGATGGATTTTCCATGATTCTAATTCGTGTACAAACTAACTCAATGTACCATATATTATTTATAAGAAAATTTTGGTCTAATGTCGTTGATATAAGTCCGGTCCTAAAACAAACCAATTCTTACTAATATTACCACCCAAAAACTTATACTCAATGAGCTTTCATTGATAACGCATCTGTTCATTACGATCCTCTTGGGCACAATTGTGTACATTATATTTCAACAACAAATAAAGTTATAACAAATTGCTTGTCATATTTGTAATTTTACCACAAAGGATAACAGATATTCACAAACATACGGAAGCACTTCAAAAAGATAGTTCAGAGAGGAGAAATAATTCTAATTATTGTAATAAAATTATTATTATTATTATTATTATTATTATTATTAAAAAGTCGTTTCCTTTTCAAAATCTCTGACTCTGCCTATGAGCATGAATGCATAAAGCGATTATGTGTGCACGTTTTGTCAATGAGCGGTCCCACAGGAAAAAGGGGGTGGAAATCTCAAGAGAAAGAAATAAAAAACGTTCTTATGGTAAATTCTACTTCACAAAGTTCGAAGCACTTGCTTTTGCACGTGATTTTTTGTATTTTTTTTGAGGGAACAGGAAAGTTCTGCCGCCAAAGGAATTATACCATATAATATTGTGAATTTGCAAGTGGATATATTTACATTGTAATTTTGGTAATAAAGTATTATGATTAGAAAACAATATTGTAGAAGGTAAGTTAAATATTTACGTTCATCGCAATTCTTAGGGGCAACTTATACCTCGCCGCACCCCCGAATATCGATATCGAAAATTTAGAATGATATATTCATGTCCATGTATTCGCGATATCGAATGTTGATATATTATAATATATATATTGACGATAGCGATATATCGACATATCACAGGCCCAGATAAGAGAAGTGACGCTTCAAATATACTGGAATCAATAATTAATCTAAATACGTTCTCCATTTCCGTATTTAATGTTGAGGGGGAAGGGTGTGAACCGGAGTAGAAATTTTAGGACAAAAATTGATTTAAAAGTAGGTATTCCGTCTCCCCTTAAATACAAAACTATTAACAGATAACTATTATTTAATTTACCTTTTACTTCTGTTTCTGGTTGTTATCAAAATCAGCAACAGTACACATACTTTAAATACTATACCAATACACTCTATAACTTTTCTCAACGAAGCAAGCCTGAAGATAAATTTTCTGTGATATCCTGGGCTAATTCTGGCTACCGCGGTTTCAAGGTAATTGGTAAACGAAAGAGTAACGTTTATCGACTCTCAACCCTTGGCAGTTTGCGAAAAGATATATCACAGTTCATGTTGTTATTTCTTCATTACAAAAACACTTCTAGTTTACTCTATTCATAGTGAATTACTAAATTTATTAACATTTACAATTATTGAAAAATGAATAATTATTTTTAAACTGAAAAGGTCGTTATAGTTCAGTATATGGAAGTGAATGCAGTAGTAGATGGAAGTCAATGAAAATATTGTTTATTTGTCGAGATGTACAAACTGAATGTGAATAATAAGTGTTCCCCATGCTCTTTTCCAGAGGCGGATCTTCGATGGACTTCTGAGGGCTCGGTGGTTTGTAATACTCCTAATTAGATATACTTTTAAGAGCTCCAGACTCTGGAATGGGTTTCATTTATATATAAAATAAGAAATATTCCCTTTCTGGGGGGAAATCGCCTTGATCGCTCCTTGGATCCGCCCCTGCTCTTGTGTAGCCGACATTGAAGACATTTAGTTCGTGCTTGTTCCTGGCGATGCTGATTAGGGATGGCCACATCTGTATAATTTTTTATTCTGATATCGGATAGAAATTTATCCGGATTTGCAATATCCGGATGACGGAAAGCAAAACGGATAACGGATGTCGGATAACGGATAATATTCCGATATCAATACATCAGGATGTCAGATAATATCCGGATAATGGATATAACCGGATAATTAAAAAAATTAAGACAACGGTTAAAATCCGGATAATAGAACATTCGCATAACTGATTGCATCTGGATGACGAATAAAAGATAATATCCGGATAACGTATATGGTTTTAAAAAGACCATATAGATTAAGGACAGGTAAGTCTTTTCTGCTCATGGAGTTATTAAAAGACGATCATCGGGCAGTGGTCTGTAACTTTGAAAGATATTGCTTCTTAAAATGTTTCCTAGTAACTTCCCAGTTTCTTGTTCTTGCTGTGGGGCGCAGTGGCTCAATGGTAGACCGTTTCCTCTGGTGCGTGGGTTCCTCATTGTGTCGATCCCCGGCCAAGTATCGTATGTGGTGGACAAGATCATATCCGTGGATTTTCTCAGGGTACTCTCGCTTCTTCCCACTTTTCATTCTACCAATTTTATTATCATTGGCCTGCTTTAATCATTGGGTGCGGTGGCAAAGTGGTAGAACACTTCCTCTGGTGCGTGGGGCCATTATTGTTTCGACTCCGGCCAAGTAACTTTTGTGGTGGAAAAGATCTTATCCGTGGGTTTTTTTTAGGGTACCTCCGCTTCTTCCCACTTTTCATTCCACATTTCTAATATCATTCACTTGCTTTAATCATTGGGCGCAGTGGCTCCCTGGTAGACCGTTTCCTGTGGTGCGTGGGGCCCTTACTGTATCAATCCTCGGCCAAGTAACTTGTGTGGTGGACAAGATCATATCCGCGGGTTTTCTCAGGGAATTCACAGAGCTCCCACTTCTTCCCACTTTTCATTCCACCAATACTATTATCATTGACGTGCTTTAATCATTGGGGGCGGTGGCTCAGTGGTAGAGCGCTTCCCCCATTGTCCAAGTACCTTTGTGATGGACGAGATCGTATCTGTGTACTTTCTCAGGGTGCTCTCGCTTCTTCCCACATTTCATTCCAGCAATTATTCTACTATCATTGTCTTGTTTCAATCATTGGGCGCGGTGGCTCATTGGTAGAGGGCTTCCTCTCGTGGGCCAAATAATTTTGTGGTGGACAGATCGTGTCTGTGGGTTTTCTCAGGGTTCTCCTGCTTCTTCCCAATTTTCACTCTACCAATTCTATTGCAATTTATCTCCATTAATCATTTGGCTCCGCGGCTCAGTGGTAAAGTGCTTTCTCTGGCGCGTGGGGTGCTTATTGATTCTCTCCCTGGCCAAGTAAATTTGTGGTGGACAAGATCGTATCCGTGGGTTTTCTCTGGGTACTCCCGCTTCTTACTACTTTTCATTTCACCAATTCCTCTATTATCATTGACGATTTATACATTAGGCGTGATAGCTCAGTGGTTGAGACCTGCCTCTGTTGCATGGGGTCTTTACTGTTCCGATCCCCGGCCTAGTAATTTTTTGCAGGGAAAGATCGTATCCGTGGGTTTTCTCAAGGTACTCTGGCTTCTTCCAAGTTTTCATGATACCAATTCCTCTATTATCACAAACCTTTTTCAATCATTGGGCCCTTTGGCTCAGTGGTAGAACGCTACCTCTGGTGCTTGGGGTCCTTATTGTTTCGATCCCTGACCAAGTGATTTTGTGGTGCACAAGATCGTATCGGTGGGTTTTCTCAGGGTACTCTCCCTTCTTCCCAGTTTTCATTCCAGCAATTCTTTTATTATCATTGAGTAGCCTCAATCATTTGGCGCAGTAGCTCAGTGGCAGTGTGTTTCCTCTAAGGTCCTGGAAAGTTTGTTTGTGGGAAATATCGTATCCCCGGGTTTTCTGAGGGTACTCCCACATCTCCCCACTTCCTATTCCACCAATTCGTTTATTATCATTGAATTTCTTTAACCATTGGGCGTGGTGGGTCAATGGTATAGCGCTTCCCTTGGTGCGTCTGGTCCTTATTGTTCCATCTGTGGCCAAGTAAATTTGTGGTGTACGAGATCGTATTCGTGGGTATTTTTAGGGTACTCCTGCTTCTTCCAACTTTTCATTCGACGAATTCCTCTATGGAAGGAACGGGAGTACCCTAAGAAAACTCACGCATACGATCTCGTCCGCCACAAATTTACTTGGCTGGGGACGGAAACAATTAAGGACCCCACGCACCAGAAGAAGCGCCCTACCACTGAGCCACCGTGCCAAATGCTTAAATCAAGTCAGCGATAATAGATGAATTGGGGGAGTGAAAGGTTGGAAGACTCAGGACTACCCTGAGAAAACCCACGGATACGATCTAGTGCACCACACAACTTACTTGGCTGGGGTCGAAACAATAAGGAGCCCACGCAAGAGATGAAGTGCTCCACTACTGAGCCACCGCGTGCAATGATTAAAGCAAGTCAACGATAATAGAGGAATTGGTGGAATGAAAAGTGGAAAAAGAGGGAATACTGAGAAAACCCACGGATACGACATTGTCCACCACAAACTTACTTTGCCCACCAGAGGAAGCGCTCTACCACTTAGCCACCGCGCCCAATGATTGAAGCAACTCAATGATAATAGAAGAACAGCTGGAATGAAATGAGGCAGGTAGCGGGAGTACCCTGACAAAACCAACGGATGCGATCTTGTCCACCACAATCTTTCAAGGCCGGGGATCAAAACAATAAGGACCCCACGCACCAGAGGAAGCGCTCTTCCACTGAGCCACCGTGACCATTGATTAAATCAAGTCAGTGAAAATAGAGGAATTCGTATAATGAAAATTGGGAACAAACGGGAGTATCCTGAGAAAACTCACGCATACCATCTTGTCCACTACAAATTTACTTGGCTGGGGATCGAAACAACAAAGACGCCAGAGGAAGCGCACTACCACTGAGCCGCCGCGCGTAATGATTAAAGCAAGTCAATGATAATAGAGAATTTGCGGAATGAAAAGTGGTAAGAAGCGGGAGATCCCTGAGAAGACCCACGGACAAGATGTTGTCCAGTACACAAATTACTTGGCTTGGGTCGAAACAATAAAGACCCCATGCACGAGTGGAAGCGCTCCATCAGCATAAGTTTCATTAAACCTCTTTACGACCCTTTCGCCCTACTGTATATTGTCACTTCCAACTGTAAATAACTGACAATATAAGACAATTGCGTTCTCATTTCATTCTTATATATTTCGGCACTAACGATAAGCTAAAGACTGCTTCATGTTCCAAACACTCCTTTCGCGTTTCTGTGTGGAATTACTTACCATTTGTAAATATCTGAAAAATTACGTCTATTCCGTTATTCCATTTTATTCCTAAATATGTCAGTAATTAACGATCAGCAAGACTGGCTTCTTCAGTATCCAAACAGCCCATTGGCCCTATATATTGCAGTCGCTCTTCAATTGTAAAAATCTGACAAATTAAGACAATTCTGTAATTTTTTTTATTCTTATATACGTCGGCCACTAACGGGCAGCAATAACTTAATTTATGTTCTAAACACTACTTTTGCTTTTCAATTGTAAATTTGTGACAATTTACAACAATTGAGATCTTTCTTTTCATTCTTAAATATGTCGGTACTAACGATCACCAAGACTGCAAAACCTTCCAAACTCCTCTTTGACCCTTTGGAATGGAATAAGTTTTAAATTGTAAATGACAGACATTTTTCGCCAATTCCGTTCTTTCACATACGATACTGACTTACGTTCTTTCGCGACGATACGTCTCTAACTTACGATACTGAAAGTCCACTTCATCTTCCGAACTATTATTTTGAACCTCTGAATAAAACAACCTCACATCGTAAATATCTGACAATTTTTGACAATTTCGTTATTTCCTTTCATTCTTATATGTCGACAACTACCGATCAGCAAGTGTATACTTCAGCTTTTAAACACTCCCCTCGCAATATTGAATATAGTCGCTTTCATTTTGAAAATTTCTTACAATATACGACAATTCAATCCTTTATTTTATTCGTAAGTGCATCTGCAACTAAGGATAAGCAATAGTCTATTTCTGTATCCAAAAACTCCACTTGTCCTACTGAATTGACTCGCTTTTCAATTGTAAATAGTTGACTATTTATCACAAATCCATTCTTTAATTTTATTCTTAAATATGATTCAACGAACGCTCATCAAGATTCTATTTTAGCTTCAAAACTTTCCTTTTGCCATACTGAATGGAGACACTTTTCATTACAAAATTTCAGACAATTTACGACAATTCCGTTGTTTCATATCTTCGTAGATATGTTAGTAATTAAAAATCAGCAAGAGTCTCCATCTTTGAAACACTCGCTCTGTCCCATTCCAAATATAAATATCTTATAATAACGGGGGACAATAACGTTCTTTCATTTTATACTTAAATAGTTCAGTAAGTAAGAATCATCAAATGTCTGCTTTATATACCAATGCACACCTTTCACAATTCCCAATGGGCGAACATTTGAATTCAAATATTATTAATTTATGACTGTTCACTTATCTCATTTTATTTTTAAACAGGTTAGTAACTAACGATTATCAAGAGACTGCTTTGAATACCAATATATACTGAATAGACTCGCTTTTCAATTGTATATGACAGACAATTTTGGCAATTTCGTTCTTTCTCTTAAAACTTAGATATATCAGTAACTGACGGTAATGACTGTCTATTTCATCCTCGGAACTATATCTTTGCTGTACTGAGAACAACAAATTTTCAATTGAAAATATCTAACAATTTACGGCAATTCCGTTATGTCACTTTATTCTTAAATACGTTGGCTAAGAACAATCACCAAACACTCTCTTTGCCATATAAATAGAATCATTTACGATTGAAAATTCAATTATTGCATTTTATTCTAATATAGATCAGTAACTAACGATCAATAACAGTATGTTTTATATACCAAAAACGTTATTTTCGCTCTCCTTATTTGACCTACTTTTCATATGCTTCCATACATTCATTTCGTGCTGCTGGGTTTACATACTTTTCAATTGTAAATATGTGACAATTTACGAGAATTCTATCATTTCATTATATTCTTCAATAGTTTGAGTAACTAACGATAATCAAGTTTTGTTTGGCTTCCAAGTAATCCCTCGTTCTACATACTGGAATCACTCTTCAATTTTAATGTATGAAAAATTACGAAAATCCCGTTATTTCATTTTCTTGTTAAATTAGTATTGAACAACGATCAGCAAGAGAATGCTTCAGCGTCCAAACATTCCTTCCGGTATACAGTATAGGTCACTTCAATTGTAAATATCTGACAAATTCAGAGAATTACGTTATTTTATTTATTCATATATATGTCTTCAACTAACGATAAAAACAGTCTACTACAAGTTCTAAAAACGCCTTTCTCCCTAGTGAAGACTCATTTTTCAATATTAGATATATGACAATTTATTACAATTGCGTTCCTTCAGTTTTTCCTAAATATTTCGGCAATTAACGATCAGCAAGTGTTTGATTTTTCTTCCATGCATCCTTTGGGTCTACTGAATGGACTCACTTATCAATTGTAGATACCTGATAATTTACGACAATTCCGTTCTCTCATTTTAAACCTAAAAAATGTGAGTAAATATAAGTCAAGAACAGTCTCCTTAATCCTTCAAACATTAATTATGTTTTACTGATTGGAATCACTTTTCAATTGTATATATTTAACTACGACAATACCGTTCGTTCATTTTATTCTTAAATAAATCCTGAACCTACGACCAGCAAGAGTCTGCTTGAGTTTCCATACGAAAATTACACCAATCTGTATAGCCGCGATTTCAATTGTAAATATCTAACTCGACCACAAATCCATTTTTTCATTCCATTCTTAAACATATCGGCAACTACCGATCAGCAATAGACTACTTCTGCTTGCAAACGTTCCTTTTGCGCAACTGAATGGACTCCTTAGTCAATTGTAAATATCTGGCAATTGACGACAATATCATTGTTTCATTTTATACTAAAATAATTCAGTAACTAAGTATCATCAAGAATCTGATTATTATACAAAAACACACCTTTCCAATTAATCATAAGACTGGATTTTCAATTGTATATTCCACACAATTTATTAAAAGTCCATTCTTTAACCATGACTTAAGTATGTCAGTAGCTAACGTTAATGAGAGTCCATTTCATCACCGGAACTTTTCTTATGGCCTATTGGATAGAACAGCTTCTCATTTGTAAAATTCTAACAATTTACGAAAATTACGTTATTTCATTTTATTCTTAAATGTGTCGGCCATACGCGATCAACTTTCAATTAAACCTATCACCCTAATGAATGGACTCACTTTTCAATGTTAAATATATGATAATTTACGACAATTTCATTGTTTCATTATATTCTTAAATATGTCTCAACCAACGTTCACCAAGATTCTGCTTTAGCTTAAGGACACTATTCTAACATACTGATAAAATCGCTTTTCAGTTGGACATATCTGACAATTTATGTCGGAAACAAGCGATCATCATGACTCAGCTTCATCATCCAGACACTTTTTTGCTATAGTGAATGCAATCATTTACCAATTGCAAATATCCGACAAATTACAACTCAATTCTTTCATTTTATTCTTAAATATGTCAGCTACTAACGACGAAAAAAATTGCTTCAGCTACCAAATACTACTTTCGCCCTGCTGAATTCACTCATTTTTCTATTAAGATCTGACAATTTACAATAATTACGATCTACCATTTCATTCCTAAATACGTCGGAAAAGGCCGATTAACAAGTGTTTGTTTCACATTCAAACACACATTTCGCCCTACTGAATAGACTCGCTTTAAAATTGCAAATAACAGACAATTTACGTCAATTTCGTTCTTTCTCGTTACACCTAAATATATATCGTTATATATATATATATATCATTACACCTAAATATATCGTTACACCTAAGTAACGACAATGCGATACTATTTCATCCTACGAACCCTTCTATGCCATACTGAACAAATGAAACATGACTAAATAGTAGTGATGTTTAGCTTGATTTCATCTATCCCTTTGGTCATTATGAGACCGATAAATGACTAGATTTTGGGGTATCTTCTCCACCACCAGCAACTAGCGCTGGAATATAAAAGTAAATCTCATCTGAAAGATGATTCTACAACTAAAGCATGTGGGAAATGTAGCTCATGGTATTTAGAAATCATAACTCATACTCAAATTGCTTTTAAAAATGCAGCAGATAAGGATTGGAAAATTAAGTATAAGAGTAATTAGTCTGGCGTAGTCACTTATTGTTTCGACGAAATAAACTGTACCTTCTTCAAAGATAGTAACTCCATTCTTCTCCTCCCTCTCTCGCTGGCTCGTTGCTGTTCTTCCAACTCCAAACGAAGTACCCCGAGAAACACTCACCATCCTGTTTTGTTTCCCGGACTGAGGCTTCAAACCACACCTCCTGATCTCCTCAATACCAAATATGGTCACTCCATAACTCACCTCCTCCTAACACCGTGTTCGTGACGTCACATGAGTCAAAACATTTGAGAGTCGAAGACCTCACACGCTGGGGACATCACCTCCAAATCCTGAATTGTACTTTCTGAGGAATTTCAAGTGCAAAGCTAAACCTCAGCGAAAAGTAGAAAATACAAAATACACACTTAATAATCGTTGACGTAGTTACCAGACAATAACTTTTAGTTGAGGCAATCCATTGAGTCAGCTAGAGAAGAGCTTACTGGGCGCTCGAAATATTTACAAATAAGTTGAATGTGAGCAATGTCCTCAAACGCAGACTAGTGACACTGCCAAGAAATGGAAACGTAGCCAGACACAAGTAGAAAGTTGATAAGTTGCACAAAGGTAGGAAAACAAACAAGGGTAGCGACTTTATATGAGGTTAAAGGAATCTGCTATTGCACTTATCTTTTAATAAAACACAAAGGTATACAAAAATGCTTCTAGGAAGCTTGAGACTACATAATTGAACTTTCGGAGGAAAGAGAAAAAAAATAAAATCATCCAGCGAAGTAGATATCGTAAATCCAAAAGTCCGTCGATGGAATCGAATCAGGGACCTCCGACGTATAGTATCGTAACATGCCCTCCCCGCAAACAAGATGATTGAGTCTAAGAACTGAATACATGGAAGATCTAGAACAATCATCGGCATCTAAAAGAAACTTAAAAACACATGTAAGTATACATTCATATTTTTCTCAATATTCAAAATTAACAATAAAAAAACTTAAATCATACTTAGTTAGGACCTCGAAGTTAAGATTAAAAAAATACTAGATGGCATAGGCAGTATCGGACGACGAATCCAGGCAGACGACAAGTTCTCAAATAAGTGAAAGTGGCGACACCATACATCCAGTACCAAAACAACGAAACAAAAAAAGAAAGTCGGAATTTAAAAAAATGATGGGAAAAAACAGAGTAAAGATAATTTACAGGTAAGTCCTACAAATATACAACAAAAAACAAAAAAACAAAATTACAGTATAAATATATGTATAGTCTTGAAGTAGGGAAAAAAAGAAACTGATATGGATGCACGAATAACTAAACCAAAGTAAACGGAAACAAACCCGGTATTGAAATGTGTAAAGCACAAGCAAACTTAAAAAGAAAAACATTGATAATATTTCTGTTATGTTTGACCTACCTTACTTAAACAAAAGTTAATAAGTAGTATACAGCAAACGAAGGGCAGAAAAGACAAACAAAAAAATCAGATTAATAGAAATCCAATCAGCCTTGCACTAATTTTTTTTTAAAATATGGGATGAAATAAATAACCCACAATGTAAAGTCTATAATGTAGAGCTCACTCTAATGGAAGACAAAGCTTAATAATTTACGCATTACTAGGTAACTACCCATAGAATAGCACAGAATGTTGGTGGAACGAAACCGGGGGGCAAAGAGTGGTCCTATTAATCTTTAGAAAATTGAACCATGAAGGATTTAATCTTCACGGTGTCCGTAGAAATGGACTGATCGCGGTCCAAATTCGCACTTGCAGACAAGAAAAATAGGACACGACAGACCACCACCAAACTACTCCTAACCTAACGCGGCCTAAAAGTGAAGATGTCCAGGTGAAATATCCAAGGTGAAACCACTGCTCGGGGCGACGTGACGACAACCAGTCGGCAGGATCGAAGATCACAATAAGTCAAATCCACTAGGCGAGAAACTTCCATGTCTAGTAGCAAGGTTGAGGCGTAGATTTCCCAATTGTAGTCCATATCAGCAAAGGCAAAATAAGTCCAGACGAACCATTGGAAGTAAAATGTATGTTCGTAGTGAGAGGTAGAATTTTAAACACTAATAAAATCACAGTCTATAACGTAAATAAAATACGATCTGTCGTAGCATACAAATTATGTAGTATTATTCTTTATAAATGTCTTTTCCGTCTAGTCTCATTAAAATCAAAGTGTATACAAAATATGCATATACAATAAAGATGATACTACTCCACTTCTACATTTTTCTTCTCTTTCCAGAAATACTACTTGAACCGAGCAATGGGACGTAGGCTTCAATGCATCCAAGGATTTCCACAAGGTAACTATAATCTCAATATCCTTCAAATAATATAATCAAAATACTAATGCATCATATGCCACTACGAATTCTTAAAATGATATATATATGTAGGCAATACAACTGTACAATGTTAATACAAAGTTATTATATCAACGCCCATAAATATCTCTAATAATAATACCTAATCCCAAGTTGCAATAAGTTCCAATAAATATCAGTAATATGTTATATACTCATGTAAATAAGAGACTGAAGGCGAAGGAGTACATTAGTTCTATTACTTTCACTAGTAGTTGTTGGAGGGGGTGGAGGCAGGCTAGCACTTCTAAAAACTTTAGGATTTCGACGTAACATGGGGCGTCGCTTATAAATTTTAAATAACAGAAAAACTGCTAACAACAGTAATAAAATTTCCACAATATGAACAATGATCCACAATACATCCTGATCCAAAGACATAGATTCTGCTCTAGCGCCTTTCACACAGAGAGTACACAAGAAAAACCCTTGTTTATATAATAAGTAACCTATGGCTAATGTCAAAATAATATTCCAAACCACGAGAAAAATAGGAATAAAATTGTCTCTATAATAAATTGGGGTATAGGGAACCACAGAAGCGACAGAATAGCTGGATAGATTAAGATGAGGTACAGAGTAGTGCCCATTGAGATTTAATAAGTTTGAGGAATTAAAAACTTCATGAGTTTTAAATTTCTGATTAAGGTGAACAAAACTATTGGCTGACAAGAAAGCCGGAAATAAATGCACCACAGTAGGCGTAACTAATTCCGTTTGAAAACAAGGAAAGACGGCTTTCGCAAACAAATGGCTATTAACTCTTAATGTCGTACCACAAGGCAATTTAATCATAATCGAACCATACTTAGCTTTATCTGTGATGTCAATGAGTTTAGTGTTAGTACCAGTCACTAATTGAACCGTAGCAGGCGGATTAGTCAACACATAAGTATGTGGTTGTAATTCCAGCAATTGGCTTTGAGAATTCTCATGACAAATATAAGAGCAAGATGAAATGATATCATGGACAGTTATACCAAAATATGCTTTATATAAACATTGAGCTAAATGAGAAGACACAGAAACATGCGATGGGATTTTACATAAGGGTGAAACTTGCAAATTACATGACAAAAGGTCTGATCCAGTAATTGGTAGGGCTAAAATATGACCCTGAAAAATAACATAACTTGGTGAAATACTAATTGAACACGTTTGGTTATGATAACCAAATGGAATGGACTTAACTGAAAATAATTTAAATTGCACATCTTGTTCTCTAAGTGGCACTTTAAAATGCACAAAAATGTAATTATCAGTAATAGTGCACGAAAGTAATTTCAAAGAATAGTATATATCAATATCTTCAGCAGGAATAGCCAAAATCATACGTTGTTTAGTTATAGATTCTTGTAAAATGTGAAGCCGAGCTTGCAATACTTCATAAGGCATCAATACGGGATCTAACTTCCCTGCTCGGCAGCTTTGAATGGACGTTTGATAACGCTGAAATTTTAATACTTTCAAAATGTGCATCGATAACTGATATAATTCACCGAAAATCGCAAAAACTTCCAATTGGTCCTTATTTGATAAATTTTCTAAGGTCCTGGCCAAAAATTTCTATTGATCCAACAATGTTTTAGAAAAAACTTCCATTTTTTGAAAATTCTTACCTAATTTCGCTTGGAAATTCGTTAATTCAACAGACGCATTCTGAATATACACAGAATTCCTCAATAACTGCTGTCTTAGTTCGATAACTGTAGATTCTAATTTATCTTGTTTCTTCTGAAAAGACGATAACTGTCGTTGGGTAGCCACGTTACAGCAAAATGAGAAAAGGTTCCCTAAAATAGCAATACCTCTCTTAGCACGAGAATGTTCTCGGTATCTGTAAGGTTCATTAATTTTCAAAAAATTAGTCGCTATATGTGAATGTAATGCGTCAAGACTATGAGCTAAAGAGCATGTCTGAATAGAATACGAAGAATTATTGGCACAGTGTAATGATTTAAATAAAGAAGACGCAGGCAGGGATTGCGGAAAAGTGAAACTTACGTTAAACATGATGGGAATAGCATATTGGTATAATATGTGGCCATGTAACTCATTAAAAAAATCCACTTGAAATCGACACATCAAAATTGGCAGAAGTGCCAAAGGCAATGGATAAAACCAGGATCATCTGTAAAAAATACAGACGAACACACATATAACACCCAAAATAAATAAATAAAATTAAACTCAGAACAAAACTCAAATAAAATTCAAGTGCGTTAACATATGCAATGCATATATATATATGTATCTTAACTACCATAGTGTAACTTGATTCATTAAATAATAAAGCAAATAGATGCATTCAAACAAAATAACTCAGCTTAGTACCATTAAATCAAACTGCTACACTCCTCATAAAATGTTGAAATTACTTAAAAACCATAACGTAGCAGTCATAAAGACATAATTGTAATAAAAATAACACTAAAATCAATAATCAAACAGGTATATATTGTAATTAATAACACAACTAAGCAAAACTTATATCATAAAATGTGCATATTGACTAAATTAGGATGAAAAAAAATATTCGTCATAATCAGGAAATTAATATCAAAATAGAGAAAACTAATGTCAAAAATAGGAAAACTGCACTTTAAAGTCTTAATTCGGTGAAATTCAAACGTCACAGACCAGGGTAAAATACACAATTAGGTAAATATGTAATATATATATATATATATATATAGATCATGATCTACGCAATTATACTCGAGTAAAATAGTCATAATGAAAATTGCAAATAAATAAATAAATAAATAAAATAAATAAGTACTAGACCAGCTAGTATAAAAATGTCATAATTGGTAATTTTTTTAGCTTATGATCTGAATAGAAAATAAACTAACGTCAAATCAAAGTATAATAAATATCCAAATTAAATTTCTCTTTTCCTTTGCAGGTAAGTGAAAGGAAAAACCCTTCGTCCAGGATCTATATAACCGAAGACTAGTGATCAGTGAGAGTGTGTGCGTGATACAGTGCCGTGCGTGCGTGATACAGTAATATGTGAAATATTAGTGATTTTTTTACTTTTAACTCATTAGTAATACATGTAGGTAAGAATAGCTGTAAGAGCTCTACTAACCTTCATATATGCGCTACTAACCACTGTCTTTTTTTAAATCTGCACTGGGAAATAAGCAAACATATTTCATATAATTTCCGGTTCTCTTTATCAAAAATACACAGCACAATACGATCGAAATCTTGCAAATTAGCTTCCAGAACATTTCGAATCGTGGATAAAGCAATCTTCATTGCCTGAAACTTATCAAAATTGAATTTCCCAGTCCTCAAATTAGGGAACACTATCGTCCGACAATAATTCTCCAAAGCGCGTTGTAGACAATTCGTGTAACATTGTCGTAAAATTCTTAGCTTCGCCAGGTTTTAACGAACCTAGCTTTTTACAAACTTCAGCTAGTTCCTTCCCTGCCCCTCTGTGAATTGCTCCGTCGACTCCAGACAAAGGAGTAAGGGTCTCATTCGCTGCATTAACCACGATGTCACACTTCAGATCTGCAATATTACCATAATATACACTCACTTTCTTGTTAATGTCCTCATTATAACTATATAATGGCTTCTTGTATGCGAATTTCTGAGACAAATCCATTAAAGTTGGAAGCTCCAGCACATCCACAACTCGCTGAATTTCCACGGGATCACTCAGTGCAGTGGTGAAAGTTAGCTGGTTAAACTCTGCATTACGTTCAGAACAATCTTTGGCAACATTTATCACTTGCATGTCACGTATTTCTTCTTCTTCTTCCTCGCCTGTCATCGGTTCTGGGGTTACATCCGGGTAATACGGTTTAAGTCTAGTAATGGCATTCGACTCAATTTTTTCTCT
Organism: Thermobia domestica; assembly: GCF_964235325.1. Taxonomy (NCBI): domain Eukaryota; kingdom Metazoa; phylum Arthropoda; class Insecta; order Zygentoma; family Lepismatidae; genus Thermobia; species Thermobia domestica. Next base: position 205,658,470 of record NC_137457.1, read on the forward strand.
TCCCTTTGAAGTTTTGTACTTCACAAAATAAGCATTTTCATAATCTTTTCGTACAATAATAGCAGGTCCAAAAAATAATCCGGAAAATGCTTAGGCATTACCTCTCCGTCTTGAAGGGTCAAAGATCCATACACGCTGTCCTTCCGTGAACTGTACGGATCTATGATGTTTATTGTAAGATCTCTCTGAAGTACGAAATCAATTAAAAAGTTTATCCTGAGCCTGTTCTCTAATATCAACAAGAGTGGCTAGACGCTCTTGATTCACACTATGTATACACGGTCCATTAATGATAGCCTGATGTTCTAAATAAGGATCCACTCCGTGTAACAGTTTAAATGGGCTAAATGACGTGGAATGGTTCACAGTGATATTATGGGCAAACGTGACGGCTGGAACGTGATCCACCCAACTACCATGATTGTTAGGATCCACTTTCTTCTTCAATAGTGCTTCAATATGGCGGACAGAAGTCTCAACAAGACCATTGCTCTGGTGAAAGTAAGGATTAACAAAGTACATTCTAATATCTAAAATATTACATAGTTCTTGAAACAAAGAACTAGTAAACGCCGTAGATATATCTAAAATCACTTCTTTGAACAGACCAAAGCGTAAAATTACATGATTGTACAAAAAATCTGCCAAAGCAGCGGCTGTCTGTTCACGCAACGTAGCCATTACTACATAACGAGTATTGTAGTCTATTGCGATTGCTAAATATTTGTGCCGCAGAATATTGGCATCACAATATCTCCCTGCTACATCAATACCAATACGAAAGAAAGGAGGCACGCTAGGCACAGTTTGTAAAACACCTGGAGGCGAACCCGGTACCTTTTTGAAACGTTGGCACACCTGGCAGCTTTTACATCGCTCGATGACGAACTTTTTCATGTATGGAAAATATACTGAATTTAATAAATTATATGTTTTTGTGAATCCTGAATGTGAACTACCCAAAGAAGAACTATGAGCTGACTGAAACACTTTTTCTCGTAAGGAGGCAGGAATAGCTACCAACAACTGTGTACCAGTTGGATGTCTATGCTTTCGATACAACAAACCATCCTTCATCTCATATCGAATTGCCTGTCGTTCAATATCGTAATTTTGCGGTATTTTCCCTTCTAAAAAGAGAACAATATCCTTGTAACAGGTATCCCTCCTCTGTTCTTCATTTAGCTTATCATCTTCTTCTATAGTAAAGACCCGGGGATCTTCTAGATTCTTCTGTTCATCCGCTTCGTCTCTTGTGCAATCTACATGGCGACTAATACTGTCTACAAGACTATTGGAAGCACCCGAAATATGAGAAATAGTGTAATTATAGGTCTCCAACTCCGCAAGAATTCGAGAAAAAATTTAGCCACATTCTTAGTTTGACGTAAAAAAACCAGCGATCGACAATCTGTACGCAAATAAAAGTGACGTCCTAATAAAAAATATCTAAAGCGTCTTAGCGTAAAAATCAACGCTGCTAGTTCTAAATGAAATGGGTGATATGATCTCTCGTGTGGCCCTACAGCACGAGAACAGTAAGCTATTGGAACCAAAGGAGCATCTTTTTCATCACTTTCAGGTTGCAGGACTGTTCCAGCTAAAGCGTGTTGTGAAGCGTCCGTGACGACGTACACGTCTCTTTCTGGATGAAATTTCATAAGAGTAGGCGCAGACAAGATCACTTCTTTCAGCTTTTCAAAAGCTTGTTGTTGTTCACTCGTCCATTTGTATGGAACATTTTTTTTTCAAGAGACGCTGTAACGGCTCCGCTATAGACGAAAAGTTGGCAACATGATTTCTAACAAATGAACACAACCCTAAAAAAAAACTTTTCAATTGTTTTTGTGTTCTTGGACGTCTATAATTTGGAATCGTTTCAGTAATACGTTCAGAAATAGAAATACCACGCTTAGAAACGCGGTGACCCAATATTTTCAATGAAAAATGGCCTAATTTGGTTTTTTCAGGAGATATTTTCAAACCTCTACGTCTTAATCGTTCAAATAGTTCGCGTGTTATATTAATAATACCATCTATCGTATCGTCTGACCACAAAATATCATCAAGATAATGGAACACTTTATTTTCGTCTAATCCTTCTAGTGTCAGTTTCATTAAATCATTTAACTCCGCTGGAGAAGTAACTCCTCCCATAGGAATGGAAGTGAAACAGTATTGTTTAAGTCCAGGAACTGAAAAAGCAGTTACTAATTGGCTTTTTTCAGACAAAGGCACTTGGAAGAATCCTTGCGAAAGATCTGTTGTACAAATAAGGTTTTTACCACTAGAACGCACTAATATGTCCTGAATTGGTGGTACAGGAAAATTAATAGGCCTTATCTTAGCATTCGTAAATCTCATATCTGCCACGAACCTCCAAGATCCATTTTTCTTCTTAACTAATATGATGGGATTATTGTAACTACTGTGACAAGGACGAATGACGTTTTGTTTAAGTAACTGTTCAACTTGTTCGTGAACAGCATCCCGAAGATGGAACGGGATGGGAAACTGGCGGATATATACTGGGTCTTCATCTTTTAACTGAAATTCGTGAACATAGTCCCGTGCCTTTGAAAAATCGTCCGGGGACCAACTAAACACATCTCTATACTCCGTAACTAAATCATAAAATCGTTGTCTGTCATGTTCAGAGAGTTCAGGGTTCACATCCACCCTGGTACAATCAAATTTATCAGATTGACTCTTTTGAAGACCAGTATCTTCTGTAACATTACTACAAAAATATTCTTCCCTACTCAGAACAGCACGCCCTAAAACTTTATTCCTCCATAGCAAAAATTGCTTGTCAGTAGGATTCGAAACCCAAATATGTGAATTTACGCTGTCAACTGCAGTATCTCTTAATAAAACATGTACAGCACCCACTACGAACTTATTAGGTACCAAATAATCTCTATTTCCCAATAAATCAAAACATTTCTTCACTTTAACACATGTTCGCGAACGTGGGGGCAACCAAACAGACGAAAAAACCTTATACACAGGATATACGAGCGTTTCAAATTCGTTAGACACAGAATTAACTGTACTGTCGGTGGGCAGAGTAAATTTAGGAATTTTACCAAACCGCGTAACTTCCAAACATAAATCATGTAAATTTAAATTTGCCTTATGGGCCAATAAAAAATCCTGCCCCAATAGGGGTGGGTGGGAATACGCTGGAATAACCCGAAAAGGATGACAAAAAACTTGAGATCCAGGCTTGAATCGAACCAAAGCTATCTTGTTAACAGACAAAGTATTCCCTGTCACGCCTTTCAAAAAAATATGCGTTGCTTGAACTTTAGCAAAACGCGGGACCATGGCCTGACCAATACAAGACACCTGAGATCCAGAATCCAATAATAAAGGACTCTCTTTCCCATTGATAGTAACATTAACATGAGGAAGAGCACGATCAATCTGAATAGGGACTTTAAGACGTTGAAGAGCTGATGGCCCTGCGACTTTTCAATTGTAAATATCCAAGAATATACGACAATTCCGTCCTTTTTGTCTATTCCTAATTATGCTGGCAAATAGCGATCAGCAAGAGTTTGCTTCATCTTCCAAACACTTGTCTCACCCTACTTTATCACCTGACTTTTTAACTGTAAATATCTGATATTTTACGAAAATTTCGTTCTTTCATTTCATTTTTATATACGTCGGCAAGTAACAACCAACAAGTTCGTGCTTCATCTTCTAAGCACCCCTTTCACCTTACTGAATGGACTCACTTACCAATTGTAAATTTCTGACAACTTGCGACTATTCCCTTATTTCATTTTATCCTTAAATAATACGGCAACTACCGATTAGCAAGAGTTTACTTCAGCTTCTAAACACTCTTTACGCTTTACTTAACAGACTTCTTTTCAATAGCTAATATCTGACAATTTAAAATTCCATTATTTTATTTTATTTTAAAAAACTTAAGTAAATTACGATCTTCAAGAGGCTGCTTTATATACCAAAACAGACCTTTCGCCCAAATTAATGCACTCACTTTTTAGTTTTCAATATTTGGCAATTTACGAAAATTCCATCTTTTCATTTTTTTCTAAAATATCTGAAATATCTTCCACCAACGACCACCGATGGTCTGCTTAGGTTCCAAACACTCCTTTCGCAATACTGAATACACTCGCGTTTCAATTGCAAATAATTGACAATTTACAATATTTAAGTTTTTTCATTTTCTTCTTAAAGATGTCGGATCAAAAAATCACATTGAGTGTGCTTAATTCTTCAAACACTACTTTCACCCTACTGTATGACCATACTTACAATTGTAAATATCTGATAATTTACAAAGTTTCCGTTTTTTCATTTCATTCTTAGATGTGGCGACTACTAACAATCAAGAAGTGCCTGCTACACCTTCTAAGCACTCTTTTCAGCTTACTTAATGAAGTCACCCACCAATTGTAAATATCTGAAAACTTACGACTATTCCGTTATTTCATTTTATCCTTAAATATGACGGCAACTGCCGATTAGCAAGAGTTTACTTCAACTTCCAAACACACTTTACGCCCTACTGAATAGACTTCTTTTCAATAGTTAAAGTCTGAGAATTGACGACAATTAAATTATTTTATTTTTTCTAAAATGTCATAACTAAAATTAGCAAGACTCTATTTCGTCTTATAAAAGAATGTTCGCGCTACTAAATGGAGTCACTTTACACATAGTGAATATCTGACCTTTTACACCAGTTCCGTTCTTGTATTTTATTCATAATATGTCAGTAATTAACCTACGAACAAATTTATTCAGCTTCTCAGCACACTTTAGCCCTATATATTGGAATCCCTCGCCAATTGAAAATGTCTAAAAAACTAAAAAATTCTGTTATTTTGTATTTTCTTAAATATGTAAGTAACTAACGATTAACAAGAGTTAGTACACCTTCGATACACTCATTAGCCGTGCTAAGTGGTCTCACTTCTAAATTGTAAAAATTTAAGAATTTTCGGGAATACTTTCTCGTCTTTTATTCTTAAATATGTCTACAATTAGTCATAGGCAACAGTCTCTATCAGCTTCAAAGCACTGCTACCGCCCTAGTGGATGGACTCATGAATTGTGTATACCTGAAAATTTACGACAATTCCGTTTTCTGGTCTTATTCCTAAATATGTCAGTAACTACAGATGAGCAAAAGTAAATACTTCCAAATCTTCTTTGGCTTTATATATTGGATTCGAGGTTTTATTGTGAATATTTGACAAATTACAACTCTGAAATTTTTAATATTCTTAAATATATCAGTAACTAACGTTCAATAAGAGCGTGCTTCATCGTGCAAAGAGTTCTTTCACTTTGCTGAATGCACACACTTACCAATTGTAAATATCTGACAATCTACGGAATTCCATTCTCTCATTTCGTCTTAAATATTTCGCCAAGTAACGATCAGCAATAGCCTACTTCAGCTTCTGGACACTACTTTCCCTTTTCTGAATCGACTCGCTTCTCAATTTTAAATATGTGACAATTTACGACAATTCAGTTCCGTCATTTCATTCTTATGTATGTCGGCAACTAACGAAAGTGTAAGCCCGCTTCATCTACCCAAATCTTTTTTGAACTCCAGAGTAAAAGCAATCTTCACTTGTAATTACCAAACAATTTACAATTCCGGTATTTCATTTCATTCTGAAATATATCGACAAATAACAATCTTAAGAGTTTGTTTTATATACCAAACGACACCTTTCGCCCTACTCAATGGACTAACTTTTCAATTGTAAGTAACTATTAATCTACGTCTGTTCCGTTCTCTCAAATCATTCATAAATATGTCAGTAACTAACGATCATCAAGTTTCTGCTTTCTATAGCAAAACACACTTTGCCATACTGAATGGACTCAATGTTCATTTCTAAATATTTTATTATATGCGGCAATCCCATTCGTTAGTTTCATTCTTAAATACCTAAGCAAAGTACGATAACGAAGAATATGCTTTCGTTACCAAACATTCCTTTAGCAATATATATTAGCTTTTCATTTGTAAATATCTGACAATTTTCGGCAATTGCGTTCTTTCATTTTATTCTTGAAATTGTCGGAAACTATTGATCAGCATATGTCTGCTTAATCTCCAAATATTCTTTTCGCCGTACTGTATGGAGTCACTTTTCAAATGTAAATATCTGCCAATGTTCCGCTGTTACTTATTTTTTTGTTTAATATATGTTGGGAACTAACGATCAGCAAGAGTCTTCTTCAGGTTCTAAACACTCTTTTGAACTACTGAATAGACTCGCTTATCAATTCTAAATATCTGACAATTTTCTCCAGTTGCGTTCTTTTATTTTATTCTTAAATATGTCGCAAATAACGATCACCAAGTGTTTGCTTCATCATCCACTCTTCAGTAGTAAACATCAAACTATTAAAGACAATTTTTATTTTTTGATCTTATTGTTAAATTTCACTTCAACCGAGCAACACTACGAGTCTTGTTCTGCTTCCAAATCCTCCTTTCGTTCTACTAAATCGAATAACCTTTCAATCGTCCATATCTGACTATTTACTACAATTAATGAGTCCATACACTAGAAATAAACGAGTGTTTCCAAGATAAACCTGACACTCTGATCGTTATTTTCCTACATGTCTAAAGAATGAAATGAAATATTGCAATTCTCAAGATTGTCAGATATTCCAACTGTAAAGTGATTCCATTCAATATGGCGATAGGAATGTTTCGAAGTCGATTTTGACACTTGCTGATCCTTAGTTAATGACACATTTATGAAAAAAAATTAATGATTTGAAGAGGCGTAGATGTACAACATTTATATTTGGTTAATGATGAAGGGAGTGTTTGAAAGATGAACCATACACGCGCAGATCGTTAATTACTGACACATTTATATTTAAAAAGCTTTAACAGTAGTGTCATAATTTGTCAGATATTTACACTTGAATCGTCAGTTTCTTCAGTAGGACGAAAGGATTGTTTGTAGGCTGAGGTTAGTTGCCGACATATTCAATAATAAAATTAAAGTATGGAATTCTCGTAAAAAGTGAAATATTTAGTGTTGAAAAGCAAGTCTATTGAGTAGAGCGAAAGGAGTATTTGGAAGCTGAAGTTGATTCTTGATGATCATTCGTTCAGGACTTATTTAAGAATAAAGTGAAAAACGGGATTGTAGTTGTAAGATATTTACAACTGAAATCTGAAAGCCTTCAGAACAACGTAAGGAATGTTTGGAATAGTGAGCAGAGTTTTGTTGATCTTTAGTTACTGACATATTTAGAGTTTAAAATGAAAGAACGAATTTCTCGTACATACATATTTACGTTTAAAAAGTGTATATATTTATCAGGGCGAAAGTATTGTAAGATGAAACAGATTTTCGCTTATAGTAAGACAATTACATATTTAACAAGATAATGAAAGAACGGAATTGTCGCAAGTAGTCAGATATTCAAAGCTGGTTAGTATTCCCATTGAGTAGAGCGGAAGAAGTTTTTGGAGGATGATGCAAGCTCTTGCTGAACGTTGGTTACTAACATATTATATTTCGATTATAAATATCTGACAAGTAAAATTTTTGCGTTCTCTCATTTTGTTCTCAAAAAATGAGTGGCTTACGATCAACAAGAGTGGCTAACTTGAGCTTGCAAACACTCCTTTCACACTATATACCGGAATCACTCATCAATTTTAGGTTTCTGACAAACTGCGACAATACAGTTATTTTATTTTACTCTTAAATAAGTCTTGAAGTAAGGAACTGCAAGATCGGCTTCAGCTTCCAAACACTCCTTTCAGCCTACTACATAAACACGGTTTAAATGGCAAATATCTCGCATTATACGTCAATTTTGTTATTTCTTATAATTCTTATTTACGTATTTATAGCTTCTAATGAGCAGCAGGAGGTTACTTCCGATTCTAAACTCTCTTTCAGTTTTACTGAATATACTCGCTTTTGAATTGTAAATATGTATCAATTTTCTACATTTGCGTTCTATCAAATTATTCTTAAGTATGAAGGCAACTAACGATCAGCCAAAGTCAGCTATTTTTCCAAAGTGCGTTCATCCTTGTAAATAGAATCACTTTTAATCATGCGACGTAAAACTCAAAGATTTCATTTCATTTTCAGAATAACTTTTAAATTGTAAAAGAACACAATTTACGAGAATTCCGTTCTTTCACTCTAGTTTTAAATATGTAAGGAAGTACCAATAACGAAGGTCCTTTTGCGTTTCCCGAAATCTTTTTTGCACTACTATAAAAAGCTACTATAACACTTTACGACAAGTCCGTTATTTGTTTTCATTCTTATATATGTCGGAATTAACGATAAGGAATAGAATGCTTTATATTAAAAACACTCTTTTCGCCCTACCGAACGGAGTAATTTTTCACTTGTAAATATCGTACAATGTATGGGAAACCAGATCTTTGATTTTATTCTGAAATATGTGCACCAAAGATCACCACGCGTCTGCTTCAGATTCCAAACAATCTTTTCAACATACTGAATCAACTCACTTTTCAGTTGCTACTATCGTTCAACAATTTCTGTTACTGTCGAACCAATTTACGACAATTAGGTTCTTTGATTTTAAACGCCAAAGTGTCAGTAACTAAAGAACAGCAAGAGTCTGCTTTGTCTTCTAAAGCTCTTTTCACCTTCCGGTAAGGAATCATTTTTAATTGTAAATATCTGGCATTTTACAACAATTGCGCTCTTTCATTCTATTCCTTAATATGTCAGTTTCTAACGTTCAGCAAAACCTTGCATCCTCCTCCAAAAACTTCTTCAGCTCTACTCAATGGGTACACCAGCCAGTTTTAAATATTTGACTACTTGCGACAATTCCGTTCTTCCATTAGCTTGTTAAATATGTAATTATCTTACTATTAGCAAAAATCTTTTCATCTTAGAATACTTCCGCCTGGATAGAAATATTCACTTTTTAAACGTAAATATGTATGTACGAGATATTCGTTCTTTCATTTTAAACTTAAATATGCCAGTAACTAAGGATCAAAAAAAGTCTTCAACTATTCCAAAAACTTCTTACGTTGTACTGAAGTCTTTCAGATTTCACTTGTAAATATCTGACTAATACAATCCTGTTTTTCACTTTATTTTCAAATAGGTGCTGAAGGAACGATAATCAAGAGTCTACTTCAGCGTCCAAATACTCCTATCGCTCTACTTAATAATTTGCTTTTCAATACTAAGTATTTCACTTTTTACGAGAATTCCTTACTTTAATTTTATTCTTAAATACGTCGGCGACTAACCTCAGCTTACAAACAGTCCTTTCTTCCTACTGAATAAACTGACGTTTCAAATCTGACAATATATGACAATACTGTTAAAGCTTTTTAAACATAAATATGTCAGTAATTAACGATCGGCAAGTATATGGTTCATCTTTCAAACACTCCCTTCACCACTTAGCAAGTATAAATATCCTACATCCTCGCCCCTTTAATCATTCATTTTCTTAATAACCATGTCATTAGCTAAGGATCAGCAAGTGTTAAAATCGACTTCGAACACTCCTATCGCCATACTGAATGGAATCACTTTACAGTTGGAAATATCTGACAATCTTGAGAATTGCAATATTTCATTTTATTCTTAAACATGTAAGAAAATAACGATGAGAATGTCAGGTTTATTTTGGAAGCACTCATTTATTGCTAATGTATGGACTCACTATACAATTGTAAATATCTGACAATTTGCAACAATTCCGTTCCTTCATTTCATTCTTATGTATTTGGGCAACTGACGATTACGATAGTTTACTTCAGCTTCTAAACTCTCCTCCCCCTAATGAAAAGAGTCACTTTTCATCTTTAAATATCTGACAATTTACGTCAATTCTAAATTTCACTTTATACTTAACCATGTTGGCAATCAACGATCACCATGAGTCTACTTCTGTTTCGAAACGCTCCTTTCGGGGTACTGAATAGACTCAGATTCGAATTGTCAACATCTTACCAATTACGTTTATCCGATATTTCATTTTATTATTACATATGCTAGTAACTAGCGACCGAAAACTTGACTCATTTTCCAGACACTCCTTGCGACTTACTGAATATAATCGCTTACCAAATGTAGATATACTTGACAATTTATGACAATTTCTTTGTTTCATACTATACTTAAATATTTCAGTTGATAACGACCTGCAAGAATATGCTTCAGCTAATAAACACTCCTTTCACCCCGGTAAGGTTGCTCAGTTTTCAATTGCAACTGTCCGTCAATTTTCGAGAATTCCATTATTTAATTCTAATCTAAATAGCTCAGTAATTAACGATCATCGAAAATCTGCTATACATACTGAAAGTCACGTTTCGTGCTACACAATGGAGTAACTCTTCAATTGTAAATATTTAGGAATACCACATTTCCGTTTTCTCATTTTATTCTGAAATATGTCGGAAAATAACGATCAGCAAGTGTACGCTTAATATTCCAAACACCCTTTCGCCCTACCGAATCGACTGATTATTCACTTATAAATAATAGACAAATTACGACAATTCTGTTCTTTAATTTTATTCTTAAGTATGAAATTTACTAACGACCAGCAAGACTGTGCTTCAGATTTCAAACACTTTTTCGCCCTGCTGAGTTTATTCACTTTTCAGTAGTAAAAATCTGACCATTTTCGAGAAATTGCTTCTTTCGTTTAATTCTTATGTATGCCTTCAACTAGCGACCAGCGACAGTCTGCATTAGCTTCCAAACACTTCTCCCGCCCTATTGAAAAGACTGGTTTTCAATCTTAAATATCTGACAATTTACCACAATTCCATTGATTCATTTTATTCTAAAATATTTCAGTACCTAATGATTATTAAGAGTCTGCTTTATATACCAAAAACACACCTTTCGCTCTACTGAATGTAGTACATTTTCAATTATATGTGACAAGCTACGTATTTTCGCTTTTTTCATTTCATTCTTAATAATGTCAATAACTATTTGCAACAGTACGCTAGAGTTTATAATCACTCCACTCTCAGTAATGAATAGACTCGTTTTCGATTGTAAATATCAGACATGTAAAACTTCTCCGTTCTCTCATTTTGTTCTCAAAAAGTGAGTGGCTTACGACCAACAAGAGTGGCTTACTTGAGCTTGCAAACACTCCTTTCACACTATATATAGGAATCACTCATCAATTTTAGGTATCTGAGAAACTGCGACAATACAGTTATTTTATTTTATTCTTAAATAAGTCTTGAAGTAAGAAAGAGCAAGATACTTCTTCAGCTTACAAACAATCCTTCCAGCCTATTGCATAGACGGTTTGAATTGTAAGTATCTCGCAATTTACGACAATTCCGTTATTTCTTATAATTCTTATGTATGTAGCAAACTAATGAGCATTAGGAGGTTACTTCCGATTCTAAACACTCCTTAAGTTTTACTGAACATACTTGCTTTTCAATTGTAAATAAGTGACAATTTTCTACATTTGCGTACTGTCTACTTATTCCTAAGTATGACGGCTACTAACGATCAGCAAGACTCTGCTACTTTTCCAAACTGCCTTCATCCTTGTGAATAGAATCACTTTTTAATTGTAAATGAACACAATTTACGAGAATTCCGTTATTTCACTCCATTTTTATCTTAGTAATTAACTAGCAATAACGAAAATCCTTTTCGTTTCCCGAAATCTTTTTTGCACTACTAATAAAAGCTTTTCATTTGTATATGTATAACACTTTACGAAAAGTCCGTTGTTTGGTTTGATTTTTATATATGTCGGAATTAACGATAAGGAATAGAATGCTTTATCGCCCTACCGAATGGACTAATTCTTCACTCGTAAATATAGCACAATTTACGAGAAACCAGATCTTTGATTTTATTCTAAAATATGTCCATCAAAGATCACCACGCGTCTACTTCAGTTTCCAAACACTCTTTTCAACATACTGAATCAACTCACTTTTCAGTTGCTACTATCGTTCAACAATTTCTTTTACTGTCGAACCAATTTACGACAATTAGGTTCTTTGATTTTGAACGCCAAAGTGTCAGTAACTAAAGAACAGCAAGAGTGCTTCGTTTTCTAAAGTTCTTTTCACCTTTCGGTAAGGAATCATATTAAATTGTAAATATCTGGCATTTTACAACAATTGCGTTGTTTCGTTCTATTCCTTAATAAGTCAGTAACTAACGTTCAGCAAAAGCTTGCATCATCCTCCAAAAACTTCTTCCGCTCCACTCAATGGGTACACTAACCAGTTTCAAATATCTGACTACTTGCGACAATTCCGTTCTTCCATTAGCTTGTTAAATATGTAAGTACCTTACTATAAGCAAAAATCTCTTTCATCTTACAGTACTTTCGCCTGGATAATTATATTCACTTTTTAAACGTAAATATCTATGTACGAGAAATTCGTTCTTTCATTTTAAACTTAAATATGTCAGTGTTAAGGATCAAAAAGAGTCTGCTGACTATTCCAATCACTGCTTACGCTGTACTGGAGGCCCTCAGATTGAACTTTTAAATATCTGACTAATACAATCCCGTTTTTCACTTTATTTCTAAATAGGTGCTGAACGAACGATCATCAAGAGTCTACTTCAGCTTCCAAATACTTCTTTCTTCTCTACTCAATAATTTGCTTTTCAATACTAAATATCTGACTTTTTACGAGAATTCCTTACTTTAATTTTATTCTTAAATACGTCGGCAAATAACCTCAGTTTACAAACAGTCCTTTCTTCCTACTGAATAAACTGACGTTTCAAATCTGACAATATATGACAAGCTTTTTAAACATAAATATGTCAGTAATTAACGATCGGGAAGAGTATAATAGTTCATCTTTCATACACTCCCTTCACCACTCACCAAGTATAAATATCCTACTACAACGCCTCTTCCAATCATTCATTTTGTTCAAAATATGTCCTTAGCTAAGGACCAGCAAGTGTTAAAATCGACTTCGAACACTCCTATCGCCATGTTGAATGGAATTACTTTACAGTTCTAAATATCTGACAATCTTGAGAATTGCAATATTTCATTTTATTCTTAAACATGTAAGAAAATAACTATCAGAGAGTCAGGTTTATTTTGGAAATACTAATTTATTGCTAGTTTAAGGTGTCATTATACAATTGTAAATATCTGACAATCTCCGACAATTCCGTTCTTTCATTTCATTCTTATATATTTGGGCAACTGACGATTATAATAGTTTACTTCAGTTTGTAAACACTCCTCCCCCTAATGAATAGACTCTCTTTTCATCTTTAAGTATCTGACAATTTACGACAATTCCAAACTTTTACTTTATACTTAGCTATGATGGCTATCAACGATGAGCAAGTGTCTACTTCTGCTTCGAAACGCTCCTTCCCGCGTACTGAATAGACTCACATTCGAATTATTAATATCTGACTAATTACATTTATCCGCTATTTCATTTGATTATTACATATGATAGTAAATAGCCACCGAGAGATTGAATCATTTTCAAGACTATCCTTCCTACTTACGGAATGGAATCGCTTACCAAATGTAAATAACGACCTGCAAGTATTTGCTTCAGCTAATAATCACTCCTTTCACCTCGGTGAAATTGCTCAGTTTTCAATTGCAACTATCCGACAATTCTCGACAATTCCATATTTAAATCTAATCTAAATAGTTCAGTAACTAACGATCTTCAAAAGTCTGCTCTACATACCGAAAGATACATTGCGTTCTACTCAATAGACTAACTTTTCAACTGTAAATATTTAACAATTTAATGTCCGTTCTCTCATTTTATTCTGAAATATGTCGGCAAATAGCGATCAGCAAGTGTTCCCTTAATCTTCCAAACAACTCTTTTCCCCTACCGAATCTACTGATTTTCCCTTGTAAATAATATACAAATTACGACAATTCTGTTCTTTAATTTTACAGTTAAATATGTGAGTTACTATGTATAAGCAAGGTTCTACTACTGCTTCCAAACAGTCCTTTCCCGATATTGCCTAGACGCGACTTCAGTCTTAAATATCTGACATAACGAAAATTATGTTATCTTATTTTATTTTTAGACATGTTAATAACAAACGATCTAGATTCTGCTTCATTTTATAGTCACTCTTTAAGCATACTGAATGCACTCACTTACAGAATGTAGATTCTGACAAATTACGACAATTGCGTTTTTCCTTTTTTTTCTTAAGTATGTCATTTACTAGCGACCAGGAAGAGTGTCCTTCAGATTTCAAACAGTCCTTCGCCCTGCCGAGTTTACTCATTTTTCGGTTGTAAATATCTGACAAGTTTCGACAAATTCCTTCTTTCATTTTATTCTTAAGTATGCTTTCAACCAGCGACCAGCAACAGTCTGCATTAGCTTCCAAACACTTCTCCCGCCCTATTGAATAGACTAGTCTTGAATTCCAAATATCTGACAATTTACCACAATTACATTGTTTCATTTTATTCTAAACTAGTTCAGTAACTAATGATTATTAAGAGCCTACTTTATATACTAAAAACACACCTTTCGAAGTAGTCAGTAGAAGCACGTTTCGATTATATTTATGTGGATATTTACGAAGGTTCCATTATTTCATTTTTTCCTATATAATTCAGTAACTTACGATCAACAAGAGTTCAATTACTTCAGCTTGAAAACATTGCTTTCGCTCTATAATCACACTTCAGTTTTAAGTATGTGACAGTTTCAGACAATTCCGTTATTTCATTTTATTTTTAAACAACTCTTGAAGTAAGGATCAACAAGACACTGATTCAGCTTCCAAGTACTTCTTTCACAGTATTGAATGGACTCACTATTCAATTCGAAATATTTGATAATTTACGGCAATTTCGTTCCATCATTTCATTTTTAAATATAGCAAATACGGATCAGCAAGTCTCTACTACAGTTTCCAAACACTCTTTTCCCCCTAGTGTATAGAGACATTTCTCTTGTAAATATCTGACAAACTACAACAATTACGCTATTTCGTTTTATTCCTAGTTACGTCAGCTACTAACGACCACCGAGACTCTACTTCAGCCTGCAAAAACTCCTTTCGGCCCGCTGAATTAACTTATTTTTCATTGTAAATATCTGAATATTTTCGAGAATTTCATTCTTGATTTTTTTTCTTAAGTATGTATTCAGCTATCGATTACCAAAAGTCTGCGTCAGCTTCCAAACTGCTTTCGATCTACTGAATACACTCGACTTCAATTCTAAATTTCAGATAATTTATCACAATTATATTATTTCATTTTATTCTAAAATAGTTCAGTAACTAACGATCATTAAGAGCCTGCTTTATATTCCGACAACACACCTTTCGCCCTACTCTATGTAATAACTTCCCAATTGCAATATATGTCACAAGTTACGTCTGTTTCGTTTCCTCATTTTATTCTGAAATATGAGAATAACTAATGACTTGAAACAGTTTGCTACAGTTTTCCCAACGCTCCTGTTCAGTTGTTACTATCGATCGACAATTACTGTTACTTTTGATCCAATTTAAGACAATTCCGTTTTTTCAATTTAAACGCAGATGTGTCAGTAACTAAAAAAGAGGAAGAGTCTGCTTCGTCTCCTAATGTTCTTCTCACCTTCCGGTATGGATTTATTTTAAATTGTAAATATCTGATATTTTACAATTCCGTTCTTTCATTCTATTCCTTAATAATGTCAGTAACTAATGATCAGCAATTCTGTTGCTTAATTTTACTGTCAAATATTTGAGCTAATAACTATCAGCAAGGGTCACCTATTGCTTACAAACAGTCCTTTCCCACTATTGCATACGCGCGATTTCAGTCGTATATATCTGACATATAACGAAAATTCCGTTATCTCATTTTATTCTTAGACATGTTAGTAACTAACGATTTAGAGTCTGCTTCATCTTGTAGTCACTCTTTAACCTTACTGAATGCACTCACTTACAGAGTGTAAATTCTGACAAATTACGACAATTTCGTTCTTTCATTCTATTCTTAAATATGTCATTTACCCATGATCAGCAAGACTGTGCTTCAGATTTCAATCACTCCCTCACCCTGCTGAGTTTATTCACTTTTCCATTGTAAATATCTAAAAATGTTGAGAAATTTGTTGTTTCATTTTAATCTTAAGTATGCCTTCAACTAGCGATCAGCAACAGTCTGCATCAGCTTCCAAACACTTATTTCGCTCTATTGAATAGACTCGTCGTCAATTCTAAATTTCTGACAACTTACCACAATTACATTATTTCATTTCTTCTCAAATAGTCAGTAACTAATGATCATCAAGAGTGTGCTTTATATACCAAAAACACACCTTTGGCCCTACTGAATTTACTACTTTTTCAATTATATTATAAGTTATGTTTTTTCGGTTTTCTCATTTCATTCTTAATAATGTCAATAACTGACGTTTTGCAACAGTCTGCTACATTATCCAAACACTTCTTTCACCGTAATAAATAGACTCGTTTTCAGTTGCAAATATCTGACATTTTAAATCAATTTCATTATTTCCTTTTTTTATATAGTTAAATAGATAACGACCATCGATTCTTCTTGATTTTCCTAAACACACCTTTCTCCCTAGTCAATAGAATCACGTGTAGGTTATATTTATCTGTAAATTTACGACTGTTCTGTTATTTCATTTTATTCCTATATAAGTCAGTAACTTACGATCATCAAAAGTTCTTCTGGATAGTACTTCAGCTTGCAAACATTGCTTTTGGCCTATATATTGGAATCACACTTCACTTTTAAGTATATGACAATTTCCGACAATTCCGTTATTTCATTTTATTCTTGAATAAGTCATGAAGTAAAGATCAACAAGAGTCTGCTTCAGTTTCCAAACGTTCCTTAAACATTAGTTAACTGACTCACTATTCAATTCGAAGTATATGATAACTTACGGCAATTCTGTTCTTTCATTTCATTCTTAACATTAGAAGGACCAAGCCGTCATTTTCACGGCATCAAGGAATACAATTTTCTATATCTCATATATTTCTTTGACTGACGCAACCATACTTTAGGACTTTTATTATTTTAAAGACGTTTGATATAGTATATAAACATTGTGTGTCTATTTTAAATAAATACATATTTTTCTTGCTTACCCTTAGATGGACCAGACCGTCAATTTGGCTGCCTCATTTAAAAATCAACATTTTGTTGTTGATGTGGACTGTGTTATAGGTTGTACGCCATATGGTAGTATCTCTGTTGGAAATAAAAAATATTGAAATATTTTATATTTTTTTCCAACGAGTTTGTTATTTAAAATGTTTTATTCCCGCTTTTCATTGCTGTAAGGAGAAAGATATATGGCACTTCTTGGGATATATTTTCTTCATCAATTATGTTCGTATCTCGTTGGTAATATTGTTCTCAGTAGAAAGAAAAGTTTTCTTGAAGGTACATATGAATAATTACAAAAACAACAATTGATAATATGTTACGTACTGTCTAAGATTTGAGTGAAAATCAATTTCGCTTGGAAAAGCAACATGGAGACTGCTTCGATGCAGACAGCAGTAGTAGCGAGAATACATTGTCTGAAGCTACTTCTTCGGACAAGAGGAAGGAAACAGATACAGAAGTTTCCAGAAGTAATCCATCAAATATTTTTATAACAGCTCATGGGACACGTTGGAGTAAAGTGAACAAACAGAACAATGCTGAGCATACTGCCTCACACGACATCCTTCGCGACAAACCTGTTTTTTTTTTTTTTAAATTATGCGTTACATCATAGTGAAAATGGTGAATTTGGTAATGCTTTTCGCTTGTTCATAGAAGAGAAAATGTTGAGAAACATTCTAAGAAACACCGTTGTTGAAGCTCAGAGAGCGTCAATATTCTCTTTGGTTACTGTCAATTATAGAACCCGTTTCGTTTTTAGCAAAAATTCATATTTCGTTTACCTTCAGATATACCCGTAAAGGAACTATAGAACAAAAGCTATGGACAAGTTTTTTACAGAAAGATTTTGAAAAGAAAGGTATTTCTTAAAATTTCTTAAAATAAAATATTTCTGTCTCCGATTTGGTGAAAAATGTCCTAGCTCTTCAAGGCTAAAAGCAGACAAGTTTGCTTTGGCATCATCTTTGTAGAACTTATTCATTGAGAATTGTATCAGGCACTATAAAGCCACGACAGTGTTTGTGTAGATGAACAGAGAGAGATTATGATGAGATGCAAATTCATGTGATGTATGCCTAACAAGCCTGAAAAATTTGGATTCAAATCTGGTTGCTTGCAGTTGAAAAGTCACGGTCTGAACTAAAGGTCTTTCCCTACATCGAAAACTACTAAGAACGATGTCCGGACTTACAGTTAGCCGGATATATTGTTCTGAAAACGATGGACACGTTTCTCAACAGAGGACTGAATGTTACTTGCGATAACTTTTCTTACACGTTAAAAATGAGTCGAATCTTTGAAAAAAGAAACAAATGTCCTTGATTGGTAGTCTGGGTCCAAACAGGTGAACTTCCTAAAATGTGCTCGAATCAGAAAAAGGATATGTTCACTACAAACGTATATAAAGAAAATCAGGAAATTCATTCGCTGTACACAAGTGTAAGCGCAAGAAAAAAAAACGTTGCTGTCTTGAGTTCAGTGCATACAAGTTGAAATTAAAAATGTATTGAAAATGTAAATTCACTTCCATGTAATAAAAAGTTCGATATAAAACTAATTATTTGGGTACATTATACACTGGGTCTGTGCTAAAGAAAATAAGCCAAGTCAATGTCTACAGGGCAAGTTGGTTGATCACATGACTAGTATAAAAAAAATTTCATACGTAGGAATGCATTATTCCTTTACTTTAATTTTTCCGGAGTTCAGTCCTGTGACTGAACTTCTGATATTAACATTATATTTAATATATTGACGGGGTTTAGTGGATCACCCTGTATTATATCATAACAAAAATTTACATAAAACATCCTAGTCGATTAAACAGATTAAATTCAATTTAAAATAAAAGAAATATAAAGAGAAATGATAAACATCTCTTGGAATTAAATAGACGTCAAATTGACGGCTCGGCACTTCTAGGGAGGTAAAACTTTTAGTACTTTTAGTGTTAAATATGACAAATGCGGATCAGCAAATGTATACTTCAGTTTCCAAACACTCTTTTCGATCCACTGTATACAGTCTCATTTCTATTGTAAATATCTGAAAAATTAAGACAACTACAGAGATCCTACCATATAGCGTACAACCTATAAAACAGTGCACATCAACAGCAAAATATGAGGCAGTCAAATTGGCGCTCTGGTCCATCTAAGGGTATACAAGTAAAATATGTATATATTATAATAGACAAAGAATCTTTATATACTATATCAAACCTCTCTTTAAAATAATAAAAAAGTGCTAAAAGTATGGTTGCGTCAGTCAAAGAAATATATGAGATATAGAAAATGATGCCGTCAAAATGACGGCTTGGTCGTTCTAGTGTTAAGAATGAAATGAAAGAACAGAATTGCTCTAAGTTATCAAATATTTCGAATTGAATAGTGAGTTCATTAACTAATGTTTAAGGATCGTTTGGAAACTGAAGCAGACTCTGGTTGATCTTTACTTCATTATTTACTTAAGATTAAATAAAATAACGGAATTGTTGGAAATTGTTACATACTTAAAACTGAAATTTGTTTCCAAAATATAGGACAAAAGCAATGTTTGCAAGATGAAGTACTATGTTGAAGAAGTTTTGTTGATCGTAAGTTACTGACTTATATAGGAATAAAATGAAATAACAGAACAGTCGTAAATTTTCAGATAAATATACTCTAAACGTGATTCTTTTTACTAGGACGAAAGGTGAGTTTAGGTATATCAATAAGAAACTTGATTGTCGTTATTTATTTAACTATATTTAAAAAAATGAAATAATGTAATTGATTTAAAATGTCAGATATTTGCAACTGAAAACGAGTCTATTTATTACGGTGAAAGGAGTGTTTGGATAATGTAGCAGACTGTTGCAAATCGTCAGTTATTGACATTATTAAGAATGAAATGAGCAAACCGAAAAAACGTAACTTACAATATAATTGAAAAGGTAGTAAATTCAGTAGGGTCAAAGGTGTGTTTTTTGTATATAACACACACTCTTGATCATCATTAGTTACTGACTATTTGAGAAGAAAAGAAATAATGTAATTGTGGTAAATTGTCAGAAATTTAGAATTGACGACGAGTCTATTCAATAGGGCAGAAGAATTGTTTGGAAGCTGATGCAGACTGTTGCTGATCGCTAGATGAACGTATACTTAAGATTAAAATGAAACAACGAATTTCTCAAAATTTTTTAAACATTTACAATGGAAAAGTGAATAAACTCAGCAGGGTGAGGGAGTGTTTGAAATTTGAAGCACAGTCTTGCTGGTCGTGGGTAAAAGACATATTTAAGAATAGAATGAAAGAACGCAATTGTCGTAATTTGTCAGAATTTACAGAATGTAAGTGAGTCCATTCAGTATTGCTAAAGAGTCACAATAAGATGAAGCAGGCTCTAAATCGTTAGTTACTAACATGTCTAAGAATAAAATGAGATAACGGAATGTTGGAAATAACGATAAGGAATATTTGCTTTATATTCCAAACACTCTTTTCGCTCTACACTATGGACTAATTCTTCACTTATAAAAATCGTAGAATTTACGACAATCCAATCTCTTTAATTTAATTCTAAAATGTGACCACAAAGGATCACCACGAGTCTGCTTCAGATTCCAAACACTCTTTTCCATATACTGAGTGAACTCACTTTTTAGTTTTTACTATTGTTCGACAATTACTGTTACTTTCGAAGCAATTTACGATAATTCGGTTCTTTCATTTTAAACGCAAATGTGTCAGTAACTAAAGAACAGCAAGAGTCTGCTTCGTCTTCTAAGCTCTTTTCACCTTGCGGTCTGGATCCACTTTAAATTGTAAATATCTGACATTCTACAACAATTCCGTCCTTTCATTCTATTCTTTAATATGTCAGTAACTAAAGATCAGTAACTACATCCTCCAAACACTTCTTCCGCTTTACTGAATGGGCACACTAACCAGTTGTAAATATCTGACTACTTGGGACAATTCCGTTCTCTATATTATCTTGTTAAATATGAATTTAACTTACTATCCGCGAGAATCTGTTTCATCTCACAAACACTACTTTTGCCCTTCTAAATATTATCACTTTTAAAAGGCAAATATCTATATACGAGAAATTCGTACTTTGATTTTAAACTTAAATGTGTCAGTAACTATGGATTAGCAAAAGTTAAAATTGATTTCGTTACTCTCCAATCCCCATATTGAATGGAATCACTTTCCAGTTGGAAATAACTGACAATCTTGAGAATTCCAATACATCATTTTATTCTTAAATATGTAGGAAAATAACGATCAGAATGTCAGGTTTACCTTGGAAACACTTATTTATTGCTAGTGTATGGACTCAGTATACAATAGTAAATATCAGACAATTTGCGACAATTCTGTTCTTTTATTTCATTCTTACATATGTGGGCAACTAACGATCAAAATTATTTACTTCAACTTCTAAACATGCCTCTTGCCCTAATGAATAGAATCTCTTTTCATCTGTAAATATCTGACACTTTACGACATTCCAATCTTTCACTTTATACTTAACTACGTTAGCAATTAACGATCAGCAAGAGTCTACTTCAGCTTCGAAACTCTCCTTTCGGCATACTGAATAGACTCACATTGGAATTGTTAATATCTTACAAATTACGCCTATCCGTTATTTCATTTTATTCTTAAATATGATGATAACTAACGACCGAGAGATTGCATCATCTTCCAGACACTCCTTCCGACTTACTGGATGGAGTGCTTATCAACTGTAAATATACTTCAAATTTACGACAATTCATTTTATCATTTTATTCTTAAATATCTGAGATCATAACGACCTGCAAGAATCTGCTTCAGCTAATAAATACTCCTTTCACCCCGGTGAGATTGCTCAGTTTTCAATTGCAACTATCCCACAATTTTCGAGAATTCCATTCTAATCTAAATAGTTTTGTAACTAACGATCATAAGACACGTTTCATCCTTCTCAATGGACTAACTTTTAAATTGTACATATCTGACAATTTACATCTGATCCGTTCCCAAATTTTATTCTTAAATATATCAGTAACTAACGATTATCAATAGTCTGCTTTATATGCGAAACCAACTTTCCGCCCTACGGAATGCACCCGCTTTAAAATTGTAAATGACAGACAATTTACGAGAATTGCGTTCTTTCACTTTATACTTAAAAATGTCAATAACTAACGTTAATGAAAGTCCATTTCTGGTTTCGAACTCTTCTTTTGCCCTACTGAAGAGAACATAATTTCAATTGTAAACATCTAACAATTTACATTTCCGTTCTTTTATTTATTTTTTAAACATAAATATAAATTTACGACTGTTCCGTTACTTCATTTTATTCCTATATAAGTCAGTAACTTACGATCAACAAGAGTTCAATTACTTCAGTTTGCATACATTGCTGTCGCCCTATATATTGAAATCGCACTTCAGTTTTAAGTATGTGATAAATTCCTACAATTCCGTTATTTCATTTTACTCTTAAATAAATCTTGAGGTAAGGATCAAGAAGAAAAAAATGAAATGAAATCTTGGAGTTTTACGTCCCACGATATGCCGGATAGGTTGAATTGAGTTGATTTTGAGTTTAACGTCCCGTTCAGCAGTGAGACGTTGACCTACTGATTAACGTGGAATCCGACCCACATGAGCTCCCGCCGGGAATCGAACACGGGTTTATTCCGGATAGGCTAGAAGAGACGGTGAGGATGAGAAATGAATGAAATGGTGGAATGATGTAAGTGAGAGGAAACGGGAAAACCCCGAGAAATCCCACGCACACGGTGTTTCACCACCACAAAGTTCACTTGGTGGGGGCTGGGATCTAACCCCAGTCCCCAAGCACCAGAGGTGAACGTTCTACCACGGAGCCACCGCGGCTCAAAGGATCAACAAGAGTCTGCTTCCGCTTCCAAACACTTCTTTGACATTAGTGAATGGACTCACTATTCAATTCGAAACATTTGATAATTTACGGCATTTCCGTTCTATCATTTCATTCTTAAATATGCCAAATACGGATCAGCAAGTGTCTACTTCAGTTTCCAAGCACTCTTTTCGCCCCACTCTATAGTCACATTTCTGTTGTAAATATCTGACCAATTACGACAATTACGCTATTTCGTGTTATTAGTAAACACGTCAGTTACTAACGACCAGCATGACTCTGCTTCAGCTTGCAAATACTCCTTTCGGCCTGCTGAATTTACTCACTTTTCATAGTAAACATCTGAAAATTTTCTAGAATTTCGTTCTTGAATTTTTTTTTCTTAAATATGCCTTCAACTATCGATCACCAACTGTCTGCATCAGCTTGCAAACACTGATTTCGCCCTACTTAATAGACTTGTCTTCAATTCTAAATTTTTGACAATTTACCACAATTAAATTGTTTCATTTTATTCTAAAATAGTACAGTAAGTAACGACCATTAAAAGTCTGCTTTATATTCCAATAACACACCTTTCGCCCTACTGTATATAATAACTTAACAATTATAATATATATGACTAATGACTTGCAACAGTCTGCTACATTTTCCAAACTTTCCTTACGACCTACTGAACTTACACGGTTTTCAATTGTAAATATCTGATAATTTACGATTATTCCCTTTTATGTTTTATTCTTAAATATGTCTTCAACCAACGATCACCAAGAATCTGCTTTAGCTTCCAAACACTGTGTTTGCCATACTGTATAGTCTCGTTTTTAAATTGTAAATATCTCACAATTTATTATTCCGTGCTTTTATTTCAATCTTAAATGTGTTTTCAACTACCGATTAGCAAGAGTTTACTTTAGCTTCCAAACATTGCCTTCGCCCTACTGAATAGACTCGTTGTCAAATATACTTCTTTAACTAACCATCATCAAGAGTCTGCTTTATGTACCAAAACACACGTTTCGCTCTACTCAATTGACTAACTCTTCGATTGTGAATATGTGACAATTAAAACTTTTTCATTTTCTCATTTTATTCTTAAAAAAGTCAGTAGCTTACGATCAACAAGAGTCTAATTACTTGATTTTGAAAACACTCCTTTCGCACTATATATTGGAATCACTCTTCCAATTTAGGTACCGGTATCTAACAAACTGCGACAAAATAGTTATTTAATTTTATTCTTAGATAAGTCTTGAAGGAAGGAACAGCAAGATTGGGCTTCAGCTTCGAAACACTCCTTTCAGCCTAGTGCATAGACACGATTAGAATTCTAATTCTCTGGCAATTTAGGATAATTCCGTTATTTCTAACGGAAACTAATGAGGAGCAAGAGGTTACTTCCGATTATAAACCTCCTTCAGTTTTTCTCAATATACTCGCTTTTCAATTGTAAATATGTGACAATTTTCTACATTTGCGATCTGTCAACCTTTATTTAATTATGACGGCATCTAACGATCAGCAAGAGTCTGCTACTTTTCCAAACTCTCCTTTCATCCTTGAGAACAGAATCACTTTTCAATTATAAATTATACACAATATACGACCAATCCATTCTTTCATTCTATACTTAATTATGTAAGTAACTAACGATAACGAAAGTCCGTTTCATTTCCCGAAATCTTTTTTGCACAACTAATAAAAGCCTATATAGTAATATAATTTCATATTTAACAAGTTAAAGAAAGAACGGAATTGTCGCAAGTAGTCAGATATTTACAACTGGTTAGTGTGCCCATTCAGTAAAACGGAAGCAGTTTTTGGAGGATGAAGCAAGCTCTTGCTGATCGTTAGTTACTGATATATTAAGGAATAGAATGAAAGAACGGAATTGTTGTAGAATGTCAGATATTTACAATTAAAATGAATCCTTACCGAAAGGTGAAAAGAGCTTTAGAAGACCAAGCAGACTCTTGCTGTTCTTTAGTTACTAACATGGTAAATTGGTTCGAAAGTAACAGTAATTGTCGAACGATGGTAACAACTGAAAAATGAGTTAAGTATGTGAAAAAGAGTGTTTGGAATCTGAAGCAGAATCGTGGTGATTTTTGGTGGACATATTTTAGAATAAAATCAAAGAGACTGGATTGTCGTAAATTGTACGACATTTATAAATGAAGAATTAGTCCATTCTGTTGGGCAAAACGAGAGTTTGGAATATAAAGCATTCTATTCCTTATCGTTATTTCCGACATATAGAAGAATGACACCATATAACTGATTTGTCGTAAATTGTTATACATTTACAAATAAAAAGCTTCTATTAGTAGTGCAAAAAAGATTTCGGGAAATGAAACGGACTTTCGTTATCGTTAGTTACTTTCATAATTAAGTATAGAATGAAAGAACGGATTGATCGTATATAGTGAGTCATTATAATTTAAAAGTGATTCTATTCTCAAGGATGAAGGGAGAGTTTGGAAAAGTAGCAGACTCTTGCTGATCGTTAGTTCCCGTCATACTTAAACATTAGTTGACAGATCACAAATGTAGAAAATTGTCACATATTTACAATTGGAAAGCGAGTATATTGAGAAAAACTGAAGGAGGTTTACAATCGGAAGTAACCTCTTGCTCCTCATTAGTTTCCGACATAAATAAGAATAATTAGATATAACGGAATTGTCGTAAATTGCCAGAGAATTACAATTCATATCGTGTCTATGCACTAGGCTGAAAGGAGTGTTTCGAAGCTGAAGCCCAATCTTGCTGTTCCTTCCTTCAAGACTTATTTAACAATAACATTAAATAACTATTTTGTCGCAGTTTGTCAGATACCTAAAATTGGTGAGTGATTCCAATATATAGTGCGAAAGGAGTGTTTTCAAAATCAAGTAATTAGACTCTTGTTGATCGTAAGCTACTGACTTCTTTAAAAATAAAATGAGAAAACGAAAAAGTTTTAATTGTCAGATATTCACAATCGAAGAGTTAGTCAATTGAGTAGAGCGAAAGTTGTGTTTTGGTACATAAAGCAGACTCGTGATGATGGTTAGTTAAAGAACTATATTTGACAACGAGTCTATTCAGTATGGCGAAAGCAATGTTTGGATGGTGAAGTAAACTCTAGCAAATCGGTAGTTGAAGACACATTTAAGAATGAAATGAAAGCACGGAATTTTAATTGTAAAATATTTGCAATTTAAAAGCGAGACTATACAGTATGGCAAACGGAGTGTTTTCAAGCTGAAGCAGATTCTTGGTGATCGTTGGTTGAAGACATATTTAAGAGCAAAACATAAAAGGGAGTAATCGTAAATTATCAGATATTTACAATTGAAAACCGTGTAAATTCAGTAGGTGCAGAGGAGAGTTTGGAATATGTAGCAGAGTGTTGCAAGTCATTAGTCATATATATTATAATTGTTAAGGTATTACATACAGTAGGGCGAAAGGTGTTATCGGAATATAAAGCAGACTTTTAATGGTCGTTAGTTACTGAACTAGTTTAGAATAAAATGAAATAATGTAATTGTGGTAAATTGTCAGAAATTTAGAATTGAAGACAAGTCTATTCAGTAGGGCGAAATCAGTGTTTGCAAGCTGATGCAGACAGTTGGTGATCGATAGTAGAAGGCATATTTAAGAAAAAACCTTTAGTCTAAGTTAATGGACTCACAAATGAATGGCATATATCATACCACATACGACAAATTCTTTCTATCATTATATTCTTAAATATGTTAATTAGTTACGATCATCTAGAGTTTGGGTCAGCTTCCAAACACAGCATTCGCACAACTGCATAGGCGCGATTTCAGTTCTAAATATCTGACAATTTACTACAATTCTGTTTTTTGGTCATTCTTAACGATGCACAATCTTTCAAGCAAGTAAAAATAAACCAGTTTGTTTAGTCTGGCATTCGTGCGCACGATCCATGCAGAGTATGAGAATTAAATCAATCATATATTTGCTGAAGGGGAAGAAGAAAAGTCTAATCTGAATAATATATTGCAGAGGGGTACAGGCTGCGAATACGAATTGTGCATAGTTTAAATAAGGGCGATACCCAAAGGGAAAGCAAAAAACATCTACTAAATTGAGAAAAAAGAGTAAAAATTTTCGAAGTGTGAAGATAAAAAACAAACAAACTAATATGCCAACAACCAAACGTTTACCGAGCATCGAACTTGGTGTAGTGGTTAAGGGGATAAATTACAACTCCAAAGAACGACGTTTAGAATCTGCTCCTAGTAGTATATATATTTTTAGTTTTTAAAGTAATACATACAGCACAGGAAAGGTGGTAAAAGAGAGCGTATTACCCGTTTAATATGTCAAGTTAAAGCGAGTTTAAAATTTCGGTAAAATTTATTAAAGAAGTGAAACAATGAAAATGAGGAAGCATGTATATTTAATCAGGGGTTGTATCAGAGGGTGTTAGTCGGAAAATTGGAAAGTTTCCCGAATTTCTCCCATGTGAGTCTACGATAGGCAAATTTCTTCAGAAATGTGCGTATTGCAGAAATTATCATGTGAGAAATGTCGTTAAATTTTTATGCAATTTGCACTTTCCCCGATCATCACCTCTGAGACGAAAAGAAAGAGAGAGAGGGAGAGAAAGTAAGAGGAAGAGAAAGGTGCTCCCGGAATAGAGTGTGCTGCTTCCATTCAAATTATCGAGATGACAATAAGACCTTTACTTAATCAGAATGCCTAATACAAACAACTATAAAAGGTGATTGCAAGCGTTATCACCTCAGGTTCCAAGATCCGAACAACATACTACTTTATCCCGAATGCCAAAATATTGTCACTTACAAAACACACTTTCCCCAAATGTCTCCTGTGAAAACTATCACGTTTTGGGATGACGAACCATATTGAGACTACAATATTAAAGTATATTAGTAGACTTTTAACAGATTCGTATTCAGTTATGTTTTTCCACAATCACTTTTATTCATATTCAAGACATCAAAAGCACTTTATTTGTTAACGACAAAACGAAACTAATGCAACACTCCCTTACACGTGAATCATGCATATTACACTCGTGAGTTCTGCTATGCAGAGGCTAGCCGCCGAGGCTCGCTTAATAACTCCTGAAGGAAGCATCAAGGGCAGACAGCGATATAGTGAACGGAACAAGCAATGCATTACAGACAATTCAAAAAAATGAAAAAAGAAAAGATACCTCTTTCCACACTTCATCGAGTAGTTCTAAATTCCTTTTCCCGATCAAAGTTACATGCCTAGACACTTAATACAATCCCGTTGCAATTAATCCAGAGCCTTCAAACAACTTTGTTCTACGAACGGAAACGTACAACACTTCACCATACATAGACAGTTAAGTAGTATTAGATGAACCAATTAACCCCACATAATATCGATTGTCTAAATATACACTAATTTCAAACAATTAGACATGACAAAAATTCACAATACCATTATAACCTACCATATGTTAGTTCCACCTCAGAAGTGGTAGAATAAGAACCGTAGACTGACCGTGGAATGAAAACCGTAAAAAATAGAATGATTATATTAAAATTACAATTATGAACACAAGCTAATGAATGAAACAGTGACGCTCAATGAAAAGAAGATTATCCAAGGTCGGATTTCGAGAAATAATTTGATAATGAAATGAAAACAGAACTTTATAAGAGCAATGATTATGATGCCCTAAACACAACATGGTTGCCCGTTACGTGTCGTCATGAGATAATGTGTCATTTCAGAGAGGCGAGAAAAAGCCTATAACTCTTCTTGTGCAGTGGCGGATCTAGCTCGGGGCCGGGGGGCCTAGGCCCCTCAGATTCAGATTAACGAAAACAATTGAAGCTTTTATTTATATATTTTTGAAAGTTTATATTAAGGACATGATATACTGTACTTACCATAGCGTAATTTCACGAAGCCCCCAGTTTTTACCTTCTAGACCCGCCACTGGTCTCGTGGCTATCCCGGTGTTGTTTCGTGTATCCGAAACGAGACAAATTATTATCAAGTCTCCCTTCGTCTAATTTTCTTTCGTAAACCTCATATTAATAGACGTAAAATTGGAAGCCGTGCGGTTCGAATGTAACAAGTTTACAAGTTAGAATTGTTAATCGGACAAAAGCGGGCTATGGAATGTTTTATGAAAATTCCATTCTTTCAATTCGTTCTTAAACATGTCGATAACTACTCACCAGCAAGAGTCTACTTCAGTTTCCAGAAACTTTTTTTTACTGCTGAATCAACTCACTTTTCAGTTGCAAATATCCGACAACCAACACGACTCACTTTTCAATAAATAAGTGACATACTATGACAATTTCTTTATTTCATTTTATTGTTAACTAAATCAGCAACTTACAATTCAGCAAGTCTTCTTCAGGTTCCAAACACAGCCTGCGCCATACTGAATATCTTTCACTTTTCAATTGTAAATTTCTGACTAGTTACGACAAATGCGTGCTTTCTTATTATTTTTAAATATCTGTTCAACAAACAATTAGGAGGATATCTTCCAATTAACTCTTTGGGCCTACTTAATAGACTCAAGTTTCAATTATTAATATCTGACAATTTACACTTCCTTTCTTTCATTTTATTCTGAAATATTTCAGTAGCTGACGATCAGCAAGAGCCTTCCTCAGCATCAACACTCTTTTCGCCCTGCTGGTTCGACTCACGTTTCAGTTGTAAATATCTGACAATTTACTACAATTCCGTCCTTTTATTCCTTTCGTAAATACATAAGGAATTAAAAATAACCAGGAATCTGCTTCATCTTCCAAGCACTTCTTTCGCTCTGCTAAATAGACATTTTGAAATGTAAATATCTTACTATCGCCCTGCTAAAGAGGTTCACTTTTCAAATCTAAATATCTAAGAATGTACGACATTTCCGTTCTTGCATTATAAAATTAAAGATGTCAGAATTTAACGATCAGCAAATGTCTGCTTCATCTTTGAAACACTCTCTTTGCCACTTTCCAAATATAGATATGTTACAATGTACGACTACGCCGGTCTTTCATTTTATTCATAAATATGTCATTAACTAAGGACCAGCAATGGTTACTTTCAGCTTGCAAACACTCTTTTCTGCCTATCAAATATAATCACTTTTCAATTAAAAATGTGTGCCAATTTACGAATGTCGCGTTCTTTCATTTTATTGCTAAATATGTTTGTAACTTAACAGGTACAAATGCTAATTACTACAGATTTCAAACATTCTTTTCGCGTTATATAATAGAAACACTCTTCAATCTTAAGTATTTAACAAATTACGACAATTCCGTTTTTTTTATTTTATTCTTATATAATTCCTTAATTAGCGATCAGCAAGAGTCACCTTGAGCTTGTAAAAACTCCTTTCAGCATACTGCATAGACGCGAGTTTAATTGTAAATATCTGAAAATTTACGACAATTTAGTTCTTTCATTTTATTGTTAAATATGTCAGTAAGTAAAGAACAGCAAGAGTCAAATTCTTCAGATTCCGGAAACTCCTTTTGCTATATATATTTGAATCGCTCTTCAATTTTAAGTATCTTACATATTACGACAATTCTGATACTTTTGTTTCTTATATATGACAGTAAGTAACGACCAATAAGAGCTTGCTTCATACTCCAAACATTCTTACGGTTTACTGAATGGACACACTTACCATTGGTATATATCTGATAATTTACGTTAATTCCGTTTTCATTTTATTCTTAAGTATATAATTAAGTATTAGCGAGACTCTGCTTCATTTTGCAAATACTCCTTTCGCTTGGTAAATAGACTCAGTTTTCAAATAGACTCACATCTCACCATCTACGGCAATTACGTTCTCTCATTTTAAACTTATCTAAGTAAGTAACTAAGGTTCAACAAGTTTCTACTTCATATTCCAAACACTACTATCGCTTACTGAATGAATTAACTTACCAATTGTAAATGTCTGACAAATTACAAAGTTTCTGTTCTTTCTTCTTATTCACTTAATTCCTAATATGTTAATTCCTAACGACCAGCAAGACTACGCTTTAGCTTACGAACACTCTTTTCACCCTGGTGTGTTTACTCAATTTTCAATTGTATATATCTGAGAGTTTTCGAGAATTCCATTATTTCATTTTATTCTAAGATAGAGCCGAGACATACCAGCGTCAAGAATCTCTTTTATATACCGAAACACCTTTCGCCCATTCTTTGGAATAGTTTTTAATTGTGAAAATGTGACAATTTACGTCTATTCCATTCATTCATTTTATTCTTTAATATACCTGTAACTAACAGACGGAAAGATCATGTTTAATCTTCCTAACACTTCTTTCACCATAGTACATTGACTCACTTATTAATTCTAAATATATCATAATATACAAAAATTCCCCTTTTTATTTCATTATTACATGTATCGGCAGTTACCAATCAGAGACAGCTTCCTCACCTTCCAAGCACTACCTTTGATATACTGAATTGAATACCATTCAAATGTAAATATCTGGCAATTTAGGACAATTCCATTATCTCATTTTTTCTAATATAGTTCATTAAATAACGATAATCAAGATTCTGATTTATTATACCTAAACATACCTTTCGCCCCACTGAGTAGACTTGGTTTCCAATTGTAAATTACAGACAATTTACATTTTTCTATTCTTTAACGTTATACTTAAATATGAAAGTAACTAGCGATAATTATGTCTATTTTATCTTGCAAACTTTAGCTTACAGAAAATAACTTTTCATTAATCAATATCTAAGAATTTATATTTCTTTTATTCCAATTTTTCTTAAATGTATACTAAACCAGTGATCATGATGAGTCTGCTTAATCTTCCAAACACTCTTTTCACCATAATGAATTGATTCACTTACCGATTGTAAATATGTGATAAATTAAGAAAACTATTTTCATTTAATTCTTAAATGTCAATTACTAACGATCAGCAAGACCTGCTTCAGCTTCCAAACACTCCTTTTGCCATGGTCAATTTACTCACTTTTCGATTGTATATATCACGCAATTTTCGAGAATTCCCTTGTTTCATTTCATTCTTAAAAACACTGTATTTCGGAAAAACATATTTTCTGAAAAAATAATTGTATTTTAACTAATTTTTATTACAATTCAAAATTATTATTCAAATAAAATAACAACACGTATAAATGAGGAATAGAATGAAATGAATTACAGAATAAGAGAAAAATATAATATTTTGAATAAAATTGTAACAATTGCATTAAATAAATTTATGAAATATTCTAAAATATTTCAGTAATTAATGCACATCAAGTCTTTTTCATATAGCAAAAGACACCTTTTGTCCTACTCAGTGGATAACTTCCCAATTGAAAATATCTGAGAATTTACGTCGGTTCCGTTCTCTCATTTTATTCATAAGTGTATCGTTTGAAAACGATCAGCAAGTGTCTGCTTACTCTTCCAAACACTCCTATGACCTAATGAAAGGACACATTTTCAATTTCTTAATTTTCGACAACTCCGTTTTTTCATTTCATTCTTAAATATGTCGACAACTTGCGGACAGGAAGAGTATACTTCAGCTTCTAAACACTCTTTTCGCTATACTGAGAATACACACATTTCAATTGTAAATATACTACGACAATTCCGTTATTTCATTCTATATTTAAGTATGTTAGTAACTAACGATCATGACCCGGCTTCATCTTCGAGGCACTCTTTAGCCATAGTGAATGGACTCACTTACCAATTTTAAATATGTGACATATTAAGACAATTCAGTTGTTTCCTTTATAAAAAAAAGTCTTCAGTGACTGACGCCGACGAAAAAGGTCCTTCTTCGTCGAAACACACTTTTAAGTTCACTCATTTTGAATTGTAAATAACTGATAATTTACGACAATTCCGTTTTTCTAATTTTATATTAAGTACTTACTAATTGTAGATATCTGACAACTTACGATAATTAGCTCTCATTTTAAAGTTTAATATGTCAGTAACGACGGGTCAACAGGGGTCTCCTAAATCTTCCAAACACTGCTTCCCTTGTACTGATGCATTCACTTTTTAATTCTAATTATCTGACTACGAGAAAAATGTTCATCCATTTATTTATTCTTAAATAAGACGGGCACCAACTATCAGTTTGTGAGCGCTGGAGCTGTTAAACTCAACTTTTGCCCTACTGCAAATACGTGATATTTTACTACAATCCCTTTATTTCGTTTAATTGTTTTATAAGTAATTAGCAATCAGCAAGAGTCTCCTTCAACTTCCGAACACTTCTTTGTGCCTACTGCATAGACGGGTTCAATTGTAAATTTCTGACAATTAAGACATATCAGTTAATTCATTTCATTTGTCGGGAACTAAGGTTTAGCAAGAGTCTACTTCAGCTTCCAAACATATTTCGACGCACTGAAAGGACTCGCTTCTGAGTTCTAAATATTCGACAATTATGGCAATTCCATTCTATAATTTTATTCTTGAGTATGGCCAACAAACTATCTGCATTAGTCTTTTACAACTTTTAAGTCCCTTTTCGCCCTGCTTTCGACTTATTTTTGAATTGGAAATGCCTGAGAATTTACGACAATTCCGTTCTTTCGTTTTATTATTAAATTTGTCAGCAATTAAAGATTAGGAATATTCTGCTTCATTTCTGAAACACTCACTTCTCCACATAGCAAATATAAATATCTAACAATGTAAACCAATTCCGTTCTTTCATTTTATTGTTAATTATAATAGTAATCAACTATCAGGAAGAGCCAGCTTCAGATTCCAAACACTCCGCCTTACTGAATGTATTCACTTACCAATAAGAAATGTTTGTCAAATAAAGAGAATTACGTTCTTTCATTTTGTTTTTGAATGTCTATTACTAACGACCAAAAAGATCTGCATCATCTCCCAAACACTTTTTTCGCCCTATTGAATGCACTCACTTTTGAATGTTAAATATTTGACCATTTACTACAATTTCATCCTTTCATATTATTCTTAAACATGTCGGATAATCGACCAGCATGAGTGTGCATAAACATTCAGACACTCCCTTAGACCTACTGTGTGGACACACTTTTCCATTGTAAATATCTGACAATTTACGACAATTCCGATCTTTCACTTTGTCAGTTGCTAACGAATATGAGAATCTATTTCACCTTCCCAACTTTTCCTTTGACAGTCATAAGAATAAAATCACATATGTAAATATTTAACTATTTAACACACTAAAAATGTCTGCAAATAAAGATGAGCAAGAGCTTCATCTTCTGAACTCTCTTTTCTCCATATTGAATGCACCCACATATCAAATTTCATTATATGACAATTTAATACATTTCCGTTATTATATTTCGTTCTTAAATATGTGTATAACGATAAGCAAGAGTTTGCTTAATATCCGAATACTCATTTCGCTTACCGAATGGACTAATTCTATGCGTAAATATCAGACAATTCCGTCAATTCCGTTTTATGATTTTTTGCTAAATATGTCTTCAAACAAAGATAACCACGAGTCTGCTACAGCTTCCCAATATTCGTTTCGAATTACTAAATTCATTCACTTTTCTATTATTAGAATCTGAATATTTACGACAATCCGGTTGTATGGTTTTATTTACAAATATGTAATTAAATATCAACTCCATTTTCTTTTTTGGCCCTACTGTATGCAGTCAATTTTCAATTGTAAATGTGTGACAATTTTCGAGAATTTCGTTCATTTATTTTATTTTTAATATGTTTTCAATTAGGGATCGACAACAATCTGCATCAACTCAGATTCTTTTTATTCGTGAATGTGTTTTCAACTAACAAACTGCAACAGTCTTCAACTTCCAACACTCCTTTCGCCTTGCTAAATGGACTCACGTTTTAATTGGAAATGTCTGGCAATTTACGACAATTCTGTTCCCTCTATTTATTATTAAACATATAAGTCAATAACGATTATCAAAAGTCTGCTTCATTTCTGAGCCAATCCCTTCGCCACTTTCCAAATATAAATTTCTTAAAAGGTAAAACAAAACCGTTCTTTCATTTAAATTTAAATATATCAGTAATTAACAAACAGCAGGTCTCCTTCATCTTTGAAGCACTTCCATTAATCCATTTTATTTTTCGTTTATTTACGACATATACGGGAATAAAATGGAATAACGGAATTGTAAATTTTAGATATTTAGAAATAAAAAGTTTTTACATTCAAAAGGGCAAAAGACTAGTTCAGAAGATGAAATAGAATCTGATTATCGTTAGGTACTGACATTTTGAAGTATAAAGAGAAAGAGAAAAATTGTCGTAAATTATCTGACACGTACAGTTGAAAAGTGATTCCATTCAGTACAACGAAAGGAGTGTTGATTTTTGTTACCGACACATTTAAGTCGCAATTAAAGAACGGAATTGTCGTAAATTGTAACATATTTACATTGTAAATATGTCTATTTAGGAGTTTTTGGAAAATCAAGCAGACTTAAATTAGAGGCCGTTTGCTGATTTGAAACTACATCTAGGGAACAAGCTTGATCATAAAATAAAAAAAAAATTAGATATACCAGGTTTCTCCATATTTGACATCGCTTCTTCTTCCTCATTAGATTAGCTAATTTGGTCACTTTTTCTTTCTGCGAAGGTAAAACTCTATCTTCTGTATCCATACATTTTCATTTGATGAAACAAATTAGGACATTTATTGTTAAAAGTATAAACTGACAAGCCAAGGCGAAATGATTCATCCCCCACAACGTAAACAGACTTTACCCCATGCAGGAAAAGCTTTCCAATTATGCTTAAACTTACAAAATTTACAGCTAATCACAGACCGAATTGAGGACTAAGATGAGGTATCAGAAATAGATGAAAAATGTGCCGAAGCTTTCTTTGATCTCTAGGCTGACCGATGAACCGTATTGATCTTTTGTTTACGGTTACGTTTAAACCGGCTTAACTGCTCTTCGGTACTTCCCATGTTCAATGCATTCTCCGTAGCTTTAAGAAAAGTTAACTCCTTGGTATTTAACAATTTTCGCCGAATGGATTTGTCTGCAACACCAAATACAAACTGTTTTCGGAATTTTTCATTTAAACCACGCTTGCATTCACGGAAAGACGAATGTTTGTTTTTTTAGCTCTAGGACAAAATTAGTGATAGGTTGATTCGGTTTTAGTTTCAACGTATGGAATCGATATCTTTCTGAAATGATATTGACTTTCGCAGCATAATAAGTAATCATTTGTTCTTTAATTTCAGCTAATGATTTGTCTGATGGAGATGCTGGGCACCAGTATTTAATAATTGTTCATAATCCTCTGTCCCAATAGCTTTAAACAGCTTGGAAACCTTTCTTTCTTCTGGAACTTGCGATGCAATGCGTAAATGTGCGAACCTAAGTACGATTGCAACAGATCTGTTTCTATATTGAACGATGGAAAGTTATTAATAGTTGACATTGTGGAACGTAGATTATCTTGTAAAATGTGACTGCGCGAATTGTTAAAATCTTCAAAATGATCTATTAAAAATCCTAATATCAATCCGTTAACTCTACTTGCTACTACGGTAAATACACAAGGTACTAATTCCTATATCTTCTCTTATATGTTTATTCTTAATCTGAGGCACTCTATTTCCATGTCCTTATATAACTCACATTATCATAATCGTAAATGCTTGTAAATCATATCTCTTCGTATATTTATAATCTTTCTCGTAATCTTTTACATCCTCAATAGCTATATTCTCAATCTCATTAATCTATGTCATGATTCTCTTATTTGCTCGTGCCCATTTCTCCTTATCGACTGTTAGTGTCACATACTAAAACACTTTGTACCTATGTACTTCTTATCCTCTAACAGTTACTGACATATTTAAGAATGAAATAAAATAGCATCTTTTTCTTAAATTCTCAGACATTTTCAATTTGAAAAGTAATTCTGTTGATTAGGGCCAAAGGGGTGTTTGGAAGCCGATGTTAACTCTGGCTGATTCTAGGTTTGATATATTTAAGAATAGAATGAATGACCGGAATAGTCGTACAATGTGAGAAATATATATTTGGAAAGTGGCCTAGGTAGTGTTTCAATGATGATGCAGAGTTGATGATCGTTAGATACTTTCATATTTAAATATAACGTGGAAAAACGAAACTGTGAGTTCTCTCTCATATACAATTGGAAAGCGAGTCTATTCAGTAGAGCGAATGTTATGTTTCAAATAATAAAACAGCCTATTATTGATCGCTAGTTATTGAACTATTTTACAATAAACTGAAAGAATCGAATAGGCGTAAATTTGTGTTATACAAAATTTCTCTGATTCCATTTACAAGGACGAAACGAGCGTTTGGAAGATGTAGGATACTCTTGTTAATAGTTGCCGATATATTTGACTAAAATGAAAGACAACAATTGCACTATATTTACACATGTATATAATTCAAAAGCGAGTCTATTCAGTAGAGCGAAAGGAGTGAATAGAACTTCAATAGAATATTGCTGATCTGTAGATACCTACATATATATGAATAAAACGAATTAACGAAATTGTGGTTATTTGTTTTAGACTTGAAAATAAAAAGTGATTCTAATATAGAGGAGTGATTCCAATATATAGTTCTAATTGTCAGATATTTTAATTTAAAATCTGATTTCATAGAGTGGGGCGAAAAATGTGTATTGGAATATTAACAAGACTCTTGATGAACGTTAGATACTGCATTATTGTAGAAATAAGTGAAAGAATGGAATTGTCCTAAATTGTAAGATGTTTACAACTGAATAGCGAGTTTATTTAATAGAGCAAACGAAATGTTCAGAAGGTGAAGCAAACTCTTCCTGATCGGTAGTTGCGATATATTTAAGAATAAGAAGAAATAACGGAATTTTCGTAAATTCTCATATGTTTATAATTGAAAAGTGACCTTATTCAGTAGCACCAAATAAGTGTTTGGAAGATGAAGTAGCTTTTAGACATCATAATCTACAGGCATATTTGAAAACAAATTGAAAAAAATAGTAAATTCTCAAATATTTTTAATTAAAAAGTGAAGCCAATCAGTGAGGCGTGAAAGGTGTTTCTAAAGTGAAGTAGACTCTTGCTGATCGGTAGTTGTCGACATACTTAACAATAAATATGCTAATCGTTTGGTACTGATATGTCTAAGAAAAAAATGAGTGAACGGAACAGTCCTAAATTTTCAGATATTTACTATTGAAAGGTTATCCATTGAGTCGGTGAAAGGTGTGATTTGGCATACATACACTCTTGAAGCTCGTTACTTACTGATCACTTTAAAATAACATGATATAGTGGTATTCTAGAAAATTTTCAGATATTTACAATTGTAAAGTAAGTAAACTCACCAGGGCGTGAGGAGTATGTCTAAGCTGAACCTCAGTCATGCTTGTGGTCAGTAATTGACATGTTAAAAATAAAATGATACAACTGAATTATTGTAATTTTTCAGCAATTTACAATTGGTAAGTGAATACATTCAGTAACGCGAGAGGAGTGTTTGCTATATGAACCAGGCTCTTGCTGAACGTTAATAAATAACATATTGAAGAATAAAATGAAAGACCGAGATAGTCATATATTGTATTATATTTATATTTGGAAAGTGGCGTAAGGAGTCTTTTAAAGATGAAGCAGACTATTGTTGGTGGTTAATTATCGACAGATTTAAGTTTAAAATGAAAGAACGGATTGTCGTACATTGTAAGATTTTTACATTTGAAAAGGCGAAAGATATTTAACACGGCGAAAGGAGCGTTTTCATGATGAAGAATGGTCTTAGAGATCGTCTTTTCACGACATATATAAGAATCAAGTGAAAGAACGGAACTGTCGTAAATTCTCGGAAATTTACAACAGAAAAACGAGTGTATCAATATGGCAAAAGGAGTGTTCGCAAGGTTAAGTAGACTCTTATTGATCATTCGTTAATTAAGAAATTGGGAAAAAATAGGAAGTAATTAAGCAAATAATTATGAATATGATTAATTACCATAATTAAGAAAAAATGAATGAATAGAATTGTCGTAAATTGTAAAGTATTTAACATTGAAAAGTGATTCCGTTCGTTAGAGAGGAAGGAGTATATGGAAAATGAAGGAAACTATTGTTGATCGCTAGTGTCAAAAATATTTAAGAATCAAATGAAAGAACGGAATTTTCGTAAATTGTCAGATATTTAGAATTGATAAGCGAGTCTATTCAGTATAGCGAAAGGAGTGTTTGGAAGCTGAAGTAGACTCTTGCTGATCGTTTTCTGCCGAGATATATAAGAATGAAACGAAATAATGGAATTGTCGAAAACTGTCGGATATTTACATTTAAAATTTCTTCGTTTTAAACCGTGCTTAAGTTGTGTAAGAAAGCCTAAGGCAACTCTTAGTAATCGTTGGTTCAGGACT
Organism: Thermobia domestica; assembly: GCF_964235325.1. Lineage (NCBI taxonomy): Eukaryota > Metazoa > Arthropoda > Insecta > Zygentoma > Lepismatidae > Thermobia > Thermobia domestica. The sequence continues at coordinate 205,697,955 of NC_137457.1, forward strand.
TCTTTAAGGACAAAATGAAGGAAGGGAATTGTCGTATTCAGATATTTACATTTGGGAAGATAATTCATTTCGTAGAACGACAATTGTGATTGGAAGATTAAGCAGACTCTTGTTGATCCTTTGTTACTGATATTTAAGTTTGAAATGAGTTAACATAATTGTTGTACACGTGAAAAGTAAATCATTTAGCTGGACGAGAGGAGTGTTTTGAAGATGAAACGGACTCTCGCTAATCAGTAGTTAATTACATATTTAGGAATCAAAGGAAAGAACGGAATTGTTGCAAATTGTCATAAAAATACAATTCGTAAGCGTATCCATTCAGTAAAGCGAAAGGAGTGTTTGTAGGATAAAGCACACTCTTGGTGATCGTTAGTTAGTGTCATACTTAAAAATAAATTAAAATAAAAGAATTATCCTGATTTCCAGATATTTAAATTCAATGATAAACTCGAACTTATAAGGCCAGGGGAGTTTTTGGAAGCTGAAGAAACTGACTTTCTCTGATATTTAGTTGCTGACATATTTAGGTAAAAAATGAAAGAACGGAATTGCCTAAAATTGTGAGATATCAAATTTAATAAGTGAGTCCATTCGATAGGGTGAATTGAGAACTTGGAAGAAGAAGCAAACTCTGTGAGTGTGTAGCCCTCCTCACTCCCATTCCATTTTAATTTTCCCAGTTTTTCTTGGCTGAATTGGAATAAGGCTCCATGTACTGTACTTCGACGCAAACTGTGTTTTAGTTTTATCTTTTTCTATGAGTTGGCAGTCCTGTGAGTGGTGACTTGTGTTTTCTGTTCACCGAACAAAAGGGATGTGATGTGGCCGCGATGCTACAAAGAAATAGTACGATTGAATCTAAATCAATCGAAATGCATTTTTATTATTTACAATATTTTAATCATTTTATTATAATAGAAAACACGTTTAAAACCGTTCAATGTATATATTCTTCGTAAAGAACGTTTTTTATGGATGTTTTTAAAATATTTTTCTGGCGTGGCGGGCGCAAACTTACTGACGCTTAGTCTGAAAGGCGGGAAGGTGTGCTTGCAGATGATGGCTGTCTAAGCTGTTCTACGTATCTGGTGTCCATCCATAATATCCAAAATTTCCTTTAGCATCATCAAACATATTGTGAATTTGATTATGGGAAGATCAAGTAAAACTTACATAAGTGCTCAATCGTAAAAGTTTCACAATGTTTATGTACGTTTGTTAAAACAGCGTCTAATATGCAAAATAATGGAACTCCACGATGCATGAGTAAGGAATCCATAAAGGTAAAAGGGTAAATTGTGTTTACAGCAGAAAAATAATGACTGCAACGGAGCCTAAATCATCACTATTCAACGAAAAACAAGAAGTAAGGAGAAATCTTATTGCCAAGAATAACTACATGACCCACCCCAATCCATCAATTCACAGTGCAGTAATGTGTGATCCAAATAAATTGCGTGTGTTAAATTATAGTGTATCGTATAATGTAAATTATAGCCGGCATCTACGATACATCATTTTCTTTAAAGAAAGAAAATAATTAATCATATATAATAAATTCCTCGTGTAAATTTCAAATTAATAAGAATATGGGCTCCCAGAGTGGTAATACTTGTTGAATAAATATATTAATAAAATGTTGTAATGTTGTAAACGTAAGTACCATACATAAGTTGTGTTTATTGAATAAAATATATATATTGTGTAAATTTTGTGTGCTATTACCTTTACGGTATTTTCTACAGAATTACTACCGAAATGGTGGATGTCATGTCTGATTACTTGTGTTTATTCTGCTAATGTCAGCAGGCGTGGCAAAGATGGTGGGCACTCGCAGTCGCAGCCTCAACTGAAAATCATTTTGGTTCGAGATCTAACTTGGAGGCTTGCGTACTCTTAATATTGATATTGTCATTTGTGTAGCAAATGTCCTTCTCCCACCAACTACTAAAATCCACCATACGCAATGCGTACCGAACAAGGGTTGAATCCAGCGGAATTATGACAAGTACGAATCCTATAATGAGAACAGGTAAGAACTGAATGAAAATTGAATACTTGGTATCATAAAACAACTTGCCCGAACAGAAACACGATCCAATCGTGTCATAAAATGGCTAGCCCGAACAGGAATCGAACCAAACACGATCTAATCGTGTTATAAGAATGGCTTTGCCGAACAGGGACAAACAGGAATCGAACCCTTCCTGTTATAAGAATGGCTTGCCCGAACAGGAACCGAACCCGTAATGTTATAAGAATGGCGCTCCGAAACAGGAACAGAACTCCTTCACCGTACATGCATAAGGTAGTGATTCATGTGTAGAAACGTAAAGGTATAAAGTAAGTTTCTGACTCGTATCTAGAATTTTTACATAATAGTGAAAAATGGATGAAAGTACCGTTAAGTTATTGCTAGACGCAATTAAAGCAAACAAAGACGAAATGCAAGTTTTACTTGAGCAAACTAATAATGCACGCGAGTCTTTAGAAAGTAAAATAGAAAAGGTCAGTGAGCAAAGTAATAGTGTACGTGAGTCCTTATAATGCAAAATTGTTGAGATCAATGATTCTTTAGAAAATAAGATGTTAGAAATAGCAGAGGCAACAAAACAGCAGATCAACGATAAACTCCAAGCACAAATAGAAATTATAAGGAAAGAAATTTGGGGTAAAAATGAAGAAAAGGGGGTCCAAGCACGTGAAAAAATTGAATCCATCGAAGCTCCAATTGAAAAGTTTAGTGCAGATGTAGATCAAGGGTGCCAAAAGGTTGTAAATGAGTCAGTTGTTGCTAGCGCTTGCAGTGTTAAAGAAATAAGTAGTCAGCCAGTGTCAAACAAATGTAGAGGTTTAGTTAGTCAAACTGTTACATCAAGTAGGCCTAATGTTCGTTCGAAGTCTAAACAGAAGGTAGATGTGTTGAACATAAAATATTTGTCATGTTACGAAGGAAAGTGCATTGATAGGTTTTGTGCGTGTAATTGTACTAATGTAGTAATATTAATGAATGGAGGCAAGAGAATGCGCTCTTTACTCATTAGTCATATGTTGAATTTAATGGAGCTAGGATGCGTCCAAAGCACGTCACAAACAGATAAGTTAGCATGTATTCCGAGTAACGACATATGTTCGTACTTCGTGAACATAGTTAGGGTTCAGATTGACAAGAAGGAAAACAGTGGTAACAGTTCTCACTTGGTTGTGATAAATGTGTACGTTACAAACTTCAAGCGCATAAAGTTTTATTGTTTTCTATGCACCCAAGTATGTGTAATGAATGATGAAATCAGTTCAGGCAGAAATAGCACCAATGAGAATAATGTTAGCGGAATATCATGGCGCAAACAAGTCGAAAGTTCTCAAAATGGTTTTAGTAAGTTGCAGTACACTTTGAGTAAATCTGTTAGAAAGTATAAATATTGGTCACAGCGTGGTAAATACACGTACGGTAAGAAACAAAGGTTGAGTAAACTGAAACGAAAAATAAAAGGCATGCACAGGATATTGCGATCTTTTGAAAAAATGTCAAAATTTGTCCGTAGGAATTTTAAGAAAACCCAATGTAAGCACAAAGGCAATTATATGGTGGTAAGTAGTAACGAAAAAAGCAATGTAGTCACTCCAGAGAAAGCACAATCAGAAAATGTAAGTCAAAAGCGCAGTAAAAGGTCAAAATGTAGTAAGTCTTGTAAGTTGTTCAAAAAGTCAAAAGTCAATGCGAAAGGAAACAATACGCAGAAATTATTTGTTAAAAATCATGATGGTGTCTGTGAAAAATGTAGAAATCAGGTGAAAAAACCGTGTTGTAGCCAAGCGTCGAAAATTCAAAACAAATATAACAAGAAAGCAAAAGTTAGGTTAGTCAAACGAACTTGTGCTAGGTGGCACGAGCATTCAGTAACAGTACCTACGCGTAATCACACAGGGAAAATGAAAAACCAGGTTGATCACAAAAGTAAATTGTGTTTCATACAAAATTAGGCAGAGAATTTCCCGTAACAAAAACTTAAAAGGAAATAAGTGCAGTAAACATAATTACGAAATACGTGGAAACCGTAAGTTAGTGAAGCAATGTGGTAGGTCAAAAGTTAAAATTTCTGCCAATATGCAATTTGATGTCATTACTGACAGTGAAAATTTAAACGCGTATGGAAAGTCAGTGTTTACTAAAGTGAATATTCGTTGCAAAAAACACACAGGCAATTACGAAGATGTGTTTATTAAATGTTTTGGAATAAAATTCAAAATTGCTGTTGAACTTGAGAAACCAAGAGTAGGAATTGGATGAAAATATGTTTGCGAGAAAACTGGACTGTGTACATTTTGGAAATTTGACCTTAGCGAGGTTTAAGATTCTTGAATATTACAAAAAAAAAATGATGAATGCAAAATTAAATATTTCCCATTTTAGACCATATAAAAATTAGAAATTGAGAAGATTGGCAAATTGTTAGATCCTTTAACTGGTAAATCTCTTGGTTCGCATTCAGTGGATAGACTTAAGGTGTGGAAACCTACGAAACAAGCTCGTAAAATTTGGTTAGATATAGCAGTCAAACAGTTCTCAAAAGTACCATGACATGATTTCAAGCGAATTTAAAAATTCAGATTTAGAAAGTAGTGTTGAAACTGTTCTTTGCAATGCATTAAGCACAACACCAGTATGTTTGTCGCAAAGTGTTCAATCAAGAAGTAATAACCAACGAATACATAAAATTTTAGAGAAATTGTTAGAGGTTGACAAGTATTTAAATTTTCTGTACTGTGAAAATCTGTGTTCATCTGATGCGTTGGAACTTGCGTTGGTAAACTTACAAAATCCTTACGTGTTATTGAATAAGAAAGTACAAGGAATGTAAAGAAAAAAAAGTTGTTTCATACGATATATGGAGGCATCTGTGATCAGCTATGCGACTTCCAGATGGCCGTTGATGTTTCTTTTACAAAGTAATGGAAAAACCAGCAAAGATGTATCCCAAGTCATGGAGATGAGGTTTCCCCCCTTGTATGTTGGGTATTGTAGTAGTTTCCTTTAACGCTCGGAGTAAGCTATTTTGGTAAATCCCATTCTTTATTATTTTAAATATTTAACCTTGTATTCTATAATTCGGCCTCATCTCGGGGTGGTAAAACAAATAGTTCATTGTGGGTAGGTTTCTTCAAAATTTAGCCAGGCAGATCCTGTCGAGTGAACAGAGAGAGTCATAACTCAATTATTACGTTGTAAAAATTTAGCTGTGAATCTTAAAGGCGCCGATAAATTTCATTAAACCTCGACAAAAACGTATATTATTCAATATTGTGTGAAATGAAGTTCTTAATATGTAACTTGTTTTGAAAAATTATTTACTAATGAGAGAATTCATTCCGTATACTCATGTCACTATATTATTGCATTATATTTGAAAATTAACTCGTAAGTTGATATATTGTTGCTTAATAGTTGTGTTTTAAATGTTTGAATAATGAAAGTATTACATTATTAAGAGTTATTTTGAAAATTAGTTATAAGTGAGTATATACGTATAAAAAAAGTTATTTTTGCATTTTATATTACATTCTGTTTAAAATATTGAAAATTTCATGTGTTTAGTATAATAAGGATATTTAGTATAAGATGTAATTACACGAGTCAGATACTTACAAACAAACAAAAAAAAGGAGTGAAAGTTGAATTTCATGATTTGTGTAGTGGTGTAAGAGATATGTTAGTTATTTGATATGAATAAGTAAAATATGAGAGCTAAATATATATATATATATATATATATATATATATATATATATATATATATATATATATATATATATATATATATAATATATAAAATGAAAATATAATAAATAATCAACATATCATTCAACTTATATTGAAATATTGTATTATAAAGATAAATGTAATCTTATATCTACATATTCAAAAAAAAAGAGAGAGAGCCCATTTAAAGCATATAGCCCATAAAAATAAAATAGCCCATCTACGTTTGTGGAAAGTGTTAGTGAACTATGATAAATCAAATAGTAATAGTGGAAATAAGAAGAGGAATAATAACTGGAGAAATAAAACTTTAGAGAAGAGGATTATTTGAAGGTTCCAGGATTCTGATAATCTTCGAAGAAGATCATCGTACCTGTCGCACGCCATTTGTGAGCGTGTAGCCCTCCTCACTCCCATTCCATTTTAATTTTCCCAGTTTTTCTTGGCTGAATTGGAATAAGGCTCCATGTACTGTACGTCGACGCAAACTGTGTTTTAGTTTTATCTTTTGCTATGAGTTGGCAGTCCTGTGAGTGGTGACTTGTGCTTTCTGTTCACCGAACAAAAGGGATGTGATGTGGCCGCGATGCTACAAAGAAATAGTACGATTGAATCTAAATCAATCGAAATGCATTTTTATTATTTACAATATTTTAATCATTTTATTATAATAGAAAACACGTTTAAAACCGTTCAATGTATATATTCTTCGTAAAGAACGTTTTTATGGATGTTTTTAAAATATTTTTCTGGCGTGGCGGGCGCAAACTTACTGACGCTTAGTCTGAAAGGCGGGAAGGTATGCTTGCGGATGATGGCTGTCTAAGCTGTTCTACGTATCTGGTGTCCATCCATAATATCCAAAATTTCCTTTAGCATCATCAAACATATTGTGAATTTGATTATGGGAAGATCAAGTAAAACTTACATAAGTGCTCAATCGTAAAAGTTTCACAATATTTATGTACGTTTGTTAAAACAGCGTCTAATATGCAAAATAATGGAACTCCACGATGCATGAGTAAGGAATCCATAAAGGTAAAAGGGTAAATTGTGTTTACAGCAGAAAAATAATGACTGCAACGGAGCCTAAATCATCACTATTCAACGAAAAACAAGAAGTAAGGAGAAATCTTATTGCCAAGAATAACTACATGACCCACCCCAATCCATCAATTCACAGTGCAGTAATGTGTGATCCAAATAAATTGCGTGTGTTAAATTATAGTGTATCGTATAATGTAAATTATAGCCGGCATCTACGATACATCATTTTCTTTAAAGAAAGAAAATAATTAATCATATATAATAAATTCCTCGTGTAAATTTCAAATTAATAAGAGTATGGGCTCCCAGAGTGGTAATACTTGTTGAATAAATATATTAATAAAATGTTGTAATGTTGTAAACGTAAGTACCATACATAGGTTGTGTTTATTGAATGAAATATATATGTTGTGTAAATTTTGTGTGCTATTACCTTTACGGTATTTTCTACACAATTACTACCGAAATGGTGGATGTCATGTCTGATTACTTGTGTTTATTCTGCTAATGTCAGCAGGCGTGGCAAAGATGGTGGGCACTCGCAGTCGCAGCCTCAACTGAAAATCATTTTGGTTCGAGATCTAACTTGGAGGTTTGGGTACTCTTAATATTGATATTGTCATTTGTGTAGCAAATGTCCTTCTCCCACCAACTACTAAAATCCACCATACGCAATGCGTACCGAACAAGGGTTGAATCCAGCGGAATTATGACAAGTACGAATCCTATAATGAGAACAGGTAAGAACTGAATGAAAATTGAATACTTGGTATCATAAAACAACTTACCCGAACAGAAACACGATCCAATCGTGTCATAAAATGGCTAGCCCGAACAGGAATCGAAACAAACACGATCTAATCGTGTTATAAGAATGGCTTTGCCGAACAGGGACAAACAGGAATCGAACCCTTCCTGTTATAAGAATGGCTTGCCCGAACAGGAACCGAACCTATCGTGTTATAACTCTTGCTGATCGTTATTTCCCGACAATATAAGAATGAAATGAAATGACGCAGATTTAGTAGATATTTACTACTGAAAAGTTGTTTTATTCGATTGGGCAAAACGGGTTCGAATGAAGAAAGGTACTTTGATTATCGTTAAATACTGACATATTAAGGTATTAACCCGTAGATACACTCCTAAAGAAAACCATTATTACACTTCCCACTTCGACCCATTAATATTTAAGAAGGACACAGACTTGAAGCATCTATTTTATTACGTTTTTTTGTAGTAATGTTGTGCAGTACGATTCATTAGTTTTTATGCATGCCACTATTCAGTCACAATGTTTAGGTTGGTTTAGGGTAGATCTCACACAATCAGGGTTTTAAAGTTTGAGTTTCGGTGGACAATTTGAATCGAATTGCTTGTCAAGCTAGATGTCTTGTAAATTATTACACGAAATTGTACAAAGCCACTCAAGTAAATATTCCATGAAATATAATGGAAACAAGGTTTAATTTACCATTCTGAGAAAAATAAGAATGCGATTATATATTATAATAAAGGCTGAATTTTATTGCTTTGAATTTAAACATATTTTTTTAAACAATAGTGCTGACTACTATTGTCCAAACCTCAACTAGAAATATGTACTAAATTTGTTCTTTCTTTGTATACTCTTGTACTATGTTCCTTCTGCTTACTTCAAAATGTTCCTTGTACACCCTTTGATACAACGTTACACACAGTCTTCGCACAAGAAAATGGTATGTGATAAGCATATATACTTGTGGCAACGATAGCAACATGTTGAAGTCTTTCTGGCCTCACAATATGGACAAACGGTACATCTTTTTCTCTTTGGCTCTACAAGAGTCGATCGTTGTTGTTTCTGACACATGTTCATTCCACAGTTTAACAAAGCATCTGGTACAGTTCTTCTCAAATTCGGAATACAAGCTCGCGTTTCCATTAGAGGTTTCATAATTTCCTTTGCAAGTTCCGTTAGAAACAGTCTGAGACGATCCGTGAGATGCGGTTTCAAACCTGTCATGTAGATGTGTACAAATTGTAAGAATTTACAGCAGCTACATCCAACACGTTGAGAAATAATGCCAATGGCCAACGTTTTGTTTGTGTTTGGCTGTGTACGTTCTCACTAGCTCCTCCAGTATGTCAGCACCACATTTCTTTTATTATAAAATGTAATTATTTCAAATTTTCTCTTATTGCTTTTCAGATCAATAGTAGCTTCATGGTGCATTGAAAAAAGAAAATAAAAATTTCTATTGTTCTTTTGGACTAAGCTCATTATTGTCACTTCAAGGCGAAAGGCAAATGTAGACGAATGTTTAGCACGAGACTTGTCAGCAATCATGGTGAGGGAACTTTCCTTCTGTGTTTACGTATCGTTCCAACTAGTGTAATATTTTTTTCCAACAATCGTTTAGCGAGAGGTAAGCTTGTATAATAATGATCGCTGGTTATATTTGAACCAGGATGTCCATTCCAAATAGCTTTGAATTCCATGGCAATACTTGCAGACAGATTAGTGGATGTAGGTCCCCCAGGTGCCTTACCAGCATACACTATGGCCTTGTACGCATAACCAGATTTCGAATCACAAATCCCAAATACTTTTATTCCATATTTATTTGCTTTTTGCGGCATGTAATGAATAAAACCGCACCTAGATTTGTAAGGTACTAACTGTTCAACGACGGTAAGAACTACGCTCGGCACCATAACTCTTGTACAGTTCTGTACAAATATATTCCATACATAACTAATAGGTGCAAGGGGATCAATCTTACTTCTCACAGCTCTTGTACGTTTATCAAATCGAATTATACGGAGAATGTTAAGTAAACGGTTTATACCAATAGTGGCTCTAAAACTGGGATTTGATCGAGAATCTAAAAATAGCTTTCACAGGTAAATCCCAACTCTTTTGAACATCAGCAACTATTGGTACAATTAAGAAAAAAGAGAGTTCGATGGTATCTACTTCTTTCCAAGCAATGCGCATAGCTTGTGCAACACGTTTACCTTCCAAATAAGTACAAAGGCAAATTTCTTCCAGAAGGTTAGGGCTAAGGAAATAGTCAAGTGCACTTTTCGGTGTAGTCACAGTAACATGGTTAGCAGGAAAGGGATTGCTTCTTACAACACTATAGGCACGAGTCCTTGAACATTTAGGTCGATATTTGATCTAAGTAGTACCGTGTTTAGAAATATAATGTCTCTCCGGTTGAGATGACATATGGTTTACAAGGCATTGGCAAGGGGAATGTCTTCTTCGCTATCACTTCCACTATGATATTCATCACTCAAGTCAGCCGGGAAAGAATCCGAAGGAGACATTGTCATAGTTTCTAGTCAATTCGTCATCTTCACTTTCTTCTACAAGCAGCTCATCCAATATTTTTTCTTCTGTCAAAGCACTCATTATGGAGTATGTATGAAATACCAGTGAACCACAAGAAACTGTACATCTAAAACAAATATGGAAGCACAGTGTAACAAGCATTATTACTGTCTTCTTCCTCTTCTTGCTGTTTTGTTCTTCTTTGATTTCTTTTTCTTTTATAAACATTCAAATACTCATTATCACTATACTGTAACCATGATAAACAATTTTTATTTATCAATGACTTTTCTGTTACCCATAGTTTAGGAGAAAGATTTGAAAAAGTGTAAGGAACAATCTCTCCCACAAAGTGTAAAAAAAAGGGTGTTTGTAAAATATCACGTAACAGAGAAACATTTGTACACAAAAAGATTATTTCATACAAGCAGTTTTAAGCACAAATAATGGTATGACAGGTTACAAAAGCACAACTGTAGTATAGGTGTATAAGGCACAGGAAAATGAATTGAAATACTCGCAGGATCAATTTGACCCCGGAAATGTATGTAATGCTTAAGTAAAAAACGGAATTGGCGTAAATTATCAGTAATTCACAATTTAAAAGTAATTCCATTTACAAGGAAGAAAGGAGGATTTGGAAGATATAGCACACACTCGCTGAACGTTACTTACCGACATATTTGTAAATAAAATGAACGCATTGAAGTAAATTGTGACATATTAACAATTGAGAAGCGAGTCAATTCAGTAGAGCGAAAGGAGTGATTAAAACCTCAAGTGGAATCTTGCTGATTGATATTTGCCGACATATATAAGAATGAAAAGAAATAACGTAATTGTCGTAAATTGTCATTTTACAACTAAAATCGCGTCTATGCAACATGCTGAAAGGAGTGTCTCGAAGGTGTAGGGGACTCTTGCTGATCGTTAATTCAATACTTTTTTAAGAATAAAATGAAATAACGGAATTGTCGAATATTGTCGGATACTTAAAATTAAAGAGTGATTCCAACTTATAGGGAAAAGGAGTGTTTGCAAACTGAAATTATTAGACTTGTAGCTCGTAAGTTACTGACTTCTCAGAATAAAATGAAAGAACGGTACAGTTGAATATTGTCAGATATTTACAATCGAAGAGTGATACCATTGAGTAGGGCGAAATGTGTGTTTCGGTATGTAAAGCAAACTCTTGATGATCCTCGGTTGAATACTGATTTATGAGAAAAATGAAAGTATTGAATTGTCGTAACTTGTCAGATCTTTAACATTGAAAAGTGAATCAATTCAGTAGTGGAAAGGGAGTGTTATAATTATGATGCAGACTCTTGCTAAAGTTAGTAATGAAATTTTTATGAATAAAATGAAAGAACGGAATTGTCAAAAATTGTCAGATATCTCCAATTGATAAGTGATTTCATTCAATAGCACGAAACAAGCTAATGAAATACCCTTTGCTGATCCACAGTTACAAATATATTTATGAATAAAATGAAAAACGAAATAGTCTTAAATTATCAGATATTTAGAATTGACAAGTATAGGCAAAAGCAGTTTAGAAGATGAAGCACACTCTTGTTGAACGTTAGTTACCGCCATATTTAAGAATAAAAAAAGAGAATTTTAGTAATTTATCCGATATTTATAACAGAGAAACGATTCCAATATATATGGCGAAAGGACTGTTGGCAATCCGAAGTAATTAGATCTTAGTAGCTCGTATGTATCTGATTTATTTAACAAAAAATGAAAGAACGGAACAATCGTAAATTGTCAGATACATTCAAAAAAAGTGATTGCCTTATGTAAGTCGAAAAGTATGTTTTGGTATGTGAAGCAGAGTATTGATGTATGTTAGTTATTGTAATATTTTTGAATAAAATCAAATAATGGAATTCCCATAAATAGTGAGATATTTGCAATTGAAAAAGAATCTATTCTGTAGCGCTAAAGGAGTTTTGAGGCTGAAGTAAAATCTTGCTCATCGGGAGTTGCCGACATAGTTTAAACCGAAATACAAAAACAGAATTCACGTAGTTGGTTAGTGAATTCCGTTTATTTACAATTGGTAAATGAGTCCATTAAGTCATGCTTAGTAATGAAGGGTCTTGGACAACGTATTTTGCCAACATATATAAGAATGAAATGAAACATCAAGATTGTCGTAGTTTGTCGGATATTTAAACAGAAAAGCGAATGTATTCAGTTTTTGAAAAGGAATGTTTAGAAAGTAAAGCAATCTCTTTTTGATCTTTGGTTAAATAAGAAATAAGAAAAAAGAAGTAATTAAGAAAATATTTAACAATATAATTAATTAACATAATAAAAATGATTGAATGGAACTGTCATAAATAGTAAAATATTCAACTTTGAAAAGTGAATCCATTCGTTAGGGAAAAAGGAGTGTTTGGAAGGTAAAGCAGACTCGTGGTGAGCAATGGTTGTAGATATATGTAAACATAAAATTAAAGAACAGAATTCTCGTAAATATTAATTAATTTGGAATTGAAAAGCAAGTGTTTCCAGTAGGGCGAAAGGAGTGTTTGCAAACTGAAGTATACTCTAATTGATTGTTCTTTTCCCACATATATAAGAATCAAAGGAAATAACGGAATTATCGTAAACTGTCGGATATATACAATTGAAATTTCTTCCTTTCATCAGGACGAGAGTTGTGTAGGAAAGCCTAAGCCGACTCTTACTGATCGTTAGTGCAGGACTTATTAAGAACAAAGTGAAAGGACGAAATTGTCGTAGTCAGATTTCTAAAATTGGAAAGTAAATCCATTCAGTACAGCGAAAGGGGTATTTGGATGATTAAGCAGATACTTGCTGTTTCTTTGTTTCTGTCGTATTTAAGTTTAAAATTAGAGAAGGAATTATATACCTCTGAAGTCGGAAACACACTTAATTATTTGCATACTTCCACAAAACATACAAACACCAAATTTTGCATACTTGTTCGTCATGGGATGTGAGTAATGGGAAAATTCTGATATCACGAAAAAGGCGACATTTTCCATGTAAATGAAGTGTCGAAATTTTTCGTCGTTTCGAAATGCTGGTTTTTAGAGTAGTTCCGCACACCATAGAAACGTCATATTTTGTCAGGCAGTGAAGCTAGGAACATAGTTTATGATAGAAGGAAGAGCATTAAAATTCGTTTTCGTTTCGCGGCGCAAATCGAAAAAATGTGAAATTTGTAATGGCTGTATCTAGGATGTTGAAATTTCGAGGTGATGTTTATTCTGATGCGTAGTTTGCGAATCCGCCCTTAAACTTGAAACAAATAGTCACGTTCGGTGTCAGAAAGTGCTAGGAATGTTATAATGGGGCGTCTAATTCTACACAACTTGTAGATATGATGGAATCACGAAATTGCGTTAAAGTGTGTAGAGTACAGCTCATGTGAGGGGAAAAATCCGACATGTTGGAAAAGTCGTCATCTTCGATTCAAAATGGCGTCTCAAAAATTTGTAACCATAAAAATTGTAAGTTGTGCTCTTGGTAGGTAAGCCAGGTTTCGCTATGTTATTAAGGACGTAGTTCAGTTTAAGTGAAGAAACAAATCATTGGAGAAGTCGCCATCTTGAATTCAAAATTGCCATATTTTTGAATTGGCTTCATTTGGCCTCTCATGTTGTATATTGAGTAGAATAGAACAAACAGAATTCAACGTAGTAAGTTAGCTCCGCGGTAAAGTGTCTGCTTTCTGAGTAGCAGGTCTGGGTTCGAATCCCCGCAGACCATGTTTTATCTTGCATTTTTTTCTTATCACGTTACTTCATTTTACCAAATAGTTTCTGTTGGCATTGCGTGAACAAAATATTTTCGGTATTACAGACAGACGGAAAGGATATATTTATACGCTAACTGTATAGATGGTCTCGAAACTAGGCAGTATGTTCGTGTAAATTTTCGAGACGATACTGAAGTATTTAAAATCAAACATATGTAGCCTTGGAAATGGAGCATCACCAGAGTCTCTATCGGAAGCAATGTTCGGGGGGGGGGGAGTATTACCCCGGGGCACTGCTGATAACATTCTATTTGTTATTGTATTATAAACGTATTATTTTGATCTCGCCAGGGGCGCTCTGAGGAGGCAGTGTCCCCCAAAAAGAGTCTGAAAGAAACATTGGGCATCATTTTCACGATATAGTGTCCATACAAGACAACAATACATTTTGTCTCGCGACAACAGTGTCTGCTTCAAACCGGAAACGATTGCAAAATATCTCTCTCCCCTTTTATGTTCCTCGTTAAGATACATGCGTATACCAAATTTGAAGTGAATACCACAAATGGAAAGTATAAAATATTAAGTTTAAGGAAATACACACACACACAGGGACGTACGCAGGGGGTGGGTCCTGGGGGTCCGGACCACCACCGAAATTCCAACTTTTGAGTAAATTTAGCCTAATTTTTGGGACAAGTTTAGGAATTTCAATGTAAAATACACTTATATTGAATTTGGCTCTTCCCGAAAAAAGTTCCTGCGTACGCAACTGCGCACACAGGCTCATACACGCACACACACACACACAAATGGGCACCTTTGAAAATTGTCTCGTCGGCAGCGTACATAATTTTAATACATAAGATACGTGGAAAAGTGCCCCTTTCGATTTAATAGTTTTAGTTGCGGGTCCGGTTGAAATGATATGCCGTATATAATAAAGTCAAGCTTATTTTCAATCACCTATGCTATAAAAATAAACTTTCAATGAAAGGAAAACTTGTTGGGGATCGAACCCAGGTCTTTTGCACAGTAGGCTCACGTCGTTCCCCTACACTACTCGATTCCTTAGATTTTGGATTTCCTACTTACTGCTCACATCGTACTGGTACGTAGCGGGCCCGCGTCCGTGGAATTATATACCTCTAAAGTCGGAAACACACTTAATTATTTGCATACTTCCACAAAACATACAAACACCAAATTTTGCATACTTGTTCGTCATGGGATGTGAGTAATGGGAAAAATCCGATATCACGAAAAAGGCGACATTTTCCATGTAAATGAAGTGTCGAAATTTTTCGTCGTTTCGAAATGCTGGTTTTAGGAGTAGTTCCGGACACCATAGAAACGTCATATTTTGTCAGGCAGTGAAGCTAGGAACATAGTTTATGATAGAAGAAAGAGCATTAAAATTCGTTCTCGTTTCGCGGCGCAAATCGAAAAAATGTGAAATTTGTAATGGCTGTATGTAGGACGTTGAAATTTCGAGGTGATGTTAATTCTGATGCGTAGTTTGCGAATCCGCCCTTAAACTTGAAAAAAATAGTCATGTTCGGTGTAAGAAAGTGCTAGGAATGTTATAATGGGGCGTCTAATTCTACACAACTTGTAGATATGGTGGAATCACGAAATTGCGTTCAAGTGTGTAGATTAGAGCGCATGTGAGGGGAAAATTCCGACATGTTGGAAAAGTCGTCATCTTCGATTCAAAATGGCGTCTCAAAAATTTGTAACCATAAAAATTGTAAGTTGTGCTCTTGGTAGGTAAGCCAGGTTTCGCTATGTTATTAAGGACGTAGTTCAGTTTAAGTGAAGAAACAAATCATTGGAGAAGTCGCCATCTTGAATGCAAAATTGCTATATTTTTGAATTGCCTTCATTTGGACTCTTATGTGGTATATTGAGGAGAATAAATCAAACAGAATTCAACGTAGTAAGTTAGCTCCGCGGTAAAGTGTCTACTTTCTGAGTAGCAGGTCTGGGTTCGATTCCCCGCCGAACCTTGTCTAATCTTACGTTTTTTTCTTATCACGTTGCTTCGTTTTATCAAAATAGTTTCTGTTGGCATTGCGTGAACAAAATATTTTCGTTATTACAGACATAGACGAAAATAATATATTTATACACTAACTGTTGATATCGTCTCGGAACTAGGCAGTATGTTCGTGTGAAGCTTCGAGACGATACTCAACTATTTACAAAGAAACATATGTAGCTTTAGAGATGGGGCAACACCAGTGTTTCTTTCAGAAACAATGTTCCTGAGGATCACAGTTAGTATTCCCAAGGGCACTGCTCATAGTATTCGATTTATTATTCTATTACACACGTATTATTTGGTCTCCTGCGGGGGCACTCTATGAGCCCCAAGGAGGCAGTGTACCCCCCAAAAACATTTTGGAAAAAAACATTAAGCATCATTTCCACGATATAGTATACAGACGAGACAAAAATACATTTTGTCTCGCGAGGATAGTGTGTGCTTCGAACCGGAAATAATTGCAAACAATCTCCCTTTTTATACTGGTCGTTTAGATAGATGCGTATACCAAGTTTGAAGTCTATACCACAACTGAAAAAGTATAAGATTATAACTTTTAAGGAAATACACACACACACACACACACACACACACATATATATATATATATATATATATATATATATATATATATATATATATATATATATATATATATATATATATACGCACCTTTTGACAATTTTCACGTTAGCAGCGTATATAGTTATAATATACGGGATACGTGGAAAAGTTTCTTTTTCGGTTCAGTAGTTTGTTTACAGGACCGGTTGGAGTGAAATGCGTTTTATAATAGACTCAACCTTATAGGCAAACAATATGTGCTATAAAAATAAACTTTCAAAGAAAAAAAAGTGAGAAAAAGATTCTTAGGGATCGAACCCAGGTCTCCTGTCCAGTAGGCTCACGTCAATCCCCTACACTACCGATTTCCTTAGATTTTCGACTTCGTTCTTACTGCTCACATAATACTGGTACGTTGCGGCCGGCATCTGTGGGGAATTATATACCTCTATAATCGGAAACACACTTAATTGTTTGCATACTTCCACAAAACGTACAAACATCAAATTTTGCATACTTGTACGTCATGGGATGTGAGTAATGGGAAAATTCCGATATCACGAAAAAGGCGACATTTTCCATGTAAATGAAGTGTCGAAATTTTTCGTCGTTTCGAAATGCTGGTTTTAGGAGTAGTTCCGGACACCATAGAAACGTCATATTTGGTCAGGCAGTGAAGCTAGGAACATATTTTATGATAGAAGAAAGAGCATTAAAATTCGTTTTCGTTTCGCGGCGCAAATCGAAAAAATGTGAAATTTGTAATGGCTGTATGTAGGACGTTGAAATTTCGAGGTGATGTTAATTCTGATGCGTAGTTTGCGAATCCGCCCTTAAACTTGAAAAAAATAGTCATGTTCGGTGTAAGAAAGTGCTAGGAATGTTATAAGGGTGCGTCTAATTCTACACAACTTGTAGATATGGTGGAATCACGAAATTGCGTTCAAGTGTGTAGATTAGAGCGCATGAGAGGGGAAAATTCCGACATGTTGGAAAAGTCGTCTTCTTCGATTCAAAATGGCGTCTCAAAAATTTGTAACCATAAAAATTGTAAGTTGTGCTCTTGGTAGGTAAGCCAGGTTTCGCTATGTTATTAAGGACGTAGTTCAGTTTAAGTGAAGAAACAAATCATTGGAGAAGTCGCCATCTTGAATGCAAAATTGCTATATTTTTGAATTGCCTTCATTTGGACTCTTTTGTGGTATATTGAGGAGAATAAATCAAACAGAATTCAACGTAGTAAGTTAGCTCCGCGGAAGTGTCTACTTTCTGAGTAGCAGGTCTGGGTTCGTTTCCCCGCCGAACCTTGTCTAATCTTACGTTTTTTTCTTATCACGTTGCTTCGTTTTATCAAAATAGTTTCTGTTGGCATTGCGTGAACAAAATATTTTCGTTATTACAGACATAGACGAAAATAATATATTTATACACTAACTGTTGATATCGTCTCGGAACTAGGCAGTATGTTCGTGTGAAGCTTCGAGACGATACTCAACTATTTACAAAGAAACATATGTAGCTTTAGAGATGGGGCAACACCAGTGTTTCTTTCAGAAACAATGTTCCTGAGGATCACAGTTAGTATTCCCAAGGGCACTGCTCATATAGTATTCGATTTATTATTCTATTACACACGTATTATTTGGTCTCCTGCGGGGGCACTCTATGAGCCCCAAGGAGGCAGTGTACCCCCCAAAAACATTTTGGAAAAAAACATTAAGCATCATTTCCACGATATAGTATACAGACGAGACAAAAATACATTTTGTCTCGCGAGGATAGTGTGTGCTTCGAACCGGAAATAATTGCAAACAATCTCCCTTTTTATACTGGTCGTTTAGATAGATGCGTATACCAAGTTTGAAGTCTATACCACAACTGAAAAAGTATAAGATTATAACTTTTAAGGAAATACACACACACACACACACACACACACACATATATATATATATATATATATATATATATATATGTATATATATATATATATATATATATATATATATATATATATATATATATATATATATATATATATATATATACGCACCTTTTGACAATTTTTACGTTGGCAGCGTATATAGTTATAATATACGGGATACGTGGAAAAGTTTCTTTTTCGGTTCAGTAGTTTGTTTACAGGACCGGTTGGAGTGAAATGCGTTTTATAATAGACTCAACCTTATAGGCAAACAATATGTGCTATAAAAATAAACTTTCAAAGAAAGGAAAAGTGAGAAAAAGATTCTTAGGAATCGAACCCAGGTCTCCTGTCCAGTAGGCTCACGTCAATCCCCTACACTACCGATTTCCTTAGATTTTCGACTTCGTTCTTACTGCTCACATAATACTGGTACGTTGCGGCCGGCATCTGTGGGGAATTATATACCTCTATAATCGGAAACACACTTAATTGTTTGCATACTTCCACAAAACATACAAACACCAAATTTTTCATACTTGTTCGTCATGGGATGTGAGTAATGGGAAAATTCCGATATCACGAAAAAGGCGACATTTTCCATGTAAATGAAGTGTCGAAATTTTTCGTCGTTTCGAAATGCTGGTTTTTAGAGTAGTTCCGCACACCATAGGAACGTCATATTTTGTCAGGCAGTGAAGCTAGGAACATAGTTTATGATAGAAAAAAGAGCATTAAAATTGGTTTTCGTTTCGCGGCGCAAATCGAAAAAATGTGAAATTTGTAATGGCTGTATGTAGGACGTTGAAATTTCGAGGTGATGTTTATTCTGATGCGTAGTTTGCGAATCCGCCCTTAAACTTGAAAAAAATAGTCATGTTCGGTGTAAGAAAGTGCTAGGAATGTTATAATGGGGCGTCTAATTCTACACAACTTGTAGATATGGTGGAATCACGAAATTGCGTTCAAGTGTGTAGATTAGAGCGCATGTGAGGGGAAAATTCCGACATGTTGGAAAAGTCGTCATCTTCGATTCAAAATGGCGGCTCAAAAATTTGTAACCATGAAAATTGTAAGTTGTGCTCTTGGTAGGTAAGCCAGGTTTCGCTATGTTATTAAGGACGTAGTTCAGTTTAAGTGAAGAAACAAATCATTGGAGAAGTCGCCATCTTGAATGCAAAATTGCTATATTTTTGAATTGCCTTCATTTGGACTCTTATGTGGTATATTAAGGAGAATAAATCAAACAGAATTCAACGTAGTAAGTTAGCTCCGCGGTAAAGTGTCTGCTTTCTGAGTAGCAGGTCTGGGTTCGATTCCCCGCCGAACCTTGTCTAATCTTACGTTTTTTTCTTATCACGTTGCTTCGTTTTATCAAAATAGTTTCTGTTGGCATTGCGTGAACAAAATATTTTCGTTATTACAGACATAGACGAAAATAATATATTTATACACTAACTGTTGATATCGTCTCGGAACTAGGCAGTATGTTCGTGTGAAGCTTCGAGACGATACTCAACTATTTAGAAAGAAACATATGTAGCTTTAGAGATGGGGCAACACCAGTGTTTCTTTCAGAAACAATGTTCCTGAGGATCACAGTTAGTATTCCCAAGGGCACTGCTCATAGTATTCTATTTATTATTCTATTATACACGTATTATTTGGTCTCCTGCGGGGGCACTCTAAGAGCCCCAAGGTGGCAGTGCACCCCCCAAGAACATTTTGGAAAAAAACATTAAGCATCATTTCCACGATATAGGATACAGACGAGACAAAAATACATTTTGTCTCGCGAGAATAGTGTGTGCTTCGAACCGGAAATAATTGCAAACAATCTCCCTTTTTATACTGGTCGTTTAGATAGATGCGTATACCAAGTTTGAAGTCTATACCACAACTGAAAAAGTACAAGATTATAACTTTTAAGGAAATACACACACACACAGACACACACACACACACACACACACACACACACACACACATATATATATATATATATATATATATATATATATATATACGCACCTTTTGATGATTTTCACGTTAGCAGCGTATATAGTTATAATATACGGGATACGTGGAAAAGTTTCTTTTTCGGTTCAGTAGTTTGTTTACAGGACCGGTTGGAGTGAAATGCGTTTTATAATAGACTCAACCTTATAGGCAAACAATATGTGCTATAAAAATAAACTTTCAAAGAAAGAAAAAGTGAGAAAAAGATTCTTAGGGATCGAACCCAGGTCTCCTGTCCAGTAGGCTCACGTCAATCCCCTACACTACCGATTTCCTTAGATTTTCGACTTCGTTCTTACTGCTCACATAATACTGGTACGTTGCGGCCGGCATCTGTGGGGAATTATACCTGTAAAATCGGAATAGTAATCGGGTTATATATGCGTTTTTTAGAATCATTAAGGAAATGATGTCTTGTTATTTAATTGTAATAAGAAATGAGAAAGACACCATTCTAATACACTGTTATACTACTATGCAAAAAGTGGTTTGTTTAAAATGCTATAAGCAAATTTTCAAAAGCCTCCAATGATATTCATATTCTAAATTACTTAGTTAATAATCGTCTTCATTGAAAATTTGAGAGTAAAGGTACAGGAAGACTCTATGTAATTGGCCAGTGTATATAAACATTTCAAGAAGTCTTGCTGCCCAGTAAGTACATTTTTTACCAAAGGACACCATTATAATTTGATGTACTACGTTACACTGCAAAAACTAGTGTTGAATCAAATGTTATGAACTAATGTTTAAAAAGCCTTAACAAAATTCATTTTTATAAATTACCTACAAATTGTAGTCTTTATTGAAAATACAAGACGAGAGATACAGGTTGACTGCAAGAAATTGTCCAGTAAATATGAAATATTTGAAAAAGTCTTGCTGCAGGTAATATATACAACTATGCCCAAGGTTTCCATTATAATCCACTGTACTACATTACAGTACAAAAGTAGTGTTCACTCAAATGCTATGAAAAAAAATAAATAATTTCTAACAATATTCATATTTGTAAATTACCTAGTAAATTGTAGTCCTCATTGTAAATACAAGAATAAATATGCAGGAAGCCTGAAATATTTTCGCACTCTTATATCACAGATGTGAATTACTTTTAGTGCAGGTAATATGTACAATTAACAACAGGGACACTATTATAATACATTGTACGTACTAAATTACACTGCAAAACATAATATTTAGAAGGGTGGAAAAATTCACATTTGTAAACAGTGAGTGTTTTCGGAAAATTAAAGGTTTAATTGGTAGGCTATTGCAAGACAGTTTCCGCTGTTTATGTTTCAGAAAATAAATTCTGTTATTGTCTCTAACATGTATAGATGTGCCCAAAGGGTATATAATTAGCCATGTACATGATTGCCAGAATAGAAGTAGTAATAGAGTTCTTTCTTATAAATTGTGTGTTTGCTGTCCAAAGTTAAATGGAAGAAACAATACCGGTTCAATTGAAGTAAGTGTTGGTAACAGGTGTGTGCTGTAAAGGGAAGTGAATTCCTCAAGGAATAGTTTTCTAGAACTTGACACGTTATGGCAAAGCCATGACCGGGGGTCTGGGGGCGGAGCCCCCAGCGAGCTTTAGCGAGTTTCTCGTATATTGTCAGATGTTTACATTTGTGAACTGAATCTATTTCGTTGGGCGAAAATAATGTTTGGAAGATGAAGCATACTCACGCTGATCGTAAGTTATATACATATTTAATAATAAAATGATTGAACGGAATTCTCGTAAATTATCTCATTTTTACAATTGGTAAGTGTGTCCATTCAATAAACCGAAAGAATGTTTCGAGGATTAAGCAACCTCTTGATGAATGGTAGTTACTAACATATTTAAAAGTAAAGAAAATAACAGAATTGTAATTTGTTAGATATTTAATCTTTAATACCCATTCCAAATTATAAGGCCACAGGAGCTTTTGGTTGCTGAAGTCATTTGACTCTTGCTGCTCTTAACATACTTGCATATTTAGGAATAAAATCACAAAATAATTGTCGTAAATTGTCAGATATCTGCAATTGATTAATGAGTCCTATCAGTATGGCTAATGTGCTGCTTTAAAGCTAATGAAGAATGTTGCCGATCACTAGTTTAAGAAATACTTAAGAATAAAATGAGAAAATGAAATTCGCGAATATTCTGAGATACTTACAATTGAAAAATTACTCCATTCAGTAGGGCGAAAAGAGCTTTAGAAGACGAACCAAACTCATGCTGATATTTAGTTACTAACATATTTGTGAGAAAATGAAAACCGAATGTCGTAAATTGTAAGGTAATAAAAATTGAAAAGTGTTAACAATTGAAAAGATTCAGTAGGCCGAAAGGAGTGTTTGGAAGCGGAGGGAGACTTGCGGTCATCCCTTTTTGAAGACTTACTTAATAAAATTAAAAAACGGAATTGTCGTTTATTCTCTGATATTTACGACTGGAGAATTAGTCCATTCGGTAGAGCGAAAAGAGTGTTTGGAAATGAAGGAGGCCCCTGCTGATCGTTGTTTGCCGACATATTAGGCGATAAACAAGAACAACGGAATTGTAGTAAATTGTTAGATATTTACTATTGGAGAGTTGGTGAATTCAATAGGTCAATGAAGGGCTCGGAGATGAAATAGATTCTCATTCTTTTTTGTTATTGCCATATTTAGGTATGTGAAAGAACGGAATTGAAAAGCGAGTTTATGCTGTAAGGCGAGAGGTGTTTTTTAGCGTAGTAAAGAAGGCTCTTGATGGTCGATGGTTACAGAACCATTTTAGAAATAAATGAAATAAAGGAATTGTCTTAAATTGTCAGATATTTACAGGTGAATAGCGATTCTATTTAGTAGATCAACAGCAACGTATGGAAGGATAAGCAAACCCTTGTTTGTCGTTAGATACAACAATATTTAAGAATAAAACGAAAGAACTGGTTTGTCGTAATTTTTCAGATTTTTACAATTGGTAAGTGAGTCTATTCAGTATGGCAGAAGGAGTGTGAGGAAGATGAACCAGGCTCTTGATCTTTAGTTACTAACATACTTAAGAATGAAATGAAAAAACGGAATTGTGTTAAAGGGTCAAATACTTACAATTGAAATCTGTGTCCATTCCGTAGAGCGGAGGGAGTATTTGGAGCTGAAGTAGACTCTTACTGATTGGTACTTGTCGACATTGGAATGAAATGAGAGAACGCAATTGTAGTAACGTATGGAATAGTTAGAAGTGAAAAGTTAGTCCTTTTACTAAGGTGAAAAGGGTGTTTGGAAGATTAATCAGATTGTTGCTGGTCGTAAGTTACTGATATATTTAAGAATAAAATGAATGCGGAACAGACGTAAATTGTCATATATATTCAATTGAAAGGTTGTCCATTGAGTAGAGCGAAAAGTGTGTTTTGGTATATAAAGTAGACTGTTGATGTTCGTTAGTGACTGAACTATTCAGGAATAAAATGGAATGATAAAATTCTCGAAAATTGTGAAATATTAGAATTGAAAAGTGAGTAAACTCAACGGGTTGAAATTAGTTTTTGCAAGCTGAAGCAGAGACTTCCTGGTCATATTAATAGATATATGCGAATAAAATGAAACAGAGGATTTGTAATTTGTCAGATATTTACAATTGGTAAGTGAATCCATTCAAATATTCTATTAGCAAGATTGAACTTTACGCATATGAAATTATTGGAGAGTATCAATGCAGATATACTGAAATCGATCAACTGTTACCAAATATTAACCATTCGCCAGAGTCGAGAAAAGTTGGAATACTATAGCCGGTACATCAACTATTTATTGATTTGAGAAAGGCGTACGACTCGGTTAGGAGGGAAATATTATACAACGTTGTTACAGAACTTGGAATACCGAGAAAGCTAATTAGACTAATTAAGATAAGTTTAAATGAATTCCGTAGTATATCCTGGTAGGATAATTTTTGTGCACGAGCTTTCACGTCGAAAATAGGCTGAAAAATGGATGCGTTGTTCCCATTATTATTTAACTTTATTCTGGAATACGCTATAAGGAAAATCAAATATAGCAACCAGGGCCTAGTGTTGAACGGCATTCATCAGGTTATGGCGTATGCTGATGATGTCAATTGAATACGGGATGATAGGAGAACTATATAGAAAAAAATGCAAAGATCTTATTAGCACTTGCAGTAACATGGTTTAAAAGTAACTGCAGACAAAACTTAATATATGCAGCTGCGTCGGGAAAGTAATACAGGATATTTTAGATGTGTTAAAATATTAAATAATACTTTTGATAAAGTGGATAGTTTCAAATATCTAGGATCAATATCGACAGTTAAAAATCATATTCACGAAGAAGTTAAATGTCTACTAAAAAAGAGAATTCATGTTACTATTCAGTTCAAAATCTCTTCTAGCCGTGAATCCTTGGGAGGCATTTGAAGCTTAAAATATACGAAAATATATTCGTACCTACTGTTCTGTATGGTTGTAAATCATTGTCGCTTACTCTCAGCGAAGAACATAAAATCAAAGTATGAATGATAGGCAATTTACAACAATGCCGTATTACTTTTTATTCTTATATATGTCGGCGACTAACTTTCAACAAAATTCTACTTCACGTTCTAACCAATCGTTTTGCCCTAGTGAATAAGATCACTTTTTAAAAGTAAATATCAAACAATTTTGGAGAGTTTCATTGTTTCATTTTGTTCTAAAACAATTCAGTAATAACGAACATCAAGAATCCGCTTTATATACCAAAATATATCGTCCTACTCAATGGATAATCTGTCAATTGTAAATGTCTGACAATTTACGTCTGTTCCGTTCTCTTATTTCGTTGTTAAATATATTGGCAACTACCCATCAGAAAATGTTTGCATCAACTTCTGTACAATCCTTTTGATCTACTGAATACACTCGCTATTCAATTGCAAAAATCTGGCAATTTAAGCCAATTCCGTAATTTCATTACATTTATAATAGTTCAGTAACTAACAATTATCAAGACTCGGCTTAATCATACCGAAAGATACCTTTCGTCCTACTGTATAGACTAGCTTTCCAAATGTAAATAACTGACAATGTACGATAATTCCTTTCTTTGATTTAAAATGTATATACGTCAGTATTTAACAATCAGCAAGTCTTGTTCATCTTTTTGATACACTTCCTGGGCCACTTTCCACATATAAATACCTTACAATGTACGCCTATTCCGGTTTTCATTTTATTTTTAATGTCAGTAACTAATAATCAGTAAGAGGAAACGTTGGCTTTCAATCACTTTTATAGCCCTATTGAACGGAATCATTTGCGATTCGAAATGTCGAACAATTTACGACAATTGCGTTCTTTCATTTTATTATTAAATATGTCAGTAATAAACGATCAGCAAGAGCCTGATTAATATTCCAAAAAGTACTTCTCCTTACTAAATGGATTCACTTAACTAGCAAACTCTGTGGTCTATGGATCCCGAACGTTCATTGCCGCGTTCGCAAAAGCTCTCGACTGACTTCTGTCCTTAGCTAAGTGCATACAGTTTCTACTTTGTATTCCAATCTCAGCGAGATCCATCCTAATATAGTCGTTTTCCGATTGGTCTTCCAGTCAAGACTTTGACAGCACTTCTACTTTCTCCCATTCTAGCTACATGGTCCGCCCAGCTAAGCCTCCTATATTTTACGACCCTAATAATGTAGGGTAACCCGTATAAATTATATAGTTCATCGTTATGAAGTTTCCACCATTTCTCATTCCCGTTTCTCTTGGTTCCGAATATTCGTCTCAGGATCTTATTCCCAAATACTTTGATTTTATGTTCTTCGCTGAGAGTAAGCGACTATGTTTCACAATCATACAGAACAGTAGGTACGGGTATATTTTTGTATATTTTAAGCTTCAAATTCCTCCAAAGAATTCACGACTAGAAGAGATTTTGAACCGAATAGTAACATGAATTCCCTGCCTTTAGTCGACATTTAGCTTCTTCGTGAATATGATTTTCGACTGTTGATATTGATCCTAGATATTTGAAACTATCCAATTTATCAAAAGTATTATTTCATATTTTAACGCATCCAAAATATGCAGTATTACTTTCTCGACGGAGTTACATGTATTTAGTTTTCTCTGCGGTTACTTTTAAACCCATGTCCCAGCAAGTGTTTAATAAGATCTTTGCATTTTTTCTATATAGTTCTCCTATCATCCCCTAATTAATTTACATCATCAGCATACACAATAACCTGATGGATGCCGTTCAACTCTAGGCCCTAGTTGCTATATTTGATTTTCTTTATAGCGTATTCCAGAATATAGTTAAATAATAATGGGGAAAACGCATCCCTTGTTTCAGGCTATTTTCGACGTGAAAGCTCGTGCACAAAATTTATCCCACCCGGACATTACTTTAGGATTCATTTAAACTTATCTTAATTAGTCTAACTAGCTTTCTCGGTATAGCAAGTTCTATAATCTTCCTCTCCTAACCGAGTCATACGCTTTTCTCAAATCAATAAATAGTTAATGTATCGGCTACAGTATTTCTACTTTTTTCGACTCTTTGGCGAATGGTTAATATTTGGTGATAGTTGATCGATTTCAGTATATCTGCATTGATACTCTCCAATAATTTCATCTTGCTAATAGAATATTTGAATGATTCACTTACCAATTATAAATATCTGACAAACTACAAATCCTCTGTTTCATTTTAATCGTATATGTCAATTAATATGACCAGGAAGTCTCTGCTTCAGCTTGCAAAAACTAATTTCTACCTGTTGAGTTTACTCATTTTTCAATTGTAAATATCTGACAATTTTCGAGAATTTTATCATTCCATTTTATTCTAGAATAGTTCAGTTACTAACGAACATCAAGAGTCTACTTTATATACCAAAACACACCTTTCGCTCTACTCAATGGATAGCCTTTCAATTGAAAATATCTGACAATTTACGTCTGTTCCGCTATCACTTTATCAGTAACTTACGATCAGCAAGAATCAGCTTAATCTTCCAAATACTCTTTTCAAATTAGTAAAAAGACTCACTTTTCACATCTACATATTCCATAAGTTACTACAATTGCGTTCTTTCATTTCATTCTTATGTCGACAAGTACAAATCAGTAAGCATCCGTCTACTTCAGCTCCAAATACTCCTTCCGCTCTACGGAATGGACACAGATTTCAATTGTAAGTATTTGACCCTTTAACACAATTCCGTTTTTTCATTTCATTCTTAAATATCTTAGTAACTAACGATCAAGAACCTAGTTTATTTTCCTTAAGAACATTCTGCCATATTGAATAGGCTCACTTACGAATTGTAAAAATCTGAAAAATTACGACAAACCAGTTCTTTCATTTTATTCTTAAATATTGTTGTCTCTAACAACAAGCAAGAGTTTGATTAACCTTCCATACATTGCAGTTGATCTACTAAATAGAAACGCATTCAATTGTAAATATATGGCAATTTAGGACAATTCCGTTATTTCATTGTTTTCTAAAATGGTTCAGTAACCATCGACCATCACGAGCCTTCTTTACTACGCTAAAAAACACCTCTCGCCTTACAGCATAAACTCGCTCTACAATTGCAAATGAGAGACAATTTTCAATTCCGTTTTATCACATACAAAAATGTGGCAGTAACAAAAAAGACTGAGAATTTATTTCATCTCCGAGCCCTTCATTGACCTATTGAATTCACCAACTCTTGAATTGTATATATCTGACAATTTACTACAATTCTGTTGTTTTTGTTTATTCATTTTGTCGGCAAACAATGATCAGCAAGAGCCAGCTTCATTTCCAAACACTCTTTTCGCTCTACCGAATGGACTAATTCTCCAGTCGTAAATGTCAGAGAATTAACGACAATTCCGCTTTTTAATTTAATTAGTAAGTCTTCAAAAAAGGATCACCACAGGTCTGCCTCAGCTTCCAAACACTCCTTTCGGCCTACTGAATCGATTCACTTTTCAATTGTTAATATCTTACAATTTACGACATTCGGTTGTTTCATTTTCTCACAAATATGTTAGTAACTAAATATCAGCAAGAGTTTGGTTTGTCTTCTAAAGCTCTTTTCGCCCTACTCAATGGAGTAACTTTTCAATTGTAAGTATATGAGAATATTAGCGAATTTCGTTCTCTGATTTTATTCTTAAGTATGTCTTCAATTAGTGATGGAAACATTCTACATCAGCTTCAGAGCAGCACATTAGCCCTACTGATAAGAGTCACTAATCAATTGTAGTTATCTGACAATTTACGTCAATTCTGTTGTCGTTTTATTCGTAAATATGTAAGTATGTTAAGAGCAGCAAGAGTCAAACGTCTTCAGCAACGAAAAGCTGCTGTGTCCTTATATTTTGGAATGGGTATTAAAAAGTAAATATCTGGAAAATTACAATTCTGTTATTTTCTTTACTTTTAAATATGTTAGTAACTACCATTTAGCAAGAGGTTGCTTCATCCTCGATACACTCCTTTCGGTTTATTGAATGGACACACTTACCAATTGTAAAAATCAGATAATTTACGAGAATTCCGTTCAATCATTTTATTATTAAATATTTGTATAACTTACGATCAGCGAGAGTATGCTTCATCTTCCAAACATTACCTTCGCCCAGTCAAATAGATTCAGTTTACAAATGTAAACATCTGACAATGTACGAGACATTCGTTCTTTAATTTTAAACTTAAATATTACACTCACAAAGAGACAGCAAGTATTTGCTTAATCATGCATATACCCCTTTCGCTGTACTGAATGGATTCACTTTCCATTTGCAAATCTCTGACCACGACAATTTTGTCCTCTCTTTTTGTTCGTAATAAGTCCTACACTAACGATTAGTAAGAGTCGGCTTAGGCTTTCTTACACAACTCTCGTCCTGATAGAAAGAAGAAATTTCAATTGTACATATCCGACAGTTTACGATAATTCCGTTATTTCCTTTGATTCTTATATTTGTCGGAAAAAACAATCAATTAGAGTATACTTCGGTTTGCAAACACTCCATTCGCCCTACCGAAAACACTTGGTTTTCAATTCCAATTTAACGACTATTTACGAGAATTCTGTTCTCTTATTTTATGCTTACATATATCTACAACCAGGGCTCACCACGAGTCTGCTTCAGCTTCCAAACACTCCTTTTTCCCTAACGAATGGATTCACTTTTCAATGTTTAATATTTTACTATTTATGATAATTCCGTTCAATCATTTTTTTAATATTATGTTAATTATTTATATTCGTATATATTTTTTAATTACTTAATTTTTTCTTAATTTCTTAAGTAACCAACGATCAACAAGTCTGCTTTACCTTGTAAATATTCCTTTTGCCATACTGAATACACTCAGTTTTTTGTTTTAAATATCCGACAACTTCCGACAATTCCGTTGTTTCATTTCATTTTTATATATGTCGGCAAAATACGTTGTCCAAGACTCTTCGTTACTCCACATTACTAAATAGACTCATTTACCAATTGTAAATAACTAACAAACTACGAGTATTCCGTTATTTTATTTCGGTTTAAAAAATGTTGGCAACTACCGATGAGCAAAATTTTACTTCAGCCTCAAATCTCCTTTAGCGCTACAGAATAGATTCTTTCTCAATTGCAAATATCTGACTATTTATGCCAATTCCATTATTTGATTTTATTAAAAAATATTACAATTACTAACGTACATCAATACTCTGCTTCACATACCAAAACATACTTTTCGCCTTAGATAATGCAATCACTTTTCTTTTGAAAATGTCTGACAATTTACGACTGCCGTTCTTTAGTTTTTTTGTTAAATAAATCAGATACTTACGAGCTACAAAGATCTAATTACTTCGGATTGCCGACACTCCTTTGGCCATATATATTGGAAAATTGCTTTTCTAGTTTAAATATCGGACAAATTACGAAAATTCTCTTTTTTCTTCTTAAATATGTCGGTAACTAACGTTCAACAAGAGCGTGCTTCATCTTCTAAACACTGCTTTTGCCTTACTGAATGGACACACTTGCCAATGCTAAATATCTGAGAATTTAAGACTTTCGTTTTTCATTTTATTCATAAATATATCTGTAACTGTGGATCAGCAAGAGATATCATTGCTTGTTTCGCGCTATTGAATAAAATTACTTATCAATTGGGAATACCTGACAACTTTTACAATTGCTTTCTTTCATTTTATCCGTAAAAATGCCAGTAACTAACTTCAGCAAGAGTCTGCTTCATCATTGAAATACTCCTTTTGCACTATTGAATTGCTTCAGTTTTAAATGTTAAAGATCTGACGATTTACGACAATTCAATACTTTCATTTTTTCTTAAATCAGTCTGCAACCAAGGATCATCAGAAGTGCTTTACATACCAAAACACACCTTTCGCCGTACTTAATATAATCACTTTTCGACTGTAAATATCTGAATTTTCGACTGTACCGTTCTTTCATTTTATTCTGAGAGGTCAGCAACTTACGAGTTACAAGTCTATTTATTTCAGGCTGCATACACTCCTTTCGCCTTATATGTTGGAATTACTCTTGAATTTTAAGTATCCGACAATATACGACAGTTCCGTTATTTCAATTTATTGTCGTATATTGTTGTATAATAAAAAAAGTCTTGAATTAAAGATCAGCAAGAGTCCCCTACAGCTTCCAAACACTCTTTTCAGCATGTTGCATAGACGCGATTTTAGTTGTAAATTGACAATTTACGACAATTACGTTATTTCTTTTCGTTCTTATATATATCGGCAAATATCAATCAGCAAGATTCCACTTCATGTTCTAATCACTCCTTTCGCTCTACTGAATTGACTCGCTTGTCAATTGTTAATATGTCACAATTTACTTGAATGCGTTCATTTTATTTGCAACCATGTTGGTAAGTAACATTGAGTCAGTGTGCGCTACATTTTGCAAATCCTCCTTTCTTCATTGTAAATGGAACACTTTTAAATTGTGAATTACTGATAATTTATGCCAATTCCGTTTTTCACTTAATCATTAGATACGCTTTCAGGGTGAAATTGAACCTGCGAGTATTTCAATTCATTTTCCTATGCCTTATACACCTTTACTACAGTTGTGCTTTTATGAGCTGACATATCATTTTTTGTGCTTATAATTGCTTGTATGAAATAATATTATAGTGTACAAATTTTTCTCTGTTACGTGATATTTTACAAACACCCTTTTTTTACACTTTGTGGGAGAGATTGTTCCTTACACTTTTTCAAATCTTTCTCCTAAACTATGGGTAACAGAAAAGTCATTGATAAATAAAAATTGTTTATCATGGTTGCAGTATAGTGATAATGAGTATTTGAATGTTTATAAAAGAAAAAGAAATCAAAGAAGAACAAAACAGCAAGAAGAGGAAGAAGACAGTAATAATGCTTGTTACACTGTGCTTCCATATTTGTTTTAGATGTACAGTTTCTTGTGGTTCACTGGTATTTCATACATACTCCATAATGAGTGCTTTGACAGAAGAAAAAATATTGGATGAGCTGCTTGTAGAAGAAAGTGAAGATGACGAATTGACTAGAAACTATGACAATGTCTCCTTCGGATTCTTTCCCGGCTGACTTGAGTGATGAATATCATAGTGGAAGTGATAGCGAAGAAGACATTCCCCTTGCCACTGCCTTGTAAACCATATGTCATCTTAACCGGAGAGACATTATATTTCTAAACACGGTACTACTTAGATCAAATATCGACCTAAATGTTCAAGGACTCGTGCCTATAATGTTGTAAGAAGCAATCCCTTTCCTGCTAACCATGTTACTGTGACTACACCGAAAAGTGCACTTGACTATTTCCTTAGCCCTAACCTTCTGGAAGAAATTCGCCTTTGTACTTATTTGGAAGGTAAACGTGTTGCACAAGCTATGCGCATTGCTTGGAAAGAAGTAGATACCATCGAACTCTCCTTTTTCTTAATTGTACCAATAGTTGCTGATGTTCAAAAGAGTTGGGATTTACCTGTGAAAGCTATTTTTTGATTCTCGATCAAATCCCAGTTTTAGAGCCACTATTGGTATAAACCGTTTACTTAACATTCTCCGTATAATTTGATTTGATAAACGTACAAGAGCTGTGAGAAGTAAGATTGATTCCCTTGCACCTATTAGTTATGTATGGAATATATTTGTACAGAACTGTTCAAGAGTTATGGTGCCGAGCGTAGTTCTTACCGTCGATGAACAGTTAGTACCTTTCAAATCTAGGTGCGGTTTTATTCATTACATGCCGCAAAAAACAAATAAATATGGAATAAAAGTATTTTGGATTTGTGATTCGAAATCTGGTTATGCGTACAAGGGCATAGTGTATGCTGGTAAGGCACCTGGGGGTCCTACATCCACTAATCTGTCTGCAAGTATTGCCATGGAATTCAAAGCTATTTGGAATGGACATCCTGGTTCAAATATTACCGTTATTTTACAAGCTTACCTCTCGCTAAATGATTGTTGGAGAAAAGTATTACACTAGTTGGAACGATACGTAAACACAGAAGGAAAGTTCCTCCCACTATGATTGCTGACAAGTCTTGCGATAAACATTCGTGTACATTTCCGTTTCTCCTTGAAGTAAAAATTATGAGCTTTGTTCAGAAGAAGAACAGAAATTTTCATCTTCTTTTTTCAATGCATCAAGAATTATCAGAAAAGCAATAAGAGAAAACCTGAAATAATTATATTTTATAATGAAAGAAATGTGTTGCTGCCATACTGGAGGATCTAGTGAGAACGTACACAGCCAAAAGACAAACAAAACGTTGATCATTGGTATGATTTTTCAACTTGTTGGATGTAGCAGCTGTAAATTCATACATTTTGTACACTTCTACATGACAGATTTGAAACGGAATCTCACGAATCGTCTCAGACTACGTCTAACGGAACTTGCAAGGGAAATTATGAAACATCTAATGGAAACGCGAGCTTGTATTCCGAATTTGAGAAGAACTGTACCAGATGCTTTGATAAACTGTGGAATGAACATGTGTCAGAAACAACAACGATCGACTTTTGGAGAGCCAAAGAGAAAAAGATGTACCGTTTGTCCATATTGTGAGGCCAGAAAGACTTCAACATGTTGCTATCGTTGCCACAAGTATATTTGCTTATCACATACCATTTTCTTGTGCGAAGACTGTGTGTAGCGTTGTATCAAAGAAAGTACAAGGAACATTTTGAAGTAATTAGAAGGAACATAGTACAAGAGTATTCAAAGAAAGAAAAAAAAATAGTAAATATTTCTAGTTGAGATTTGGACAATAGTAATCAACACTATTGTTATAAAAAATATGTTTAAATTCAAAGCAATAAAATTCAGACTTTGTTATCATATATAATCGCATTCTTATTTTTCTCAGAACTGTAAAGTAAACGTGGTTTGCATTATATTTTATGCAATATTTACTCCATTCGCTTTGTACAATTTCATGTAATAATTTATAAGACATCTAGCTTGACAAGCAATTCGATTTCACTTTGTCCGACTGGAACTCATTCTTTAAACCCCTGATTGTGTGAGATTCACCCTAAACGAACCTAAACATTGCGACTGATTAGTGGCATGCATAAAAACTAATCAATCGCAAGACTACTACACTGCACAGCACTACTACAAAAAACCGTAAAAAAACAGATGCTTCGAGTCTGTTTTCTTCTTAAATATATGTGGGTCGAAGTGGGAAGTGTATATTGGTTTTCTTTAGAAGTGTATCTACGGGTTAATAGATTAATATGTCAGTATTTAACGATAATGAAAGTACCTTTCTTCTTTCGAACCCTTTTTGCCCAATTGAATAAATCAACTTTTCAATAGTAAATATCTAAATATTTACTAAATCTGCGTCATTTATTTGATTCTTATATTTGTCGGGAAATAACGATCAGCGAGAGTTTGCTTATTCTTCCAAGCTCTCAATTCACCCTACCGAATGAACTCGCTTATTAAATTAGATATCTCACAATTTTAGACAATCCGTTCTTTCATTTTATGCCTAAACATGTCAGCAACTAAAAATAAGAGAGAGTCAATTTCTTCAGCTTCCAAAAACACTTCTGGCCTTATAAGTTGGAATTCCTGATCAACTTTAAATATATGGAAATCAGGAAAATTCTTTTATTTTAATTTATTTTTAAGTATAAGACTAACTAACGATCAACAACAGCGTGCTTCATCCTGCAAACACTCCTTTCGCTTTACTGAATGAACACACTTACCAATTGTGTTTATGACAATTTACAACAATTCCGTTCTTTCATTTGATTCCTAAATATGTAACTAACTCCTTTCGTCCAACTAAATGATTTACTTTTCAGATGTACGACAGTTTCGTTATCTCGTTTCAAATTTAAATGTCAGTAACAAATGATAAACAAGAGTCTGATTAATTTTCCAAACACAAGTTTCGTTGTACAGAATGAATTCACTTCCGAATTGTAAATATCTGGCTTTGACAATTCCCTTCCTTCATTTAGTCCTTAAATAAGTCCTGAACCAACGATCACTAAGAGTTGCCTTAGGCTTTCTTACACAACTTAAGCCCGGTTAAAACGAAGAAATTTTAAATGTAAATATCCGACAGTTTTCGGCAATTCCGTTATTTCGTTTCATTCTTATATATGTCGGCAAAAAACGTTCAGCAAGAGTCTACTTCAGCTTCCAAACACTCCTTTCGCTAGACTGAATAGACTCGCTTTTCAATTCGAAATATCTGACAATTTACGAAAATTCCGTTCTTTCATTTGATTCTTAAATATGTTGGACACTACCGATCAGCAAGAGTTTCCTTCACCTTCCATATACTCCTTTCTCCCTAACGAACGGAACCACTTTTTAATGTTAAATACTTTACAATTTACGACGATTCCATTCCTTTACTTTTTCTTTAATTATGTTAATTAATTATATTCATTATTATTTGCCTAATTACTCCTTAGTTTTTTCTTAATTTCTTAATTAGCGAACGGTCAACATGAGTCTGCTTTACCTTGCAAACACTCCTTTTGTCATACTGATATATTCGCTTTTCTGTTGTAAATATCCGAGAATTTACGACAGTTCCGTTCTTTCACTTGATTCTTATATATGTCGGCAAAAGACGATCTCCAAGACCGTTCTTCATCTTGAAAATACTCCTGTCGCCGTGTTAAATAGACTCCCTTTTCAAATGTAAATATCTGACAATGTACGACAAACCGTTCTTTCATTTTAAACTTAAATCTGTCAGAAATTAACAATCAACAATAGTCTACTTCATCTTTGGAAGACTCATTACGTCACTTTCCAAATATAAGTATAATACAATGTACTATTATTTCGGTCTTTCATTTTATTCTTAAAAATGTTAGTTATTAACGTTCAGCAAGAGCCTGGTTTATATTGCAAACACTTCTTTCGCGTTACTGAATGTATTCACTTACCAATTGTAAATTGCTGAAAAATTACAGTAATTCCGTTGTATCATTTTATTTTTAACATGTCAATTACTAACCACAAGCATGACTGAGCTTCACTTTAGAAATACTCCTGTCGGCCTGGTGAGTTTACTTACTTTCCAATTGTAAATATCTGACAATTTTCGAGATTACCATTATATCATGTTATTCTAAAATGATCAGTAAGTAACGAGCTTCAAGAGTGTATGTATGCCAAATCACACCTTTCACCCTACTCAATGGATAACTTTTCAATACTAAATATGTGAAAATTTAGGACTGTTCCATTCACTCGTTTTATTCTTAGACATATCAGTAACAAACGATTAGCATATTTATTGTTAAGTATGTCGACAACTACAGATCAGCAAGAGTCTACTTCATTTTCGAACCACCTTTCACGCCTGACTGAATGGTCTGACTTTTTAATTACAAACATTTGAGAATTTACGACTATTTTTTTTCAATTTGTTCTTAAATATATCTGTAGGATATGATGTCTAAGAGGCTACTTCATCTTCCAAACACTTATTTGGTCCTACTGAATAAGGTCACTTTTCAATTATAAACATATGAGGATTTACGAAAATTCCGTTCTTTCTTTTCATTCTTAAATATATCGCAACTACCGATCATGAAGAGTTTGCTTCACCTTCTGAACATTCCTTTTGCTCTATTAAATAAACACGCTATTCAGCTGTAAATATCCTACAATTTACGACAATTCCATTCTTTTACATTTTTCTACAATAATGCAGTATCTAACAATCACCAAGAGTCTTCTTAAAATAGCAATACACATTTTTCGCCCTACTCTATGAACTCAGTTTTTAATATTAAATATCTGACAATTAGCCCTATATATTGGAATCACTCCTCTATATTAGAATCACTTTTTGTTTTCAAGTCTGAAACAAATTACCACAATTCCGTTATTTCGTTTTATTCATATATATGTAGGTATCTAACGATCAGCAAGATTCTATTTGAAATTCTATTCACTCCTTTCGCTCTAGTGAATAAACTTGCTTTTGAATTATAAGTATGTGAAAATATAGTGCAATTGTTGTCTTTCATTTTAGTCTTAAATATATCGGCAATTATCAGCCTGCATTACTATTTGAAACATAACCTTCGCTCAACTGAATAGACTCGCTTTTCAATTGTATATGAGAGAAAACTCACAGTTTCGTTTTTCTACGTAATATTTAAATATGTAAATATCTAACGATCATCAACTCTGCTTCATCTTTGAAACACTACCTAGGCCACTTTCCAAATATATATTTGTTACATTGTACGAGTATTCCGGTCATTCATTTTATTCTTAAATATATCAAACCTAGGATCAGCAAGAGTTATCATCGGCTTTCAAACACCCCTTTGGCCCTAATGAACAGAATTACTTTTCAAATTGGAAATGTCTGAGAATTTACGAAAAAGCTGCTATTTTATTTTATTTTTCAATATGTCAGTAACTGTTAGAGGATAAGAAGTACATAGGTACAAAGTGTTTTAGTATGTGACACTAACCGTCGATAAGGAGAAATGGGTACGAGCAAATAAGAGAATCATGATATAGATTAATGAGATTGGGAATATAGCTGTTGAGGATGTAAAAGGTTACGAGAAATATGATTTACAAGCATTTACGATGATGATAATGTGAGTTATGTAAGGACGTGGAAATAGAGTGGCTCAGATTAAGAATAAATATATAGGAGAAGAAATCAGAATTAGTTGTTGGTGTATTTACTGTAGTAGCAAGCAGAGTCAACGGATTGATTTTTGGATTTTTAATATATCATTTTGAAGATTTTAACAATTGGCGCAGTCACATTTTACAAGATAATCTACGTTCCACAATGACAACTATTAATAATTTTCCATCGTTCAATATAGAATTAGATCAGTTGCAATCGTACTTAGAGAGGTTCGAACATTTACGCATTTCATTGCAAATTCCAAAAGAAAGAAAGGTTTCCACGCTGTTTAGAGTTATTGCTTATGAACAATTATGTAATGTTTGTGCCCAGCATCTCCATCGGACAAGTCATTTTCTGAAATTAAAGGAGAAATGAAAATTTATTATACTGCAAAAGTCAATATCATTTCAGAAAAATATCAATTCCATACGTTGAAACTAAAACCGTATCAGTCTATTATTAATTTTGTCCTGGAGCTAAAACAAATAATCGTCTTTCAGTGAGTACAAGTGTTGTTTAGATGAACAATTGCGAAAACATTTTGTATTCGGTGTTGCACACGAATCCATTCGGCGAAAATTGTTAAATACCAAGGAGTTAACTTTTCTTAAAGCTACGGAGAATGCATTGAACATGGAAAGTACCGAAGAGCAGTTAGGCCGTTAGCAGTTTAAACGTAATCCTAAACAAAGGATCAATACAGTTCATCGGTCAGCCCAGAGGTCAAGGAAAGCTTCGGCATATTTTTCATCTATTTCTGGTACCTCATCTTAGTCCTCAATTCGGTCTGTGATTAGCTGTAAATTTTGTAAGCTTAAACAATTGGAAAGCTTGTCCCTCTGTTTACGTTGTGGGAGAATGAATCATTTCGCGTTGGCCTGTTAGTTTGATACCTTTAACAATAAATTTCCTGATTTTGTTTCATCAAATGAAAATGTTATGGATACAGAAGATAGAGTATTACCTTCACAGCATGAAGAAGTGAAGAAATTAGCTAATCTAATGAGGCTGGATTCTATCACAGGTGTTACTAGTGAGGAAGAAGAAGCGATATAAAATATGGAGAAACCCGGTATATTAAACTTTTTATTTTATGATCAAGCTTGTTATCCAGATGTAGTTTCAAAACAGCAAATGGCCTCTAATTCAAGTTATATGATGGCTGAGAGGCAAAATAGTGTTGGACAAGAGAAGAGTTGGAGGGATAAAAGTTTTCATGCTAATTTGTTCATACCTGAAGTTAATTTGCTTTGCACAGGTACAGGTCAAGATTTCGCCCACAGGAAAAACACTAACTCTTCAAGAAAATGATAGTGGTCTAAGCATCGGGGTAAATATGAGAAGAATATGAAGGAAGCGGAAACTGAATTACAGGAAAGATATGATTCGGTGCAGATACAGCACAATGTAGCAAATTTACCGCAAAATATAGAGGTAGTTCTTCAGGTATTAGAGCGACAAAAGAAGATGCAAGAGCAAATTAATTACTTCTTTGAAAGATGGGACAGAAAAAACGAAAGAGAAAAAATGTGAATTGTGCAAGTGATTAGGAATTCCTATTTTATGCTTAGGTTATGTTGCAAGCAGTAGGTTATGTTACTAGATGTATTAGTCCTTCTGATTTGAAAAGGGAGAGAATGTACATAGGTACAAAGTGTTTAAGTATGTGACACTAACCGTTGGTAAGGAGAAATGAGCACTAGTATGTGCAAACAAGAGAAACACGATATAGATTAATGAGATGTGAGAATATAGATATTGAGGATTCAAAATATTACGAGAAAGATTATAAATATATGAAGAAAGATGATTTAAGGGGATTTACGATGATGATAATATGAGTTATGTAAGGACATGGAAATAAGGGTCTCAGATTAAGAATAAATATATAAGAGAAGATATCAGAATTAGTTGTTGGGTATTTATTGTAGTAGCAAGTAGAGTCAACGAATTGATATTTAGATTTTTAATAGATCATTTTTAAGATTTTACCAGTAACTAACGAACAACACGAGCATAATTCAACTTCCAAACACTCCTTTCGGTTTACTGAATGAACACACTTACTAGTTGTAAATATCTGAGAATTTACAACAATTCCGCTCTTTCATTTTACTGTTAAATATGTAATTATCTATCGATTAGCGTGAGTCTGCTTGATCTTCCAAAAACTCCTTTCGCCATCATAACTAGACTCATATTTACTATGTAAATATGTCACAATTTTCCACAATTCCGTTCTTTAATTTCGACTTAAATATTTTGGTAACTAAATATCAACACTTCTTTCGTTGTACTGAATGAAACCACTTTTGAACTGTACATCTCAAATAATTTACGACAATTCTTTTCTTTCGCTTTATACTTCAAAATGTCAGCAACTAACGATAATCAGATTCTATTTCATTTTCTGAACTAGTCTCTTGCCCTTTTGGATTTAACCACTTTCCATTTCTAAATATCTAAAATTTACAATTCCGTTATTCCATTTCATTCTGATATATGTCGTAAATAAACAATCAAGAGTCGGCTTAATCCTGCAACTACTCCTTTCGCTGTAGTGAATGCACTCGCTTACCAAATGTTATTATCTGCCTAATTAAGACAATTCCGTTATATTATTTCATTCTTCAATATGTCAGCAAATTTATGATCAGCAGAAGCTTGCCCCTTGTTCTGAATACTCCATACGCCCTAACTAATGGGCATATTCTTCACTTGCAAATAACAGACAATTTACGAAAATTCCTTTCTTAAATGTTATTCTTAAATATGTCAAATACGCTAGTAGGTAAAATCAGATTGTTCGTTTCATTAAAACCGTTTTAGCCCTACTGAGTGATCACTTTTCAACAGTAAATATCTAAATTTATTTGTGAATTCCGTTCTCCGAATTTATTCTTAGTATGTCTTCAACTAGTGATTGACAACATTCTACATCAGCTTCAAAGCAGCGCATTTGCCCTACTTAATGAGCAAACTAATCAATTGTATATATCTGACAATTTACGAAAATTCGGTAGTCATTTTATTCCTTAATATGTAAGTATCTTAAGATCAGTAAGAGTCTAATGTCCTCAGTATCCATAAACTCCTTTAGCCTTATATTTTGGAATCTTTATTCAAATGTAAATATCTGACAAATTACGACTGTGTGAAGTTGTCCCCCCAAAACTTTGGGCTACACGAGATCTTTATTGGGCCAGAAAGTACTTCATTTGGGCTGTTTGGGCTAGCAACTTTTAGCTTTTGGGCTACTCTGAAAACAAAGCTACAGCCTCACAAAGCTTGAGGGGCCAACTTCACGTTAGCCCCCCAAGTGTTTGGGCCAGACGAGATTTTTATTGGGCTGGGTAGTACTTCGTTTGGGCTGATTGGGTCAGCAACTTTTAGCGTTTGGGCTATTATAGTTTCCGAAATATGGTCTATTAAGCTTTTTGAAAAGTGATTTTCCTGCTTCTTTTGTCGGGGCCAACTTCACTAATATCATATTTCTGACAAACACTTTTACTAATTAGTACAATTTATTCTCTTTTTTTTTCTAGTTCTTCGAATGTTATTTTTAATGGACGTGATACTTGTGCCAATTAATTTGAAATAGATTAAGATACTAGTTACTATAAACTCAAATATACGATTTTTTCTTCGTCTTCATGTAATTCAATTTGGAATTCTTTTTTCATAAGATTTTGTCTAGTGCTGCTCCATATGCAGATATCGAGATTTTAGTATTTCATTATACGAAATCCGGCTTTCGGCTTTCGTCATTTCATTATCCGAAGTCCGTTTTCGGTTCTTGACATTTCATTAACCGAAATTCAAATTTCGGTTTGTGACATTTCATTAAATAGGAAAATCTGGATTTCGGTTTTAGTTGAAATTCTAAATCCGGATTTTTTGAATCTCAATTTTTGACAGCGCTAATTTTGTGTATGTAGTTATCGGCTTTAATCCCCTAAATTTATTTTACTAGAAAACAATACTGTCTTAATAAACTGTAAAAGCAATAACTAGAATTGGAATGGTTATATACGGTAAACTAACCTATAAATAAGATACTGGTGAAAATTATATATACTACATACATAATTGAATTGCGCCAAACCTTGAAGAATTATGTCCAAATAATTTTTATATCCATTAATTCTTTTTTTTTTACGTAAGCCTTTTGTGAATACGTGGATAATATATACCTGTGTTTGATGCAGAAAGCTCCAGGTTTGATTCCCAATGGAGTCTCAAGGAGCATAGAGTATTGTAACTAGTCTTCTTTATATTCTTCTTCTTCTTCTTCTTATTATTATTATTATAATTATTATTATTATTATTATTATTATTATTATTATTATTATTATTATTATTATTATTATTAGTATTAATTCTTTGTAATTTTTAAGCCGAATATCCATCCACATTATATTGTATATAGGGAAAGCAATAAGAAAGCAGTTCGTTTATTTTAAAAGATTACGATGAGCACTTCATGTTTCTAGGGAAGTACTTGAATCCTTCTGCTCCACCTTGCTGAAAACGAAATACAAAATTATGAATTTGAAGAGTAAAGCTTTTCTATATTTTTCGCCTATTTATAAAAGTATCAACGCAGGTGAGTCAAGTTTTTGCTGGAGTATTGGCAGTCTTTGGTATTCTTACAGATTTAGTCTTGGTTTTGGTCTTGCATATGCATCCTCGATCCAGGACCGTAACAAGGCTGGGGTAACCGGGGTGATGCCCCGTCCAAAGGCGATCACGGTGCCCGCAGGTACAGTCGTA
The DNA here is from genome assembly GCF_964235325.1 of Thermobia domestica. Classification (NCBI taxonomy): domain Eukaryota; kingdom Metazoa; phylum Arthropoda; class Insecta; order Zygentoma; family Lepismatidae; genus Thermobia; species Thermobia domestica. The sequence continues at coordinate 205,740,341 of NC_137457.1, forward strand.
AATAAATGGGAGTGGGAATTACATGACCTATATTTTAATGGTGACGTGCAGTTTCTCACGGTGCAATATTACACAGTCCTGTTTATCGGATTAATCATTCTGCAGTTGTCGTGCACTTTCACAGGTTCCACCTGTCAATCATTTGATTCATCTTGAAAACGCTTTCACTATAGGAGGAGAGAGGACACAGAACAACTGTCAACTAACTAAGAACAGAAAAAGAGCAAACACAAATTAAATATGAAAAATTGCAATTAATACTACAGGAGGAGAGCTTAGGAAATGTTTCACTTTCACAAAAAAATAATCAAAATAATCGAAAATTAAAATGACTTAAGAAGAAGACAGAAGAAAAGATAAGCAAACCAAAGTTATAGTAAGGAAGGAGAGAAAATAATAACAAACAATATGAAATTGAAATAAATAGGAAAAATAATAACAAAAATTATTGCAAATTGAAGTAGATGAAAACAAAGAAGAATAGCAAATGAAAATGAGTAATAAGAACAGAAAAGGAACATAAAATTGTAATCATTGGAAATAGGAGATAGAGCAATCAAAAATTAAAATAAAAAAATAATAAAATAAGCAGCACATCAGAGAATTCAGTCAGGAAGTTCAAAAATCGAAAAAAATGTGCCCGCCCCAAAGCATAGAAAAACGTTGTTATTTGTGAAACACAAAGCATTAGCTCTATACTCAAAGGCGGTTTGAAGACCAACCTTGTTGTCTTGAAATTTTCCGAGCGAACAGCACATCGCTGAGATGGAACAATCATACTTCTGTACATCGTCAATCCGTTTTGTATACACGACTCCAAAAGTGCATTACCACCTGTTATTCTCCTTTTCCTGCAATAGCAGGCAACCCCAAAAGCTCGGCGCTTGGGTTGGTTGCGAATTCGAAAGGCGTTGGGACAAACTTCAATTTTGTAACAAATACATCAGTGTGACAAACTGCAAATAAGAGAATAAAACAAATTGTTAAGAATGACAACTTTATCATAGTGACGGAGTTGGATGACTTCAAAAGTTACAAAATGATCTTACTTAAGTAGTTCAAACAAAATGAATGGCAAAAACAGATACCAGAGGAAAGCATTTCTCTTCCCCCACACAAAAATTATCTCATAAAAAAGAAAAAAGTTACATAATGTGAAGTTTTAATATAAAATCCACAAAAAATTTAGAAATTTGATACCCGAAAGGCAAGAACAACTGAGTCGAAGTAAATGAAATTGTGCACAGATATTGGAAACATAAAATGAGGGAATACGGGTTTCGTATTTTCTTGAAAAAAAAAAGAAAACGGTTCAGTGGGGCACGGACCTCTCCAAACATTTGATCACGAAATATCAAAGGTGCTAGTAACAGTACGTCAGATGTGTGTAAAGGACATGGAGAATTGCTAGGAAACTTTGTGTATGGATAATACGCAAAAAAAAGGACTACGGTTTGATTCGTATTCTACGGAAAATGGGTTTCAGGGGCAAAAGAACGCACTACAAAATTTTGGAATTTGACAACCGAAAAGTAAGAAGAAATGAACCAAAATGAATGAAATTTTGTACATATATTGTAGTCACAAAGCGAGGGAATACGTCTTTCGTATTTTCCTGGAAAAGACGGTTAGGTGGGGCACGGACCCCTTCAAACCTTTGATCACGAAATATCAAAAATGCTAGTAACTGTATGTCAGATATGTGTTAAGGACATGACGAATTGCAACGAAACTATGCGCATGGACAATGTGCAAAAAATGAAGGTATACGTTTCATATATTTTCTTTGGAAAAACGGTTTAAGGGGGCAAAAGAACCCAAACCCAAAATTTTGAAAGTTCACGCTCGAAAGGTAAGAAGAAGTGAACCGAAATGAATGAAATTTGGCACAGATATTGTAAACATAACATGAGAGTATGCGGGTTTCGTATTGTCTGAAAAAAACGGTTAGGTGGTGCACAAAACCCTCCAAACCTTTGATCATGGAATATCAAAAGTGCCAGTAATAGTATGTCAGATGGGTTTAAAGGAGAGGAAGAATTGCCACGAATCTTTGTGTATGGACAACACGCAAAAGATAAACGAATACGGTTTTTTATTTTCCCCGGAAAAACGGTTTTAGGGGGCAAAAGGCCCCATTCAAATTTCGGAAATTTTCGCCCGAAAAGCAAATAGGAGTGTACCAAAGTGAATGAAATTGTGCACAGATATTGTACACATGACATGAGGGAATATGGGTTGCATATTTTCCAGGAAAAAAGGTTTGAATAGGGCATGGACACACACAAATCTTTGATCACGGAATATCAAACTAGCTAGTAACAGTACGTCATATGTGTGTAAAGGATATGAAGAATTGCAACTAAGCTTTGTGGGAAGATGTACACATAAAATGAGGGAATACAGTTTTCGAATTTTCCTGGAAAAAGCGGTTGTGTGGGGTACGGACCCCTCCAAACAATTGATCACAAAATACCAAAAGAGCTATTAACAGTATGCCAGATGTGTGTACAAGACATGAAGAATTGCAACGGAACTTTTTGTATGGACAATACGCAAAAAATGAAGGAATGCGTTTTTTTAATTTTCTGTTGAGAAACGGTTTAAGGGGCAAAAGAATCCTCTCCAAATTTTTGAAATTCGACGCCCGAAAGGCAAGAAGAATGAACCGAAATGAATGAAATTTGGCAGATATTGAAATGAAATGAAATCTTTAGTTTTACGTCCCACGGTTATGCCGGTTAGGCTAAAGGAGACGGTGATGATGAGAAATGAATGAAATGGTGGAATGAAGAAAGTGGGAGGAAACGGGAGAACCCCGAGAAAACCCACGAGCACGATGTTTGTTCACCACAAAGTTCACACGGCGCGAGCTAGGATTGTACCAGGGACCCCAAGCACCGGAGGTGAACGCTCTACCACTGAGCCACCGCGCCCCCTTGGCAGATATTGTAGACGTAAAATGAGGGAATACGGGTTTCGTATTGTCTAAAAAAACGGCTGAGTGGGGCTCGCATCCCGCCGAATCTTTGATCACGGAATATAAAAAATGCCAGTAACAGTATGTCAGATATGTTTGAACGATATAAAGAATTGCAACGAAACTTTGCGTATGGACAATGCGCAAAAACTAAACGAATACCGTTTTTTATTTTCTGCGGAAAAACGGTTTTATGGGGCAAAAGTTCCCATCCAAAATTTTGAAAGTTTACGCCCGAGAGGCAAAACGAAGTAGACCGAAGTGAATTAAATGTGCACAAATATTGTAGAGGTAAGATTAGGGAATACGTGTTTCTTGTTTTCCTGAAGGAGAAAAAACTGTTAGTGGACCGAGGCTTTGAGTGGCGAGAGGAGTGAACCTAAGCGAATGAAATTGTATGTAAATATTGGATATGTAAAATAAGGTCTTTTGTGTTTCAGAAGTGTTGAGTCTTCATCCGATTTCTTCAAATTTGGCATTTCAACTACAAGCACAAAGAGTATAGCGTATTTTATAGTATTTTAGGAGGCACATTTAACCCGTACAATGTTTTTGCGCATAAACAAAAACATGTGTCGATTTGTTTCCAGTTTGCTGTTGATCTGTGATACTTGAGATCTTATTTTAAATAGAATCTATATAATATCTACACACAATTTGATTTGCTTCGGTCCACTCCTTCCTGCGCTTTTACGGTATTAATTACTTTTTTCGGATGTGGTATAGGCCCCAGCACTGTTTTTCCGCAAATATTAAAATACGTTTCATTTATTGCTTTGCAAATTGTCCCTATACGAAGCAATTCTCCATATTCTTTACGAACTTCTGACGTATGCTTAATTGCACTTTTTATATTTTGTAATCAACGGTTGAGAAGGTCCGTGCCTCACTCAACCGATTTTTTCAGAAAAATACGAAACCCAATTACCTCATTTTATGTCTACAATATCTTTGCACAATGTCATTCAATTCGGTGCACTTTTTCTTGCCTTTTGGACCTCAAATTCAAAATTTTGGATGGGGGCTTTTGACCCCTAAAATTGTTTCTCCGCAGAAAGTAAAAAAATGTATTCTTTTACTTTTGCATATTGTCCCTACACAATGTGTCGTTATAACTCTTCGCGTCCTTCAAGCACTTCTGACATATTGTTACTAACACTTTTGATATTTCACGATCAAAGTCTTAGAGGGGTCTGTGTCCTACCTAAACGGGTTTCTTTTTTTCTTCAGGAAAATAAGAAACCTGTATTCCCTCATTTTATGTCCACAATATCTGTGCACAATTTCGTTCACTTCGGTCCACTTGTTTTTGCCTTTCGGGCGTCAACTTTCGAAATTTGGGGTGGGAGCTTTTGCCCCCTAAGACAGTTTTTCCGCAGAAAATAAAAAAAACGTATTCGTTTATTTTATTTGTAGTATCAGTGTGGCAAATTTTATCAAAATTGGAATGTTACACTTAGGAAGTGTTACATGTCAGTCATTGTAGAATTATTTTCCGTGTTCCTCCATCAATAAGAAATTGTCTGACAAGTAAGGGGTCCAAACGGATTAATCGAGTTGCGGAATGAGACGTAGAGCTACTGATAGAGGTGTGGAAATATGTACATGTGCAAAGTTATAAGTGCTGAACGCCATAAGAAACGGAGGGGGTCAAAACTGATGGGAGAAGGGCTATGCTATGCTATTGAAATACATCAAATAAACTATTGAATCGTGAAAATAGTGAAAGATAGACAATGCAAAGGATGGTAGTATCACATATTGACAAGAGAAGAATGAGCAGAGTAGATCACGAACCTCCGGCGCCATCTTGGTATCCGCCATTTTGAAATAGAAATAATTTTTCAAATGGAAAAGTTGTGATTTGATATATCAGTTAGGGCCAGCAGATTCTCAAAATTCAATTATGAACTTTAGTGGTCCTTATCTGTACTTATTTGGAAGATTTAGGATAATCTTCATAGTTATTTACGAAAGCTAGGAGACTGATATTCGTATGTTGAAAGTTTGGATTATCAAGAAAACACATGTAAGTTGAACATATCCAAAGCCAAGAAAACTAACCGCGAAATTTGATACCCAAGTTGTATATTACTACATTTCACTGTCGAATATAAAATTTCACTGTTACAAAAAGTGTTCAAAAAGTTTAGCACAGTGGTCTCTAATTTTTTTATTTGTTGCCGGAGGAGAATGATTTATTTTCTGAACATACTTGGAACATTTAGCTATAAGTTGGTATATTAAAGTATTTTTTATTTACAGTTTAGCCATAACGGACCGTGAAGTAGATGTCAGATTGCGACAACGGTCGGTGATGGAGTTCCTCTTCAAGACTGGCGACGACTCTGCCACATGGATTCACAGGAAGTTGCTCTCTGTTTATGGGGAGGACACATTGGATCGCAGCAGTATCCAGCGGTGGTTGCAGAGGTTTAAAGAAGGTGGTTTCTTTTCTGGAAAATCCACTATGCGATAGACTATCGACGGTAGTGAGTGATGTGAATAAGGAGACCATTAATCAAATCATCCAAAATGACAGACGTGTGACTAAAAGACAGCTTGGTGAAATGACTGGTTTGTCAATGGGTAGTGTGGTATCAGTGGTACAGTCACTAGGGTACAGAAAAATCTGTGCACGTTGGGTTCCTAGATTATTGACAAGAGAAATGAAAAAGATGAGGAAGAATGTGTTCGAGGGTCTCATGACGACCTTTACTGAAGAGTGGAAACAGTGTTTCGACGGCGCCATTACCCAGGATGAAACATGTTTGTTTTCGTCCGAATCTGAAGGCAAAACACGTCTGAAGGCCCATCTGCGCGTAAAACATTTGATAGTGAGAAAGACTTTATATCTTGTGTCAAGCGATGGTGTAAAAGTCAGTTCCCAGAATTTTACCAAAGTGCATTTACATCATGGAAAGAACTTTGGACCAGATGCGTCACAGTTGATGGAGGCTACCTTGAGTAGGCTCAGTGTATAGCTAAATGTTCCAAGTATGATCACAAAAAATTTTGTTCTCCTTTTGCAACAAATAAAAGAAATAGAGACCACTGTACAAAACTTTTTTGAACACCCTTTGTAGTTTTCTTTGTTGTAGATATGTGAGCCATTTCTTGTCCATAATACGACTAATAACACTGGTCGGCAAAATGAAACTTTTTTTCGCTCTCACGAACGAAAATAGGTGATTCCTATAGGTTTCGAGCTCCTGAGTTCGAATCCGTAACCCGTCTTTTCTCCAGGACGTACCAGCTTTCAGAAAGGTGGGGGTGTTTCAATATCCGCCCAAAGATGCTATTCTTCACCGATAATAATTTGCACGTTATAATTTAAATATCAATATAAATTATGCAGACAAAATTGAATAAAAAGTTAAAGTTTAACACTTACGTGTCACTTGGTTTTCCTACTCCTCTTGTAATTACTAAAGTGTGTCTCGCGTGTCACACTCAAACAGAAATCTGCCAACATATTTACACTTCATTTACCAAGGTAGCGCCTCTCCATGGTAGCTATTTGCTGGTGAAACCTTTCCCCGTGTTCGTCAGAGACCTCCCCAAAGCTGTACATTTCAGGGAAGAAGTCCAGGTGGCAATCCAGGAAGTCTAACTTTAGGGACATATTACATCCCATGTTACGAAATGAAGTAATTAACCTGCCCACAATGTCTTTGTAATCAGGTGACTTATGATTCCGTAGAAAGTTATTGCACACTTCTCGAAGCCTCCCAAGCCTCACTTTCCACTTCATTAAGCTTAGAAGAAAATGTAGTATCCTTAGAAACGTCTCTGATTTGAGGTCCCGTAAAAACACCTTCTTTCACCTTGGGCTCGCTGACTCTTGGGAATAGTTTTCTGAGATGATTAATTGCTTCATCATCCCGGTTCAGGGCCTTGACGAAGACTTTCATGAGCCCTAATTTGATATGAAGAGGTGGTAAGAATATTTTCTCCGGATCCACAAGACGTTCATTAGCCACGTTCATCTCCCCTGGGACCAGTTGCTTCCTTGGCATCCATTTTGTGATGGTGTACTGGTCTTTGGCTCGACTATCCCAATGACACAAGAAGCAGCAGTGCTTTGTGTAACCTCCTTCTAAACCGGTGAGGATGGCAATAACCTTAAGGTCAGCGCATATAAACCACTGGGACTGTTCGTACTTTATTTTCTGCAATAGGTTTCGTATGTTCCCCCGTCTACGAATACGCGGGAGACCAGCTACCAGGACGTACCAGCTAAAATCTACGAATAGCCTCCAATCTTCAGTGTTGTAGTTCAACGTCAGTTGTCTCATAATCGATGGAATGTCACTGCAATACACCAAATCACCATCCTTTGTAAAATTAGGAACTAGGCTCACCTCTTTTTCCTATACATCGATATATTCACATCTTGGTTTAGTAGATTCCATTGTTGAAGTCGTGATGCAAGCAACAGGGCCTTAGACTTGGGAAGGTTTACGTCTCTGATCAGATCATTCAGCTCTTCCTGACTTATCACATGCGGTTCATTAGTGTCAGGCACTGGAGCGTAATTGGGATCTGACTGTGTACTCGAAGATTGTGCAACATCTTCACAAGCAGCAGGTTCTTCATCGGATGAAACACTGCACAGGGTGTATGAGTCTGGTGGTACGGGTACAGGTCTCCTCGCGGAATCCAAGTTAGGATACTGTATTTTATGCTTCATGTTTTTTGAGAAACCTTCTATATTAGTCAGGCAGAAGTAACAGTCTGAAACATGATCACAGGGCTCGCGCCAAACGATAGGTATGGCAAACAGCATCGATTTATGTGTACCTTTCAACTATCCTGTGAGAGTACGCACACACGAGTTACAACTTTGTTTCAGAGCCCAAACGCGATCCTGGTCGCCGATTTTACAGCCGAAGTACAGATATTAGACTGTCTTCAGTAACGGTGACAATGGCCTACTTTGTCCCTTGAAAATCACTTCCCCACTTACGTAGCAGAATGGATCTGTCGAATTGTTGCAAGTTCTCGGCATGTTCGTTTAACACAAACGTCAATATTTCACGCAGAAATATTTTTCACCTACGGCATACACAGACACAGCGTAACACCACCTTCTAACACGAAGATCAACTCGAAATTGACATTTTTGTTTCTCGCGACAACATGGTGTATGTCTTGGCGCCTTTTTCAACAATCTTTCTGCCGTCTAGATAAAAGGGAGCCGACAAATGATCGCAAGTTGATTACTAAATCTTTCTCCGTCAATAACGCCTAAGTTTTAGTGTATGCAGTGTGGAACGACAATAAATCTTTGCAACCCAAGAGGAGGGGGTACGTTTCCGGGTGGTTGTAAGCTAGAGAAAAGAATTTTCCTGGGATATAGACTAGTAACAGTTCATCGATTAAGGTAAAAATTTAGAATTATGCACTCCAAACAAGGAAAATACATATAAATACGAAAAATACGATTTTTCTGTCAATTATGGAAACAGCATCCCGCCCCCCGAAAAAACCTTACGTGCTGGAACTTTCTCGATAAGATATTCGTAATCAGCGTCTCGAAATCTATCCGGTACACCTTTTCACCCTTGTAAAAATTCAGAATTATGCACTCCAAACACGGAAAACACATATTAAATACGAAAAATACGATTTTTCTGTCAATTATGGAAACAACACCCCGCCAAAAAAACCTTACGTGCTGGAACTTTCTCGATGAGATATTCGTAATCAGCGTCTCGAAATCTATCCGGTACATCCTTTCACCCTCGTGGGAGGATTTTCATGCCGACCAGTGTAATGCTAAAACACTCAAAGATCGAATTTAGTTCGTACCTGTAGTATTTCTTACAAACAAAGTACAATTGTAGTTCTCAGCCTTTCGAAAATTATGAGCCCCAAAGACTTCTTCTACCTAACAAATAATAGTATCAATAATACAACCTATCAATAATACATATTAACGGTAACCCACCGATAAACTGTAAGCAACCCCTGTAAAATGAAATGAAGTATTTCATTTTAACGAACCACGATTATGCTCTTTAGGCTAAGGGAGACAATGATTAAGGCAAGTGAATGTTGATGGAAGATATGAAGGAATGAGAATGTGGAAGGAAATTGGAGTATCCCGAGAAAACCCACACACGATACGATGGTGTCCACCACAAAGTTTCTTAGCTGTGGATCGAACCAGAGGTCCCACTTACCAGAGGTAAGTGTTTACCACTGAGTCACCGTGTCCTCCCCCAATCCCTAAGAGACGCGGGCATCCAGTTAACAATAACTGACATAGAAAAACGTACTTACCATTTTCGCACGAAGGAAACTTCACGAATCCCACATTCTGACCGTTTGTCCTTCTTGTATGTTGGTTTATCACACACAATATTTAGTATATCGATACATCTGTCAGAATAATAGTGATTCATCCAAAGTAGGGGCAGGGTAACTTAGTTATATAGCACTTACTTCTGGTGCGAGATGGACCTCGTTCGATCCCAGACTATAAAAGTTTGTAGTGGATACCATCGTACCCGTGCGATTTCTCGGGATCATCCTGTTTTCTCCTACATTCTCCTTTCACGAATTATTTCCCAAAAAACAGCTTTATTCTATTATCTCTCTCTATTATTGGATCGGATTTCAGTTTAGCATCCCTTCGGTTGCAAAATTACATGAGACATGGAGCTACGGATTAACGTAAGATTCGAACTGCATGTGCTCCCGCCACTAATCGGAGCCGGGTCTCGTATGCGAAAGTCGCACACGCTACCCCTTAGCCTTGCGTGATCTCGCTGTCTTCATTAGCCTAGAAGGCATAACATTTAAACTTTATGGACTTCAAATAATTTCAGTTCTTATCGATAGTCAGTTCTATAGTGAGACAAAGTAGATCAATCAAATATGTGCATCTTCCCTTTTTATAATTTTAACGATGTTCTTGTAACTTCGACCGTGTTCTAAGATTCCTGTTAGTTGAAATATCGTATTTAATTGTAGTTAACTTGCCTCAGTCAACATTTCATAAAATATCCCAATAATTCTTCAGTTTCTTTAGGTGATCTTTGTGCTGCCCCTGTACCATATCGAATTGTGCATTAATGGAAGCTATAGCTAAAAGTAATATACATTTCTTTTCCCCCGACTTCGACCTGACGTTTAGTTCTCGAGTTACATTTTGGACATTTTTCCGACAGGTTTTTAGCTGGACATAACGCCAAGAGGAAGTATTTGTGCACCCAGGTTGTCTTATCTTGGTGTCAGAAATCAGCTCCCAAACGTTGTCGGTGTTGTTTTGAAACACCCTGTATATTTCTATCCCGTTTCTGATTAGCTCCTGATTAGTTTCTGATTTGCCAATCAATTTCCAGTATTCCCAAAACAGACCAAAAGTAACTAAATTAACTAAATCACCTTCTCCTATGCTTTCTTCTTGTATATTATTATATATTTATATTGTAGTTGACAGAGCTTGCCAATATTGATTGAAATATCTGGTTAAAATGCTAGTAGAGGAATTCCCTCTTTAGTACAGAAATTCCCTCCTTGGATCCTACCGCCATATTAGGCGAGATGGAATTAGGCAAGATGGGAATTCCCATCTCGCCTAAAATGGCGGACATTTTTATCTTAGAGATATAAGTGGCTGATAAATCGTTAGGCGAGGTAGGATTAGGCGAGATGGTATTTAATCATCTGAAAAGGTAGAAGGACGGTAGGTAGTGGCATGACGTCACGCCGTCCCCCACGCCTATCTTTGCCCATGGTAATTTCTTAGGAACTGGGGGGGGCGCCGTCACATTTTTTTGGAGGTGGGGGGCCGGTTTCCCCCGCGTTCCCACGCACTTTTACCTCTGCTGGTAAGTATTAATTGCTGTGAGGACTAACAAAAAATATTATGCGGTAATAATAATAATAATAATAATAATAATAATACCACTACTACTATTACTACTACTACTACTACTACTACTACTACTACTACTACTACTACTACTAATAATAATAATAATAATAATAATAAAGGATCTGAATGATAAATATATTTTCATGATAAATATAAACTGGATATATTGTTTTCTTTTTTTGTTTTTTTTAATAAGGAATAAAGAGGCTTCAAACAACAAATTGAGTTGAATTGATTTTAGTTTAGCGTCCCTTTCAGCAGCGAGGCTATATGAGACGTGGACCTACTGATTAACGTGGAATCCGAACCACATGAGCTCCCGCCGGGAAACAACAAATTGAGTAGTATTATTTTGTATAACAGAAAACTAGCCTTATCAGTTTCACAAAGAACTAAGCAACTCTGACAACTGACGTTGTGTCTGTTTTTTTAAAAACAATGTTACAAGGCACAAAACAACGCCTGGGGGCAGCTTGCTTTTTGCCTGAGGCAGCTTCAGTACTAAAATTAAGACTTTCATTCTGTCAATTTATGTGTAGCTATCCTTCAAACACAGAGGTTCTTTGCAACGCTGAATTTTACAAGAAAGGTTTTGTTCATCGGTTTACAAGAATGGTTTACAAGAAAGTCCATCGTACGTTGTAATCACTTTCCCTCTTTTGCACACTGTCTGACATTTAACTTGTATACTGTAGTGAGTTACAGAAAAGAAAATGCTATTTTTAAAAAAAATGACATTATCAAATACGATTGAAAATTATCACAATATATTCAAGATGAAAAATATTCATTTAACAGTTGTCGTACTTAGTTGTCTGCACTGAAATTCCCACAATGTGCTTTCTTCTTTACTAATATGAGCACCGAGCTTCTTCGTGTCTAAACAGTTAGCGTGCGCGCCTTTGACTTGAGAGACCCGGGTTCGATTCCCGGCGAGAGCTCATGTGGTTCGGATTTCACGATTAATCAGTAGGTACCGTCTCATATAGCCTCGCTGCTGAAAGGGACGATAAAATCAACTCAACTCATATTGAGCACCATAGGAGATATAACTTCGAAGGGAATTTTGTCCCTTGAAAATCTCGCAAAATCATCAACGGTACCCACCTAGACAGACAAAACTCACCTAAACAGACAAAATGAAGAATAGAGGATTTCTCCCAGAAAATTGTGTTCGAGGGTGGGGGATCATACAAGCCAGTATCCACAGGGAGTCTAGGGGACCGGGCTCACCCTAAATATTTACACGAGAATGAAATATGAGCATTAAAGTAGTCAGCCGTTAGGATTTTTTTGTTTGTCAACTTTCAGTCCTATGTCATTTGCAGGTCTCGTTTCATACAGATTCGTTGAAAAAAAACTCTAAACATGTGCTATGACTAGTATGAAAACTAAAGATTTGTTTAGCAAAAGAAATATACTAAATTTCTTGCTTTAGACTCTTCCCTGTAATCCAGTTTTCCTGGAGGCGTGATAGTATGGTTGGAAACGGCCTCTCAGATTCAAGATCCGAACCCACATTAAATAGACCATCCTTTATAACCTTGGTGTTGTATAAAAACGAAAAACAAAAATATACTGATAGCTGCAGTAACAGATATAGGAAAGAGATTTGTAGCTGGTTTTGAAATAGAAAAAGACAGTACCTGAGCTTTATTAGTATTACTAGCATATATTACCCGCTTCGCTGGGTTGAAATTAAAATAAAATGCAAAATTCCGTATTTCATGTTTTTAGTACCCGTGAAATACACTGTTTTTGTTTTCAATGGCATCGATTTAAACAGCATCGGAAAAATCATTGATCATTTCGGCGATCCCAAAAATCATGGATTCGACATTAATATTAGTCATTTTCGGTCATTTATATGTATATTTACTCCTCCCCCATGTTGCGGGCCATGGTATCGAAAGTGTCACTGTTAATCTCAGCAACCCCCTAAAAATGTGGATTCCGCACTAATATCAGTCATTTTCGATCATTTTTCAATATTTCTTTCTCCACCTCCCTCAAGTTGTGTGATTGAATTTGAATTTAAACGGGATCGAAAGTACCACTGTTGATCTAAGCAACCCAGAAAACTATAATTTCGACACTGACAATGGCCATTATCGACCATTTATATATATCTCTTTCTTACCTTCCTCAAGTGGCGGAGCTGATTTTGCATTTAAACCGGATCGAAAATGTCACAGTTCATCAGAATGATCCCAAAAATTATGGATTAGACACTAATATTAGTCATTTTTGATTATTGTTATTATTATATATAGCTCCCCTACCCCTCCTCCGTGCTGCGGCACACGGCATCAGAGTTGTCACTATTAATCTCAGGTGCTCCTATCACTATGGATTCGACACTAATATTACTCATTTTATATGTTTATTCCCCTCCCCTACATTGTACCCTCCCCTACGTTGTACCCTCCCGCTCCTCAACCATCATGGCTGAACTTGGATTGAAACAACATCAGAAGTGTCACTGTTTCTCTCGTCGACCCCGAAAACTATGGATTCAACACTAATATCGGTCATTTTTGATGATTTTAAATTTTTCTCCCCCTACCCCTCCCCTACTTTGCATCGTCAAAGTGAATAGCCTAAAGCAATCCCTGTCCCTAAACTCATGTATGTTGGAAATTTGATTGAGATCGATCAAGAGGTTCAAGAGTGATGAAGTCACAAAGGTAGTCCTTATTATTTTAATTTTTTACATATATTTCCCCCTTCACCTCTCCTACGTTGGCTCGCCAAAGTGAAACGATAAAACATCCAAGGCCCGACCGTCATATATGTTCAAAATTTGATCGAGATTGGTTGGGTGATTCAAAAGTTGTTAGGTTTTGTTAGTTTTTATTTATACGTCCCCCTCTCCTCCTTCTCCCCTAGGATCTACCGTTAAAGTGAAACTAGAAAAATGTTTCCAGATCCAAACCTCATATATCTTGATAATTAGATTGAGATCGGTGAGATTGTTCAAGAGTTATTTAATTACAAAATAGTCACTTTCAGTGTTATATAAATTGATTTTTTATATGTCTCCCACTCCTTCTCCTCCCTCACGGTGCTCCGTCAAACTTAAATCATAAAAACGATCCCAGGCTTGAACCTCATCCATGTTGAAAATTTGATCAAGATCGGTCGAGTTGTTCAGGAGATATTAAGATTTATTTATTTTTACACCCCCTCCTCCTCCTCTCAGTTCTACCATCAAAGTGAATAGCCTCAAACCAGCCAAGCCTTGAAACTCATCCATGTTAAGAATTTTTTCGAGATCGGTTGGACGGTTCAGGAGATTTACTCACAAACATAGTTATTTTCAATTTTATATATATAGATTGGTAGTGTCGAATCTAGATATTTTCCCATTGGGGCAACGTAAAATTTTGCGGCACTTTCCACCAGCCCCGCCACCCTTTCCAATATAACGGCGGATGCATCACTTTTACCACTAGCAATCGTCAAGATTGAGACTTTCCCAAATACGCATTCCTGGCTTCGATAGAAGGAAAAAAGTTTGAAGAGCAGGATTAGGGCAGTGAAGAGAAGAGTCATCTCTTTTTTTAGCTACACAACACGACTAGCCGACGTGACGGCCACCAAGATCTCGCATCATGTAATCCATTTTTTAAAAAATTTTCAATGCAGACCTGCCTACGTATTTTGAATTGCAGAGGAAGGTAGGTTGTATGCTTTAACAATAAAATGTACGAGCATACTGGTATTGAAATTTGAAAGACGTTTAGGCCAAATTGAATTCAATAGGTGACTGTATTTCCTTTTTACGAGCATTTGCTTTTTACTTTTGCAGCTTGTCGTCCCCTAAACTTCTGCTCGGAGCGTTCGCCCCTTTCCCCTAGATCTGGCACTGATTATTGGAAATGACTGTGATCTGCACAGAAGGTCATGACTTAGTTATAAACATAATATAGTAAGAAACTAAAACGTAAATATAGTACGAATAATAACAACTCGCTGATTGTGTGAGCTGTTATTCTCTTTTCCCCCTCAGCTGATCTAATAGTGACTGTGCCGCACTCAGAACACGAAAAGGAGAATTGACAACGCCACACGCGAGCCCGCCTGAAACAAATACAAGCTGAAACTTCTGAGTGATTCTTTCAACCTACATTCAAGGTTTCTTTATGATGACAAAAATTATATTGTATATTTTCCGTTGAACTTCGCTTAAAATATTTTTTTCTTCTCTCCAAGATTTTAAGTTCAATCCCCTTCTTTCTCTTCGTTGATAAAAACTAACGACCGTTTTTACTTATTCGTGGCATGATTGTTTTCCCCACACAGGTTCTGAACTTTTAATTTAGCGGTTGAGAGTAGCAGAAACATACGAGCTTCATATTCCTTCGCGAGACCAACATCCACTCATCACTGAGTTCTGTTGCTTGCCACTAGATGGCAATATAAGATGCAGTTACGAAAAACGAGCAATTAACGATTTGAATTCCACTAATTTCACTTACAAATGTTAACCTATTGCATTAGTACTGCATCATACGTTTTCCTAAGATAATGTAATTTGTCCTTAGCTCTTTGGTTTCTCTCAATTTCCAAGCAGAAATACACCAGATGTTTTGATCTTCATTAGCACATTTTACTTTCTATTTTAAATAATATTAAATTTGGATACCAAATAAATTAATTTTCACTAAAATACAGACAACCTAATAATTACACAGAAGAAATCAGTACAATCATAACCTTGAAATTCCGTCTCGTTTCGGTTCAAAAAGTGGAATAGTTTTCCGTATGAATCAATGGGGATCATTTTTAAAATTCCGGCGGTATTCAGTCCTCTTAAGTGGAAACTGTCGCCGATCAATAGAAAGTTAATATGGGAAAACTATAAAATAAAACAAACAGACACGCGTCATTTTGTAATAAAATTACATGTCGAGTGCATTTTATCTGATCCAAAGCTGTTATCGTCGAATATACACAATTAAAGGAGCTCTGATCGGCCAAATTAAAAAGATCTCAGCCATTTATCCCTCTACAGGCGAATTTTTCTTCGTCGCCACCGGTGGGAATACGGGTTTCTTATTATCCTGAAAAAACGAAAACTGATTAGGTGGGACACCAACCCCTCCAAAACTGATGGTGAAATATCAAAAGTGCTAATAACAGTACGTCAGAAGTGCTTGAAGGACATGAAAAACTGAAACGACACATTATGTAGGGACAATACGCTAAAATAAACGAATACGTTTTCTTTCTTTTCTGTGGAGAAACTTTGTTAGGGGGCAAAAGCCACACTCAAAATTTTGAAAGTTGAAGCTCAAAAGGCCAGACTAAGTGAACCGAAGTAAATGAAATTGTGCACAGACATCGTTGACATAAAATGAGGGAAAACGTGTTTCCTTTTTTCCTGAGAAAAAGAATACCGTTTACGTGGGACCCAGACCCCTCCAAAACTTTGATCGTGAAATATAAAAAGTGCTAATAATAGTATGCCAGAAGTGCTTGAAGGACATGAAGAATTGAAACGACACATTGTGTAGGGACAATACGCAAAAAAAACGGTTTTTTATTTTCTGCGGAGAAACGGTTTTAGGGGGCAAAATACGCACCCAAAATTTTGAAATTTCAGGCCTAAAAGGCAAGAAGAAGTGCACCGAATTGAATGACATTGTGCACAGAGATTGTAGACGTAAAATGATATAATTGGGTTTCGTATTTTCCTGAAAAAAAAACGGTTGAGTGAGGTACGGACCTTTTAAACCGTTGATTACGCAATATCGAAAGTGCAAATAAGCATACGTCACAGCCTCGTAAAGGCTGGGAAATTGCAACCAAACTTCGTATAGGGACAATTTGCAAAACAATAATTGAAACGTGTTTTAATATTTCCTGAAAAACAGTGCTGGGGCCTAGGCCCCACCCGAAAAATAGTATATATTACCGTAATAGCTCAGGAAGCAGTGGACTGAAGCAAATGAAAGTGTGTGTAGATATTATATAGACCCAATGTAAAATAGGGCTTTTCGTCTTTCTCAAGTCTCCCTATCCGTTTTGCTTCAAATTTGGCACATCAACAGCAAATTGGAAATAAATTGACACGTTTTTATGCGCAAACACATTGTAAGAGTTAAACGTTCCTCCTGAAATACTATAAAATACGCTATATTGTTTGTGCTTGTAGTTGATATACCAAATTTGAAAAAAATCGGGCGAAGACACGACACTTATAAAACTCGAAATGCCTTATTTTACGAATCGTTCCACACAACATTTTTTTTTCTTTCAGGAAAATACGAAACACGTATTCCCTCATCTTACCGCTACAATGTTTGTGCACATTTCATTCACTTCGGTCCACTTTTTCTTGCCTTTTTGGGTCAAATTCCAAAACGTTTGATGGAGGCTCTTGTCCCCCAAAACCCGTTTTTCCCTCGAAAATAAAAAAACGTATTCGTTTATTTTTTGTGTATTGTTCATACACAAAGTTGCCTTGCAATACTTCATCTCTTTTACACACATCTGAAATACTGTTACTACCACCTTTGATATTTCGTGATCAAATGTTTGGAGGGTTCCTGCCCCACCCAACCCTTTTTTCCAGGCAAATATGAAACCCGTATTCCCTCATTTTATGTCTACAAAATCTGTGTACAATTTCATTCATTTCGGTTAACTTCTTTTAGCCTTTCGGGCGTCAACTTTCAAAATTTTCGGGTGGATTATTATGCCCCCTTAAACTGTTTTCCCCTAGAAAATAAATAAAACGTATACCTTCATTTTTTGTGTACTGTCCATACACGAAGCTTAGTTGCAATTCTTCATATCCTTTGCACACATCTGACATACTGTTACTACCTCTTGATATTCCGTGATCAAAGATTTGTAGGTGTGCGTACACCATTCAAGCATTTTTCCCGGAAAATATGAAACCGGTATTCCCTCATTTCATGTCTACAATATCCGTGCACAATTTCATTCACTACGGTACACTTTTTTTTGCTTTTCGGGCGTCAATTTCCGAAATTTTGGATGGAGCTCTTGGCCACTAAAACCGTTTTCCGCAGAAAATAAAAAAACTGTTCGTTTATTTTTTGCGTATAGTCTTCATTTCTTGCACATCCTCCATGTGCATAGTTTCGTTGCAATTCGTCATGTCCTTTAAACACATCTGATATACCGTTGCTAGCTCTTTTGATATTCCGTGATCAAAGGTTTGTAGGTGTCCCTGCCCCATTCAACCATTTTTTCCATGTAAATATGATACCCGTATTCCCTCATTTCATGTCTACAATATCTGTGCAAAATTTCATTTACTTCGGCACACTCCTTTTTGCTTTTCGGGCGTCAATATCCGAAATCTTGGATGGGGGTTTTTACCCCCTAAAACTGTTTTCCCGCAGAAAATAAAAAATACCGTATTTGTTTATTTTTTGCGTATTGTTCGTACACAAAGTTTCGTTCCAATTCTTCCTGTCCTTTAAACACATCTGATATACTGTTACTGGCACTTTTGATATTCCGTGATCAAAGGTTTGGAGGGGTCCGTGCTCCACCTAACCGTTTTTTCCAGACAATACGAAACCCGTATACCCTCATATTATGTTTACAATATCTATGCCAAATTTTATTCATTTCGGTTCACTTCTTCTTACTTTTCGAGCGTCAACTTTCAAAAGTTTCGGGTGGGCTCTTATGCCCCCTTAAATTGCTTTTCCGCAGAAAATAAATAAAACGGATACCTTCATATTTTGCAGATCGTCCATGCGCATAGTTTCGTTGCAATTCATCATGTCCTTCACACACATTTGACATACTGTTACTAGCATTTTAAATATTTCGTAATCAAATGTTTGGAGGGTACCCTGTCCAGCCCAAACCTTTTTCCAAGAAAAATACGAAACCTGTATTCCCTCATTTTATGTCTACAATATCTGTGTGCAATTTCATTCACTTCGGCTCACTTCTTTTTGCCTTTCGGCCGTCAACTTTCAAAACTTTAGGTGGGGGCTTTTGCCCCCTTTAACCGTTTTCCGCAAAAAATAAATACAAAGTATACTTTTATTTTTTGCACATGGTCCATGCGCATAGTTTCGTTGCAATTCTTCCTGTCCTTTAAACACATCTGACATACTGTTACTGGCACTTTTGATATTTCGCGAACAAATGTTTGGAGAGGTCCGTGCCCCACTGAATCGTTTTTTCTTTTTCAAGAAAATACGAAACCCGTATTCCCTCATTTTATGTTTTAAATATCTGTGCACAATTTCATTCACTCCGGTTCAGTTGGTCTTGCCTTTGGGGTGTCAACTTTCTTAATTTTTTTGTGGGTTTTATACTAAAACTTTACATTATGTAACTTTTTTCTTTTTTATGAAATAATTTTTTGGGGAGAATGGGAAATGCTTTCCTCTGGTATCTGTTTGTTGCCATTCATTTTGCTTGAACTGTTTAAGTAACATCATTTTGTAACTTTTGATGTCATCCAACTCCGTCACGATAATAAAATTATCATTCTTAACAATTTGTTTTATTCTCTCATTTGGAGTTTGTCACACTGATATATTTGTTACAAAATTGAGATTTGGTCCAACGCCTTTCGAATTCGCAACCAACCTAACCACCGAGCTTTCTGGGTTGCCTGCTATTGCAGGAAAAGGAGAATAGCAAGTGGTAATGCACTTTTGGAGTCGTGTATACAATTCATAGCTCATTATTCCAGCTTTTCGAGATGGGTAGGAGCAAGTTCGAGCGAGTTCTTTTGAAACTCGAGTCCACTCGAAACAGACATCTTTAAGCTTGAGTCAAGAACTCGGCTCGGATAATTTCCTGCAATTCAAGTTTAGTTTCGAGTCGAGCCAATTCGAGCCAAATCCTGTGTGTAATTTCAAGCACTTTCTTCAAGTATCCTACATGGACGACATAATTATTATCAATGATATTACTACTGCTAGAACTTATTATTATTATTATTATTATTATTAACAACAACAACAACAACAACACAGCATATAAAGAGGAAAGACAGCCGGTTAATATCTGAATACCAAAATCCAAGGCGAGTTTAGGAGCCAACGACCGTTTATGAGCTTCTCGGTTTGAGTTCCAGAGAACCAAGTATTCAAGCTCGAGCCAAAAATCGTTAAAAGTTATAGGGCATCGGCCAAAGACGTTCAAAACTGCTCGGACCGGATTTAGGGCAGTCAACGTTCGAGCTGCTCATTCACTATCGAGCCGAACCGAGAAGTTGGCCGAGCTTACGACCCATGTAACCGAGCCGGCTCGAGCCAGAGGCTCAGTTGAGCCGAGTCAAACCGAGCCGATGGACTCATTTCAACCCAGCCTGCTCAAGCCATCGGCTCAATTGAGGTAGTATTAATATGTCAGAAATATGATATTACTGAAGTTGGCCCCGACAAAAGAAGCAGGAAAATCACTTTTCAAAGAGTTCAATAGCCCATATTTCGGAAACTATAGTAGCCCAAAACGCTAAATGTTGCTGACCCAATCAGCCCAAACGAAGTACTATCCAGCCCAATAAAAATCACGTCTGGCCCAATCACTTGGGGGCTAATGTGAAGTTGGCCCCCGAAATTTTCTGAAGCTCTCATTCTGTTTCAAAAACAGCCCAAATCTGGAAACTTACTAAACTGCTAGTCGACACAAAGTACTGTCAATTCCACTAATCGTATTTGTTAGAAATATCATGTTAGTGAAGTTGGTCCCGACAAACGAAGCAGGAAAATCACTTTTAAAAAGCTTAATAGCCCATATTTCGGAAACTATAACAGCCCAAACGCTAAATGTTGCTGACCCAATTAGCCCAAACGAAGTACTATCCAGCCCAATAAAAATCTGGTCTTGCCCAATCATTTGGGTGCTAATGTGAAGTTGGCCCCTCAAAATTTTGTGAAGCTCTAATTCTGTTTCAAATACAGCCCAACACTTGAAACTTCCCAAACTGCTAGTCGACACAAAGTACTGCCAATTGTACTAAACGTATTTGTCAGAAATGTCATATTACTGAAGTTGACACCGACAAAAGAAGCAGGAAAATAACTTTTCAAAAAGTTTAATAGCTCATATTTCGGAAACTATAAAAGCCGAAACGCTAAAAGTTGCTGACCCAATCAGCCCAAGCGAAGTACTATCCAGCCCAATAAAAATCTCGTCTGTCCCAATCACTTGGGGGCTAATGTGAAGTTGGCCCCCCAAACTTTGTGAAGCTGTAGTTCTCTTTCAAAAACAACCAAAATCTAGAAACTTCCTAAACTACTAGTCGATGCAAAGTACTGTCAAATCCAATAAACTTGTTTTTCAGAAATATATTAGTGAAGTTGGCCCCGACCTAAGAAGCAGGAAAATCACTTTTCAAGTTCTTCAATAGCCCACATTTCGGAAACTATAATAGCCCAAATGCTAAATGTTGCTGACCCATTGAGCCCAAACGAAGTACTATCCAGCTCAATAAAAATTTCGTCTGGCCCAAACACTTAAGCGCTAATGTGAAGTTGGCCTCCCAAACTTTGTGAAGCTCTAATTCTGTTTCAAAAACATCCCAAATCTTGAAACTTCGTAAACTACTATTCGATGCAACTATTGTCAAATCCAATAATCATGTTTGTCAGAAATATGATATTAGTGAAGTTGGCCCCGACAAAAGAAGTAGGAGAATCACTTTTCAAAAAGTTCAATAGCCCATATTTCGGAAACTGTAGTAGCCAAAACGCTAAATGTTGCTGACCCAATCAGCTTAAACGAAGTACTATTCAGCCCAATAAAAATCTCGTCTGTCCCAGTCACTTGGGGGCTAATGTGAAGTTGGCCCCCCAAACTTTGTGAAGCTGTAATTCTGTTTCAAAAACAACCAAAATCTAGAAACTTCCTAAACTACTAGTCGATGCAAAGTACTGTCAAATCCAATAAACTTGTTTTTCAGAAATATATTAGTGAAGTTGGCCCCGACCTAAGAACCAGGAAAATCACTTTTCAAGTTCTTCAATAGCCCACATTTCGGAAACTATAATAGCCTAAACGCTAAATGTTGCTGACCCAATCAGCCCAAACGAAGTACTATCCAGCCCAATAAAATTTTCGTCTGGCCCAAACACTTAAGCGCTAATGTGAAGTTGGCCTCTCAAATTTTGTGAAGCTCTAATTCTGTTTCAATCAAAGACAAAACCTTAAAGCTTCGTAAACTGCTGGTCGACACAAAGTACTGTCAAATCCAATAATCATGTTTTTCAGAAATATGATATTAGTGAAGTTGGCCCCGACAGATGAAGCAGGAAAATCACTTTTCAAAGAGTTCAATAGCCCATATTTCGGAAACTATAATAGCCTAAAGGCTAAAAGTTGCTGACCCAATCAGCCCAAACGCAGTACTATCCAGCCCAATGAAAATCTCGTATTGCCCAATCACTTGGGTGCTAATGTGAAGTTGGCCCCCTAACTTTATGAAGCTCTAATTCTGTTTCAAAAACAACCACAATCTAGAAACTTCCTAAGCTACTAGTCGATGGAAAGTACTGTCAAATCCAATAAACATGTTTTTCAGAAATATATTAGTGAAGTTGGCCCCGACCTAAGAACCAGGAAAATCACTTTTCAAGTTCTTCAATAGCCCACATTTCGGAAACTATAATAGCCTAAACGCTAAATGTTGCTGACCCAATCAGCCCAAACGAAGTACTATCCAGCCCAATAAAAATTTCGTCTGGCCCAAACACTTAAGCGCTAATGTGAAGTTGGCCTCTCAAATTTTGTGAAGCTCTAATTCTGTTTCAATCACAGACAAAACCTTAAAGCTTCGTAAACTGCTGGTCGACACAAAGTACTGTCAAATCCAATAATCATGTTTTTCAGAAATATGATATTAGTGAAGTTGGCCCCGACAGATGAAGCAGGAAAATCACTTTTCAAAGAGTTCAATAGCCCATATTTCGGAAACTATAATAGCCTAAAGGCTAAAAGTTGCTGACCCAATCAGCCCAAACGCAGTACTATCCAGCCCAATAAAAATCTCGTATTGCCCAATCACTTGGGTGCTAATGTGAAGTTGGCCCCCTAACTTTGTGAAGCTCTAAATCTGTTTCAAAAACAACCCAAGTCTGGAAACTTCCAAAACTGCTAGTTAACATAAAGTACTGTCAATTCCAGTAATCGTATTTGTTAGAAATATCACATTAGTGAAGTTGGTCCCGACAAACGAAGCATGAAAATCACTTTTAAAAAGTTTAATAGCCCATATTTCGGAAACTATAATAGCACAAACGCTAAATGTTGTTGACCCATTCAGCCCAAACGAAGTACTATCCAGCCCAATAAAAATCTCGTTTGGCCCAATCACTTGGGGCTAATGTGAAGTTGTCCCGCGAAACTTTGTGAAGCTCTAATTCTGTTTCAAAAACAGTCCAAACCTTGAAACTTCTTAAACTTGTAGTCGACACAAATTACTCTAAATTCCAATAAACATGTTTGTCAGAAATATGATATTAGTGAAGTTGCCTCCGACAAAAGAAGCAGGAAAATCACTTTTCAAAAAGTTTAATAGCCTATATTTCGGAAACTATAATAGCCCAAGCGCTAAATGTTGCTGACCCAATCAGCCCAAACGAAGTACTATCCAGCCCAATAAAAGTCTCGTCTGGCCCAATCACTTGGGTGCTAATGTGAAGTTGGCCTCCCAAAATTTGTGAAGCTCTAATTCTGATTCAAAACAGCCCAAATCTAGAAACTTCCTAAACTGCTAGTAGACACAACGTACTGTCAATTCCAATAAACATGTTTGTCAGAAATATCATATTAGTGAAGTTGCCTCCGACAAAAGAAGCAGGAAAATCACTTTTCAAAAAGTTTAATAGCCCAAACACTAAAAGTTGCTGACCCAATCCGCCCAAACGAAGTACTACCCAGCCCAATAAAAATCTCGTCTTGCCCAAACTCTTGGGGGGCTAACGTGAAGTTGTCCCCTCAAACTTTGTGAGGCTGTAGCTTTGTTTCCAGAGTAGCCCAAACGCTAAAGGTTGTTAGCCCAAACAGCCCTAATGAAGTACTTTCTGGCCCAATAAAGATCTCGGGTAGCCCAAACTTTTGGGGGGCCAACTTCACACAGGCACAAATTACGACACTTCCATTATTTTTAAATATGAGAGTAACTACCATTCATTAAGAGGTTGCTTCATCCTCCAAACACTCCTTTCGCCTTACTGAATGGACACACAAATTGCAAAAATAAAAAAAATTCTAGATTTCCGTTATTTCTAGATTCATTTTATTATTAAATATGTGTATAACTTACGATCAGCAAGAGTCTGCTACATCTTCCAAACTTTAATTTCGCCCTGCTAAAAAGATTCAGTTTACAATAAAAACATCTGACAAAATATGAGAAATTCGTTCTCTCATTCTATACTTAAATAACAAAGAACAGCAACTGTCAGTATCAAAGAAACAGCAACTGTCTGCTTAATCATCCAAACACTCCTTTCCTTGTACGAACGGATTCAATTTTAAATTGTTGAATTGACTACGTGTCCCTTTCAGCTTACAAACAACTCTTTCGGCCTTCTTAATGCCTCACTTTTCAATTACTAATATCTGACAATTTAAAATTCCTTTGTTTCACTTTATTGCTAAATATGTCAGTAACTAACGACCATCAAAACTCTGCTTCAACTTCAATACTCCTTTTACCCTGCGGAGTGGGATCACTTGTCAATATTAAATATTTCTCAATTTACGACATTCCATTGTTTCATTTTTATCCTGAATATATTTGTAACCAACGACCAGCAAGAGTGTAATTACTTCAGCTTCCAATCACCAATTTCTCCCTAAATATTGGAATCCATCTTCGGTTGTAAATATGTCAAATTACGACAATTACGGTATTTCATTGTATTCTTAAATACAACAGTAATTACAAATCACTAAGAGCCTGCTTCTTCCACTCAACACTCCTTTCGCCCTGCTAAATAGACTCACTTTGCAGTGTAAATATCTTAGAATGTATGAAAATTTCGTTCTTTCATTTTATTCTTAAATATGTCATTAATTAACGATCAGCATGAGTTTACTTCGGCTTCGAAACACTCCTTGAACACTACTGAATGGCCTCACTTATTGGTTGTAAATTTCTGACAATTTTAGACAACTCCTTTCTACCGCATTATTGTTAAAGATGTCGATTACTTACGATCAGTATGAGTCTACTATAGCTTCCAAGAACTCCTTTCGTTCTGCTGAATGGCATCACTGTTCAACTAAAAAATCTGACAATTTACGATAATTCCCTTATTCCATTTTATTCTTAAATATGTCATTAACTAACGATCAGCTAAAGTCTACTTCATCTCGAAACACTCGATTTGTCTTACTGAATTGCCTCACTTTTCAACTGTAAATATCACAATTTACTAAAATAACCTTTAATTTTATTCTTAAATACTTCAGTAAGTAATGATCTCCAAGGTTGTTCATCTTCCAAACTCTCCTTTCGCCCTACTAAATAGACTCAGTTTTCAATTGTAAGTATATGACAATTTACGACCCAATCCTACGTTTTACTCTCAAGTACGTCAGCAAATAATGATCACCAAGTCTGCTTGATTCAACAAACACTTTTTTCGCCCTACTGAAGGCACTCATTACTCATTTGTAAATATCTCTCAATTTAGAATAATTCCATTTTTTTCATTTTAATCTTAAATACGTTAGTAACTTTCGATGAGCAATAGTCTATCTCAGCTTCTAAACAATCCTTTCGTCTTACCGAATGGTCTCACTTTTCAGTTGAAAAATTTCACAATTTTTAAAAATTCCATTCTTTCATTTCATACTTAAAAATGTCGGCAACTACTCATCAGCAAGAGCCTTCTTCTACTTAAGAAAGCACGTTTAGCCCAGGCTAATTTACTCACTAATCAATTCTAAATATTTTACAATATATGACAATTTGGTTCTATCTTATTATTCTTAAATATATCAGTAAGTTACGATCTGCAAGAGATTCTTCAGATTTCAAACATTTCGCCCAAAATCATACATGCGATATCAGTTTTATATATCTGACAATTTACGAAAATTCCGTTCTTTCATTTCACTCTTAAATATGTCCACAACTGCCGATCAGCAAGAGTCTACTTCAGTTTCCAGAAACTTCTCTCGAATTACTGAATTAACTCACTTTTCAATTGTAAATATCTGTTTACGGAATCGTCTCACTTTTCAATTAATATCAAATTATGGCAATTCCTTTGTTTCATTTTATTCTTAAATATATCAGCAAGTAACAATATACAAGTCTTGTTCAGGCTCTAAACACACCTTTCACCATACTTAATAGATTAATTTATGTATTTAGTGTCAACTGTAAATTTATGACAAATTACGACAATAGCGTGCTTTCATTTTATTCTTAAATATGTCCTCAACCAAGGATCGTCGAGTCTGCTTCAGCTTTCAAACACTCTTTCGGCCTCCTTAATCTACTCCCTTTGTATTGTTAATATCTGACAATTTACAATTCCTTCCTTTCATTTTTTCATAAGTATGTCTAACTAACGACCAGCAAGAGTGTCTTTACTTCAGCTAGCAATCACTTCTTTCGTGCTTTATATTCGAATCGCTCTTCGAATGTAAATATGTGACAAATTACAATTCCGTTATATCAGATTACAGATAATTTACAGCTGCGTTGTTTCACGTTACACTTAAATATGTCAGTAGTAACGATAATGAGAAACTATTTCATCTTTCGAACCCTTCTTTGCCCTTGTTTCAGTAGAAAAACTTTGAATAGTAAATATCTATCAATTTACGACATTTGCGTAATTACTGTTTATTCGTGAATATAACGACCAATAACAATCAGCAAGAGTTTGTTTCATCTTCAGAACAGTTCTTTTGCCCTAATGAATGGACTCACTTTTCAATGTTAAATATTAGACAACTTTAGAGAATTTCTTACATTCATTTTTTCTTAAACATAATCCAACGATCACCAAGAGTCTGCTTTAGCATTCAAACAATCCTTTTCCCATTCTCAATAGACTCGCTTTTCTGTTGCAAATATCTCATAATTTACGATAATTGCGATCTTTCATTTTGTCCTTAAACATGTCGCCAAATGACGATCACCCAAAGCCTCCTTCATCTTTCAAACACTCCTTTTGCCATACAGAATATACTCGTTTTCAATTGCAAATATCTGACAATTTAACACAATTCCTTTATTTCATTTTATTCTTAAATAAGTCTCGAAGTAACGATCAGCAAGAGTCTGCTTCTGCTTTCAAACACTTCTTTCAGCCTACTTCTTACACGCAAGATCAATTATAGATACCTGATAACTTACACAATTCCGTTATTTCTTTTTATTTTTATATAGTCGATAACTAACGATCAGCAAGAATCTGGTTCTCTTTGAGAAACTCATATCACCTCTTTCCAGATAAATATCTTACAATGTACGATTAATCCGTTCTTTCACTTTATTCATAAATATGTCAGTAACTAATGATCAGCAAGAGTTATCTTCGCCATATAAACACTACTTTCGCACTACTAAATGGAATCATTACTGAATTGGAAATATCTGATTATTTTCGATAATTCCGTTCTTTGATTTAATTCTTATATATGTTGGCAAATAAGGATCAGCAACAGTTTGCTTCACCTTTCAATCATCGCTTTCGATCGATTGAATAGACTCGTTATTCAATATTAAATATCTGGCAATTTAGGACCAATACATTATATCGTTTTGTTCTAATATAGTTGAGTAACTAACGTTCGTTTGAGTCTGTTTTATTATACCGAAAACACCTCTCGATCTACTGAATAGACTCTTTTCAATTGTAAATGACAGACAATTCTTAATTCCAAACTTTCACCTTTATTTAAATGTGTGTGTAACTGACAGAAATGACAGAATTTAATCTTCGCAACAATTCTTTGCACTACTAAATATAACAATTTTGAATTGTAAATATCTAACAATTCCGGTATATCTGTTTTTCCTATATATGTGGACAATCATTGATCAGCAAAAGTTGTCTTCATCTTCCAAACACTCGTTTCGTCCTACTGATTAGACTCGTTTTCAATAGCATATATTTGATGGTTTTGCGACAATTCTATTATTTCATTTTATTCTAAAATATGTCAGTAACTAACAATCATCAGGATTCTGCATACAAGCTAAATACACTCCTCGCCCTACTCAATGGAAACACTTTTCTATTGTAAATATATGACAATTTTCGACTGTTCTGTTATTTCATTTTTTTCTTGAATAAGTGAATAACGAGTGAGAAGAGTAATTATTTCACATTTCAAACATTACTTTCGACATATATATTGGAATCATTTCAATTTTAAGACACTTTTCTAGACACTTCAAATGTAAATATCTTATATGTACGACAAACCCGTTCTTTCATTTTAAACTTAAATATCTGAGTAACTAACCATCAGCAAGGGTCTGCTTCATCTTTGAAACAACCGACATATTAAAAATGAGTTGAAAAAACCGAATTGTCGTAAATTGTCAGAGATTTACACTTGAAAAGTGAGTGAACTCAGCAGGACGAAAGGAGTGATACAAGCTGATGCAGAGTCTACCTGGTATTAGTTACTGACATATTTAAACATAAAATGAAAATGAAAATTGTCTTAATTCTTCAGATATTAACAATCGGTAAATGAATCCATTCAATATGGCGAAATGAGTGTTACCAAGCCGAAGTTAACTTTTGCTGATCCTTAGCTACAGACATATTTATCAAGAAATTGAAACAACGACATAGTTGTACATTTTAACATATTTATATTTGGAAAGTGGAGAAGGGACTGTTTCAAAGATGAAGCAGACTCATGTTGATGGTTAATTATTGACATACCTAAGCTTAAAAAAATAGAACGGAATTGTTGTACATTGTGAGATATGTACATTTGAAAAGTGTCTATCCACTAAGGCGACGGGAGTTTTGGAAACTTAAGTAGACTCTTACTAATCGTTGGTTCAGAACTTATTTTAGAAGAAAATCTAATTGTCATATAAAGATATTTACAATTAAAAAGTAAATCCATTCTGTATAACGAAAGGAGTGTTTAGAAGATTAAGCAGACTCTTGTTGATCCTTATTTACTGTTATATTTAAGTTTAAAACGAGGGAACATATTTCTCGTATAAATCAAATATTTACATTTGTAAACTGAAACTTTTTAGCAGGGCGAAAGGAGTGATTGGAATATGAATTACTCTCTCGCTGATCGTACGTTAACTTCATATTCAAGAATAAAATGAACGAATAGTATTAAAGTGAAATGTCAGATATTTACTATTAGTATGTGTCCATTCAGTAAATGGAAAGGAGTCTTTCCAGGTTAATGCATGCTCTTGCTGAACGTTTGTTGCTGACATATTTCAGAATAAATAAAACAGAAACGTTGTAATTTGTCAGATATTTACAATTGAAGAGCGATTCCATTATATAGGGCCAGAGCAGTGTTTGCAAGTTGTAGAGTGTCGCTGATCGCAAGTTGTCAACATATTAAGGAACGAAATTGCCGTAAATCATTAAATATTGAAAATTTAAAAGTTAGTCCTTTAATTAAGGCTGAAGTAATGTTTGCAAGATTAAGCAGTCACTTCGTGATCGTTAGTTACTGATATATTTAACAATAAAATGAGAGAACGGAACCGCCGTATATTGTGAGAAATTTACTATTGAAAAGTTATATATTGAGTAGGTGGAAAGGTATTTTTTTTTTACATAAAGCAGACACTCATTGTTCGTTAGTTATTGAACTATTTTAGGAAAACTGAAATAATGGAATTCTCGAAAATTGTCAGATATTTACCATGAAAAGCGAGTATAGTCACAAGGGCAAAAGGAGTGTTTGTAAGGTGAGGCAGAGTCTTCTCGGTCGTTACTATTTGACATATTTGAGAATGAAATGAAAGAAAGGAAATGTCGTAATTTGTCACATATTTACATTTGCTAAGTAATACATTCAGTAAGGCGAAATGAGTGTTTGGAATATGAAGCAGGCTCTTGCTAATCATCAATTACTGACATATTCAACATAATATTGAAAAACTGATTGTTTAACCTTTTAAGAAATTTATATTTGTTAAGTGGCGAAGGGAGACTCTCTTAAGTGAAACAGACTTTTGCTAATCTTCGGAATCTTCAGAAGATGAAGAAAATTCTTGGTGATCGTTAGTTGCCGGCATATTTAAGATTGAAATGAAAAAAAAAAAAAAAAACAAATTGTCGTAAATTGTCAGATAATAAGATTGGTAAGTGAGTCCATTCATTAAGGGGAAAGGAGTGTGTAGAACAAGAAATGAAATAATGGAAGTGTCCTAAATTATTAGATAATAACAAATGAAAAGTTTTTATCACTAGGTCAGAAGAAGGTCGAAAGATGAATTAGACTCTCTTTATAGTTAGTAACTTACTGATTTTAGTATCAAGTGAAAGAACGGAATTGTAAATTGCCTGTCGTTAGCAATTGAAAAGCGAGTGTATTCTTAGGGCGAAATGTATGTTTTGGTTTAATAAAGCAGACTCTTCATGATCGGTAGTTACTGAAAAATTTTAGAATAAAATGAATTAATGTAAATGTCTTAAATTCCTCGGTATTTACAATTGAATAGCGAGTCTATTCAGTAGAGCAAAAGGAAGGTTTGGTAGGTCTCTTGTTGTTCTTTTGATGCTGACATATTTAAGATTAAAATGAAATAATGGAATTCTGGTTTTTTGACATATTTACAACTGGTAAGTGAAAATAATCAATAAGGCGAAACGAGTGTTAGAAATATGAAGCAGGCACTTGCTGATAGTTGATTACTGCTATATTTTAAATAATATGAAAGAACAGAATGTTTTACATTGTAAGATATTTATTTTTGGAATGTGGCGAAGGGTGTGTTTCGTAAATGTAGCAGATTCTTGTTAATCGTTAATTGCTGAAATATTTAATAATAAAATAAAGGAACGGAATTGTCGTAAATTTTCTGGCATTTCCAATTGAAAAGTGACAAAGGAGTGTTGGATTATTAACGATATTTCAGCATCGTTAATTGCTGAAATATTTAATAATAAAATAAAGGAACGGAATTGTCGTAAATTTTCTGGCATTTCCAATTGAAAAGTGACAAAGGAGATTTAGCAGGGACAAAGGAGTGTTGGAAATTGAAGAAGGCTTTTGCAAGTCGTTTATCGAAGACACATTCAAGGTTGAAAGGAGTGTTTGGAAACAAGTAGAATGAAATGAAATAATAGAATTGTCGTAAGCTGTCAGATATTTACAATTGAAATCGCGTCTTTGTAGTAGGGCAAATGTGCTTTTGGAAGTTGAAGCAGACCCTTCCTGATAGTTGGAACATGACTTATTTAAGAATAAAGAATGTAATTGTCTTAGTCAGAAATTTATAATTAAAAAGTGAATCCTTTAAGGGCAACAAAAGGAGTGTTTGGAAGATTTAGCTGAATCTAGTTGAATCTCAATTACTGGTATATTTAAGTTTAGAGGAGAAACAAGATTGTGGTACATTGTCAGATATTTACATTTGAAAGGTGAGTGTATTTAGCACGTCGAAAGGATTGTTTGGACGATTAAGGGGACTCTCGCTAATCGTTAGTTAATTACATATTTAAGAATAAAATGTAACATACATATCGTAGTAAATTGTCATAATTTTACAATTGAAAAGCGAGTTTCTTCATTAGGGCGAAACGAGTAATTAGAACTTGGAAAAGAATCTTGCTGATAGTTGCTGACATATATAGGATGAAATGAAAGAGCGAGTTGTCGTAAATTGTCATATGTTTATAATTAAAACGTGAGTCCATAGAGTAGGGGGAAAGTAGTGTTTGGAAGATTAAGCAGACTCATTATGATCGCTTGTTTGCGACATCTATAAAAATAAAATGAAGAAATGGAATTGTAGTAAATTGTCAGATATTTAGAATAGAAAAGCAAGTCTACTCATTAGGGCGAAAGGAGTTTTTGAATGTCGAAGTAGACTCTTGCTGATCGTTAGTTGCCGACCTCTAGAAGAACAAGATAAAGTTACGGAATTGTGTTAGCTTGTCAGATATTTTCTATTGAAATCGCGTTTTCCGAGTCGGGCGAAAGGTGTGTTTGGAGGTTGAAACAACCTCTTGCTGATAGTTGGTGCAGGACTCATTAAGAATAAAATGAAAAAAACGTAATTGCCGTCTTCAGATATTTACAATTGAAAAGTGAATCCTTTAAGTACAACGAAAGGAGTATTTGGAGATTAAGCAGACTCAAGATGATCGCTTGTTTCCGACATGTTAAAGAATGAAATGAAAGAACGCAATTGTCGTAAATTGTTGGATATTTACATCGAAATAGCGAGTATAATTAGTATGGCCAGAAGAGTGTTTGGAAGGTAAACCAGAATCTTGGTGATCGTTGGTTGAAGAAATATTTAAGAAAAAAATACTAAAGCATGAAATTGTCGTCAATTGCCAAATATTTAGCATTGAAAAGTGAGTCCATTCATTAGAGCGAATGGAATGTTTGGAAAATTAAAATAAATCTAGCTGATCGTTATTTGCTGACAGAATAAGGAGTAAGAATAAACAACGGATTTGTTTAAATTGTTAGATATTTACAATTGAAAAGTTGTTCAGTTCGGTAGGGCAAACAAATGCTAGAAAGATTAAATAAGTGTTAATTATCGTTAGTTGCTGATATACATACGTATAACTTGTAAGATCGAAACTGTAAATTGTTTTTCGTTCAAAATTGAAAACGAGTCTATTCATTAAGGCGAAATGTCTGTTTAAGCATGATAAAGCAGGCTCTTCATTATCGTTAGTTTTGAACTATTTTAGATTAAAATCTAATAATGGAGTTGTCCTAAAGTGCCAGATATTTACAATTGAATAGCAAGTCTATTCAGTAGATAAAAAGCTTTGTTTTGAAGGTGGAGCAAACCCTGGCTCATCGTTAGTAACTCTCGTATTTAGGAATAAAATTAAACAACTGAATTGTAATTTTTCAGATATTTCCAATTGGTAAGTGAGTCCATTCATTATCGAAGAAGAAGGGACTGGTAGACGAAGCAAGCTCTCGATTGTTAGTAAGTAACATATTTAAGAATGCAATGAAAAACACGGAAATCTCGTAAATTATGACATATTTATATCTGAAAAGTGAGTCCTTGCACTTAGGTGATAAGAGTATTTGGTAGACAAAGCCGATTCATGCTGATGGTCAGTTACTGATATATTTAAAAATAAAAGAGAGAAAGGAACATACATAATTTGTCAGGTATTTACAACTGAAAAATTATTCAATGAGTAGGACGAAATGCGTGTTAATTACTGAATTATTTTAGAACAAAATGAAATAATGGAATTCTGGAAAATTGACAATATTTACAATTAAAAAGTGAGTAAACTGACAGGTCGAACCTAGTGTTTGGAAGCTGAAGCAGAAACTTGCTGTCGTTAGTAATTGACATATAAGATAAGATAAAAGTAGAGATACTTTTAAGTAGAGATAAAATAAAAGGAGATATTTACAAATAAAAAGTTGTTTTATCCAGTAATGTAAAAAAGAGTTCGGAAGATGTTACAGGCTTTCATTATGGCTAGTTACTGATATATTTAACAACAAAATGAAAGAACTGAATTCTAAACTTTCTGTCATTACATTTTAAAAGTGATTCCATTCTCAAGGACGAAACGAGTTTTGTAATCTGAAACATGCTCTTGCTGAACCTCAATTACTGACATATTTAGGAATAAAATGAAAAAACGCAATAGTCGACAACTGACAGACATTTCCAATTGAAAAGTGAATCCATTCAATAGGGCGTAGGAGTATGTGGAAGACGAAAGTAATACTTGCTAATTCTTAGTTACAAACATATTTATAAACAAAATGCAAGAACAGAATAGTCGTACATTGTAAGATATTCATATTTGGTAAGTATCCAAGCGAGTGTTCCAAGGATGAAGCAGAATCTTGCTGATCGTTAATTACTGATATATTTTAGTTTAAAATGATAGGACGGAATTCCCATAGATTGTCATATTTACATTTGAAAAGTGAGTGAGTGCGGCCAAAGGAGTGTTTGCAAGCTAAAACAGAGTTTTGGTGATCGTTGGTTGAAGACATTTTTTAGAAAAAATAAAATAATGGAATACCAGGACGGAAAGAGTGTTTGGAAGCTTAAGTATACATTCGCTGATCGTTAGGTGTCGACAAGTATAAGAATGAAAAAAAATAACGTCATTGTCATAAACTGTTCAGATATTTACAAATGAAATCGCGTCTATGAAGTAGGGAAGAACGTGTGTTTGGAAGGTCAAGCAGGCTGTTAGTGAACGTTGATTTAGGACTTGTTTAATAGCAGACTCTTGTTGATCCTTAGTTACTTACATACTTAACTTTAGAACGAGAGAATTTAATTCTAGTTAAATGTCTGTCATTCACAATTTAAAAGTGATTCCATTTACTAATGGGGTTTTTGGAAGATGAAACAGACTTTCGATTCGGAAACCTAAATACATATTTAAGAATAAAACGAAAGAACGGAACTGTCGTAAATTCTCAGATATTTACTATTCAAGAGTGAGGCAATTGCGTAGGGCGAAAGTAATGTTTTATTGTTGAAGCGGATTCCTTTAAAATGTTAGTTACTGATATTTTTAAGAATAAAAAGAAAGAAGGGAATTCTCGAAAATTGTCAGACTTTCCGATTAAAAGCTGATTCATTCAATAGGGCAAAATGAGTGTTTACCTGCCATAGATAACAGTTGCTGATCTTTGCTGACTTATTTATGAATAAATGAAGTAACGGAATAGTCGTAATATATATATATATATATTTGGAAAGTGGCAAAAGGAGTGTATTAAAGATGAAGCATACTTTTGCTGATCGTTAATTACTAAGACATTAAAGTTTAAAATGAAAGAACAGAATTGTCGTAGTCAGATATACAGTATATATTTGAAAAATGAAACCATTCAGTAAAACGAAAGGAGTGTTTGTATGATTAAGCACTCTTGCTGATCATTTGTTACTGTTATGTATGTTTAAAACGTGAAAACGAATATCTCGACATTGTAGGATATTTGCATTTGTAAAGTGAACTATTTAGCAGGGCGAATCGAGTGTTTGGAGGGTAAAGCAGACTGTCGCTGATCGAAAGTTAAATATTTAAGAGGAAAATGAAAGAACGGAACTCTTTTTGTATTTTGTCAGATATCTACAATTGGTAAGTAAATCCATTCATTAAGGCGATAAGAGTTTTCGGAATATGGAGCAGGCTGTTGCTGATCGTTAATTGCTCACTTATTATTAGAAAACAAAACCAGAATATTGTCTTACATTGTAAAATATTTACATTTGGAAAGTGGCGAAAAGAGTGTTTCAGAGATGAAGTGAAAGAAACACTTGCTTACAGTTAACTACTGACATATTTATTCATACAATGATAGAACGGAATTCGCATACATTCTCACGTATTTATACATGAAAAGTGGATCTATTCAGAAGGCGAAAGGAGTGTATTTAAGCTGAGGTAGAATATTGCTAATCGTTAGTTGAGAACATATTCAACAAAGAAGTGAAAGAATGAAATTTCCGTAATCGTCAGATACTTAGAATTGAAAAGCGAGTTTATTCAGTCGAGCGAAAGGGTCGCTGGAAGTTGAAACAGACTTATGCCGATTGTTAACTGAAACCATTATCAAGAATAAGATTAAAAAATGGAATTGTCGTAAATTGTCAAATATTTACAATTGAAAGGCGAGTCTATTAGTAGAGTGTAAGGAGTGTTTTGAAGCTGAAGTTGATCTTTGGTTACTGACATGCATAGGAATCAAATGAAACTACGGAATCTGTCATAAAATGTCAGTCTATAATTAATAAATATGTCCATTCAGGAGGGCGAATTGAGTATTTGAAGAAGAAGCAAATTCCTGCTGGTCGTTATTTGGCGTCAAATATTAGAATGAAATGAAAAAATGGAATTTTCGTTAACTGGTATGTATTTACGATTGAAAAGTTGTCTTATTCAGTAGGGCAAAATATTTCGGAAGACGAAACGGATATTCATTATCGTTAGTTACTGATATGTTTGAGAATAAAATGTAGGAATGTAATGGTCGTAAATTTTCTGTTAGAATTTAAGTGATTCCATTCAGAACGACCAAAGGAGTGTTTGTAAGATGAAGCAATCTCTTCCTGAACGTTAATTAATGACATATTTAAGAATAAAATGAAAGAACGTAATTGTCGAAAACTGACAGACATTTCCAGTTGAAAAGTGAATGCTTTCAGGAGGTCGAAAGGAATGTTTGGAAGCCGAAGTTAACTCTTCCTGATTCTTAGTTACAGACATATTTATGAATAAAATGAAAGGATGGAATAGTTTTACACTGTAAAATATTCATATTTGGAAAGTGTCAAAGGGAGTGTAGGAAAGATGAAGCAGACTCTAGCTGATCGTTATTTAATGATATATATAAGTTTAAAATAAAAGAATGGAATTACCGGACATTGTTAGATATTTACATTTGAAAAGTTAGGTTATTCGATACGGCGAAAAGAGTGTTTGGAAGCTAAAGCAGTTTCTTGTTGATTATTGGTTGAAGACTTATGTAGGAAAAAATTGAAAAAAAAGGAATAGCAGGGCGAAAGGAGTATTTGGAAGATGAATTATACTCTCGCTGATCATAGTTTCCAACATATATAAGAATTAAATGGAGTAACGCAATTGTTTTAAACTGTCAGATATTTAAAATTGAAATCGCGTCTATGAAGGAAGTAAAAAGTTGGGTTTGCAAGGTGAAGCAAACTGTTACTGATAGACTTATACTTATCGCTGCGGCCTTTCAGTATAACGAAAGGACTGTTTGGAAGATTAAACAGACTCTCGCTACCGAAAGTTAAATACATATTTAAGAACAAAATGAAAGAACGGAGTCCTCGAAAATAGACAGACATTTCCGGTTCAAAAGCGATTCAATTCAGTATTGCAAAAGAGTGTATAAAAGCCGGTTAACTCTTGCTGATCTTATTGTTATATTTATGAGTAAATGAAATATCAGAATAGTCGTACATTGTAAGATTTTATATTTGGAAAGTTGCGAAAGACGTGTTTGAAAGATGAAGCGAGATTTAGCTGATCGTTAATTACTGACATATTTAAGTTAAAAATGAAAGAACGGATTTGTCGTAGTCAGATATTTACATGTATACTTACATGTATACTGAAATATTTAAGTATAAAAGAAAGAATGGAAAAGTTATAACATTTCTATACTCTTGGTCTATACTTTCCAAAATTCCTATATAGTGGAATAGTCTATACTCTTGCTGATCGCAAGTTGTCGACATATTTAAGAATGAAATGAAAAAACGGAATTGTCGAAAATTAAGAAGTATTTAGAATTGAAAATGTGTCCTTTCATTAGGTGATAGGACTGTTTGGAATATTAAGCAGACTTTTGCTGATCGTTTTCAAGTGATATACTTATGAATAAAATGAGAGAACGGTACCGACGTAAATTCTCAGATATTTTCAATTGGGAAGGAATCTACTGAGTAGGACAAAAGGTGTCTTTTGCTATATAATAAAAGACTTGATGTGCGTTAATTACTGAAATATTTTAGAATATTTCATAAATTTATTTAATGCAATTGTTACAATTTTATTCAAAATATTATATTTTTCTGTTACTGTGTTATTCATTTCATTCTATTCCTCATTTATGCCTGGTGTTATTTTATTTGAAGGTCTAATAATTTTGAATTATAATAAAAATATCTAAAATACAATTACTTGTTTAGAAAATTGTTTTTTCCGAAATAGAATGTTCTTAAGATTGAAATGAAATAATGGAATTCTCGAAAAATGCCAGATATATACAATCGAAAAGTGAGTAATTTGACCATGGCAAAAAAAAAAGTGTTTGGATGCTGAGGCAGAGTCTTGCTGATCGTTAGTAATTGACATATTTAAGAATCAAATGAAAATGGATTTTTCTTAATTTATCAGATATTTACAATCGGTAAGTGTATCCATTCATTAGGGTGAAAGGAGTGTTTGGAAGATTAAGCATACTCATCATGATCACTGGTTTAGGATATATTTAAGAAAAAATGGAATAAAAGAATTATAATATGTTAGATATTTATTAATGAAAAATTATTTTCTCTAAGCTAAGGTTTGGAAGATAAAATAAACTATCATTATCGTTAGTTACTTTCATATTTAAATAGAATAGAAATGTAAATTGTCTGTAATTTACAATTGGAAACCGAGTCTATTCAGTAGGGCGGAATGTATGTTTAGGTATAATAAAGCAGAATCTTGATGATCGTTATTTACTGAACTATATTAGAAAAAATGAGATAATGGAATTGTCCTAAATTGCCAAATATTTACCTTTGAATGGTATTCAATTCAGTAAATCAAAGGTAGTGCTTGGAAGGTGAAGAAGCTGTCTCTGATAGGTAGCTGCCGACACATGTAATAATGAAATGAAAAAACGGAATTTTTGTATATTATGATATATTTAGAATTAATAAGTGAGTCAATGTACTATCGTGAAAGAAGTGTTAGGAAGATTAAAGAGGATCTTTCCATTTGTTAGTTACTGGTATATTGAAGAATAAAATGAGAAAACGGAACAGACGTAAATTGTCAGATTTTCACAATAGAAAATATTCTAATGAGTGGGCGAAAGTTGTTTCGGTATATAAAAGAGATTTTTGACGCTGGTATGTTTCTGCTCTATCTTAGAATAAAATGAAATAATGGAATTCTCGAAAACTGTCAGATATATACAATTGAAAAGATATATACCGATATATACAATTCTTTACTTACTGACATATTTAGGGATAAAATGAAAGAATGGGATTATCGTAAATTGTCGGATAACTACAATTAATAAGTAAGTCCATTCTTTAGGGCGAATTTAGTGCTTGGAAGACGAAGCAAACTTTTTGGTATCGTTATTTGCCGACAAATATAATAATGAAATGAAATAGCAGATTTTCCTAAATTGTTAGATATTTTCAACTGAAAAATCGTTTTATTCAGTAGGGCAAAAAGGAGTTCGGAAAAAGATAGGGACCTTGATTATCGTTAGTTACTAACATATTTAACAATAAAATGAAAGAACTAAATTTTTGTAAATTTTCAGATATTTACAATTAAAAACGCATCTATGCAGTATGCTGAAAAGAGTTTTTATAAACTGAAAGAGACTCTTGCTGATCGCTAATTGAAGAATTATTAAGAATAAAATGAAAAACGGATTGTCGTAATTTCTTAAATACTTAAGATTGAATAGTGTCTGTATTATATAACGCGAGAGGAATGATTGACATCTGTAGTAATTAAACTCTTGTACCTGTTATGTTACAAACATATTTAGAAATAAAATGAAAGAATGGGACATTCGTAAATTGGCACATATTTTTAATTGAAAAGTGATTACATTCGACAGGGAGAAAGGAGTATTTGGAAGCCGAAGGTAACCGTTGCTGGTCCCTACTTAAAGACATATTTATGAATAAAATGAAAGAACGGAGTAGTCGTACATTGTAACATATTTATATTTGGAAAGTGGCAAAGAGAGTGTTTCAAAGATGAAGCAGACTTTTGCTTATCGTTAAATTCTGACATCTTTTATTTTATAATGCAAGAACGGAAATGTCGTACATTCTGAGATATTTAGATTTGTAAAGTGAACCTATTTAGCGGGGCGATTGTAAGATATTTAAATTTCAAAGTGTCTATTTAGCGGGGCGAAAGAAGTGTTTGGAAGATGAAGCAGACTCCTGGTGATTTTTAATTCCTTGTGTATTTAAGAATAGAATGAAAGGACGAAATTGTAGTAAATTGTCAGATATTTACAATTGAAACGTGAGTCGAACCAGCAGGGCGAAAAGAGTGTTGATGCTGAAGGAGAATCTTGCTGATCGTCAGTTACTGACATATTTAACAACAAAATGAAAGAAAGGAAGTGTAAAATGTCAGATATTAATAATTGAAACGTGAGTCTATTAAGTAGGCCCAAAGAGTTAATTGGAAGATATCCTCCTAATTGTTTGTTGAACAGATACTTAAAAATAATAAGAAAGCACGTATTTGTCGTAACTAGTCTGAAATTTAAAATTGAAAAGTGAAAGATATTCAGTATGGCGCAGGCTGTGTTTGGAACCTGAAGAAGACTCTTGCTGATTGTTAGTTACTGATATATTTAACAATAAAATGGAAGAAAGAAATGGTCGTAGTTTGTCAGTTATTAATTGAAAAGTGAGTCGTGTTGGTTGTCGGATATTTACAACTGAAAAGTGAGTTGATTCAGTGGGAAAAGAAAAGTTTCTGGAAACTGTAATAGACTCTAGCTGGTGAGTAGTTGTCGACATGTTTAAGAACGAATTGAAAGAATGGAATTTTCATAAAGCATTCCATAGCCCTCTCTTGTCCGATTAACAATTCTAACTTGTAAACTTGCTACATTCGAAGCCGCACGGCTTCCAATTTTCTTCTATTATTATGAGGTTTACGAAAGAAAATTAGACGAAAGGAAACTTGATAACAATTTGTCTCGTTTCGGAAACACTAGACGAAACCGGGATAGCCACGACACCAGTGGCGGATATAGGAGGTAAAAACTGGGGGCTGCCTAAATTTAGACTATGATAAGTATATCATGACCTTACAATAAACTTTCAAAAATATATAAATAAAAGCTTCAATTATTTTCGTTAATCTGAAACTGTGGGGCCTTTGCCCCCGGCCCCGAGCTAGATCTGCCACTGCACAAGACGAGATACAGGCTTTTTCTCGCCTCTCTGAAACGACACATTATCTCATGACGACACGGAACGGGCAACCATGTTGCGTCTAGCGCATCATAACCATTTTTCTTATAAAGTTCTGTTTTCATCGCATTATCAAATTATTTCTCGAAATCCGACCTTGGATAATCTCCTTTTCATTGACCGTCATTGTTTCATTTATTAACTTGTGTTCGTAATTGTAATTTTAATATAATCTTTCTATTTTCTACGGTTTTCATTTCACGGTCAGTCTACGGTTTTTATTCTACCACTTCTGAAGTGGAACTAATCTATGGTAGGTTATAATGGTGTTGTGAATTTTTGCCATGTCTAATTGTTTGAAATCAGTGTATATTTAGACAATCGATACTATGTGGGGTTAATTGGTTTCATCTATTACTACTTAACTGTCTATGTATGGTATACCTATAAGTGTAGTGTTGTTGGTTTCCCTTCGTAGAACAAATTTGTTTGAAGGCTCTGGATTAAGTGTAACTGGATTGTATAATAATCTAGGCATGTAACTTTGATCGGGAAAAGGAATTTAGAACTACTGCATGAAGTGTGGAAAGAGGTATCTTTCCTTTTTTCATTTTTTTGAAATGTCTGTAATGCATTGCTTGTTCCGTTCACTATATCGCTGTCTGTCCTTGATGCTTCCTTCAGAAGTTATTAAGCGAGCTTTGGTGGCTAGCCTCTGCATAGCAAAACTCACGAGTGTAATATGCATGAATCACGTGTAACGGAGTGTTGCATTAGCTTCGTTTTGTCGTTAACAAATAAAGTGCTTTTGATGTCTTGAATATGAATAAAAGTGGTTGTGGAAAAACATAACTGAATACGAATCTGTTAAAAGTCTACTAATATACTTTAATATTTTAGTCTCAATATGGTTCGTTATCCCAAAACGTGATAGTTTTCACAGGAGACATTTGGGGAAAGTGTGTTTTGTAAGTGACAATATTTTGGCATTCGGGATAAAGTAGTATGTTGTTCGGATCTTGGAACCTGAGGTGATAACGCTTGCAATCACCTTTTATAGCTGTTTGTATTAGACATTCTGATTAAGTAAAGGTCTTATTGTCATCTCGATAATTTGAATGGAAGCAGCACACTCTATTCCGGGAGCACCTTTCTCTTCCTCTTACTTTCTCTCCCTCTCTCTCTTTCTTTTCGTCTCAGAGGTGATGATCGGGGAAATGCAAATTACATTGAAATGTTACGGCATTTTCACATGATGGTTTCTGCAATACGCATATTTCTGAAGAAATTTGTCTATCGTAGACTCACATGGGAGAAATTCGGGAAAATTGCCAGTTTTCTAATCACCACCCTCTGATACAACCCCTGTTTAACTATACTTGCTTCCTCATTTTCATTGTTTCACTTCTTTAATAAACTTAACCGAAATTTTAAACTCCTTTTAACTTAACATATTAAACGGGTAATACGCTCTGTTTTACCACCTTTCATGTGCTGCATGTATTACTTTAAAAACTAGAAAAAATATATACTATCGGAGCAGATTCGAGCCGCCGTTCTTTGGATTTGTAATTTAGGGCCTTAACCACTACACCAAGTTGTCGCTTGGTAAACGATTAGTTGTTGGCTTATTAGTTTGTTATTATCTTACCACTTTGACAATTTTTACTCTTTTTTCTCAATTTAGTAGATGTCTCTTGCTTTCTCTTTGGGTGTTGCCCTTATTTAAACTATGCACAATTCCTATTTGCAGCTTGTACCCCTGTGCAATGTATTATTCAGATTAGACTTTTCTTCTTGCCCTTCAGCAAACATTTAATTGATTTAATTATCATACTCTCCATGGATGGTGCGCACGAATGCCAGACTCAAAAAACAGGTTTACTTTTATTTTCTTGACAGACTGTGCATTGTTAAGAATGAAGAAGAACAGAATTGTCGTAAATTGTCAGATATTTAGAACTGCAATCGTGTCTATGCAGTTGTGCGAACGCAGTGTTTGGAAGCTGAACCAGACTCCAGGTGGTCGTAACTAATTTACATATTTAAGTATATAGTGATAGAACGAAATTTTCGTATATTGTAAGATATTTACAATTCATTAGTGAGTGCACTAACTTGGACTAAAGGTGTTTTTGGAAGTTGGAGTACACTCTTCCTGATCGGTAGTGGTCAACATTCTTAAGAATGAAGTAAAAGAATGAATTTTCGTAAATTGTCAGATATTTACTATTGAAAACTGAGACAATTCTGTAAGGTAAAACGAGTGTTTGGAAGTTGAGGAACACTATTGGTCATCGTAAGTGACTGACGTATTTAAAAATTTAATCAAAAATTAAAATATCTTAAATTGTCTGATATTTACAATTGATTAGTGAGTGCATTCAATAGGGCGAAAAGTGTTTGAAAAATAAAGCAGACTCTTGTTGATTATTATTTACTGACGCACTTAAGAATAAATGGAAGATTGGTTCATAAATTGTCAGCTCTTTACAATTGAAAACTTTATTTAGTAGGCCGAAAGCAGAGTGTAGAGGATGAAAAACACTCTTCTAGATCATTTCTTACTGAAGTATTAAGGATAAAATGAAAGAAGTATATTATCGTTAATTCTCAGATATATACAGATGAAAAGTGAGGCCGTTTCAGTAAGGCGAAAGGAGTGTTTGCAAGATGAGGCAGACTCTTGCTGATCGATAGTTACTGACATATTTAAGTATAAATGAAACAAAGTAATTATCGTGTGTTTCGAGACGTGGTAGACTCTTGTAGATCGTTAGTTACGGACATATTTAAGAATAAAATGGAAGAACGGAATTGTTGTAAATATTCAGATTTTTTAATTAAACAGTGATGGCATACATCACAACAAAAGGAATTTTTGGAAGACGTAGTAGAAGCAAAATGATCGTAAGTTACCGACATTTTTAACAATAATACTTTAGAACGGAGTTGTCTTAAGTTGTCAGTTATTTACAATTAATAAGTGTCTGCATTCAGTAGGGAAAAAGGAGCTTTCGGAAGCCGAAGTAAACTCTTCTGATCGTTAGTTACAGAGATATTTTAGAATAAAATCAAAGAACGGAATTTACGTACATTGTAAGATATTTACATTTGAAAAGTGAGTTTATTTAATAGGGTGAAAGGAGTGTTTGAAAGATGAAGCAGACTCTAGGTGATTTTTAATTACTGATGTATTTAAGAATAAAATGAAAGGATGAAATTGTCATAAATTGTCAGATATTAACAATGGAAAAGTGAGTCCACGCAGCAGGGAGAAAGGAGTGTAAAATCTGCAGCAGAGTTTTTTTTTGTTGGTTACTGAGATATTTAAGAAAAAAACGAAGTAACGGAATGACATAATCTGACTTATTTATAATCGAAG
Organism: Thermobia domestica; assembly: GCF_964235325.1. Lineage (NCBI taxonomy): Eukaryota > Metazoa > Arthropoda > Insecta > Zygentoma > Lepismatidae > Thermobia > Thermobia domestica. The sequence continues at coordinate 205,784,415 of NC_137457.1, forward strand.
ATTGATTCCAACATATAGGGCGAAAGGAATGATTGGAAGCTAAAGTAAATAGACTGTTGCTGGTCGCTAGTTACTGATATATTTAGGATCAAAATGAAACAATTTTATTGTGGTAATTTGTCAGATATTTACAATCAAAAATGAGGCGATTCCGTATGGCGAAAGGAGTGTTTGCAAGATGAAGCAGACTCTTGCTGATCGATAGTTACTGACATATTTAAGTATAAATGAAACAAAGGAATTATCGTAAATTGTCAGATAATAATAATTAAAAATTGAGTCGATTAACTAGGCAGAAAGAAGTGTTTGTAATCTGAAGCAGACTCTTGGTCATTCTTGGTTGGACACTTATTTAAGAGTAAGATGTAAAATTACAATTGTCGTAATTTGTCACATATTTACAACTGAAAAAATATACATATTCAGTTGGGCTAAAGAAGTGTTTAGAACATGAAGACGACTCCAGCTCATTGTTAGTTGCTGATATATTTTAGCAACCTTCATTTTATTCTTATCTGCGTCAGCAAAACGTGATCAACAAATCTGCTTCATGTTCCAAACAATTTTTAGCCCTACTGAATTCACCCACTTCTCATTCGTAAATATCTGACAATTTACGAGAATTCAATTGTATCGTTTTGTTCTTAAATATATCAGTAAGTTACGATCAGCAAGAGTCTGTTTTAGCTTCCAAACACTGCTTTTGCCCTACTGCATAAACGCGATGTCATTCTAAAGATCTGATAATTTACAACACTTCCGTTTTTCCATTAATTATGTCGAAAACCAGCGATCATCAAGAGTCTACTTCTGTTTCCAGAAACTATTTTCGGCCTATTGAATCAACTCACTTTTCAATACTAATATCTGACTACTGAATCGAATCACTTTTCAATTAGTATCAGACAAATTATGACAACTAAATCCTTTCATTTTATTTCTAAATATATTAGCTACTAACATTCAGCAAGAGTCTTCTGCAGGTTCTAAACATACCTTTCGCCATACCAAATAGGTTTCTTTTTTGCAATTGTAATTTTGTAACTAATTACGACATTGTGTGCTTTAATCTTATTCTTAAATGTTTCCTCCTAAATGTTTCAGAGTCTGCTTCAACTTTCAAACACTCCTTCCGGCATAGTTATTCGACTGCTTTTCAATTGTTATCTGACAATTTACGACAATTCTTTTTTTAAAATTCTTTTCTTAAATATGTCAGTAACTAAAGGGCAGCAAACCTGTAATACTTCAGTTTCCAATCACTCCTTTCGACCTTTATAATCGAATCAATCTTTGACTGTAAATATCTGACAAATTACGACTATTCCGTTAAATCATTGTCCTGTTAAATAATTATCTATCGATTAGCGAGAGTCTGCTTCATATTCCAAACACTCCTTTCCCCCTGCAAAAGAGGCATATTTAAAATGTAAATATGTGACAATTTACAACTATTCCGTTCTCTAATATTACATTTAAATGTGTCGGTAACTAGAAATCAAGAAGAGCCTATTTTATCATTCGAACATTCCTTTTGTTCTACTGAATGGAATCACTTTTCATTTGCACATGACAGACAAGTTACGACAAATAATTTCTTAGGCAGTTACAGATCAGCAATTCTTTGCTTTACCATCCAAATTTTGCTTTCGATCTACTGAATAGACTTGCTATTATATTGTAAATATCTGACTATTTAGGACAATTTCATGATTTCATTCTATTCTAATATCGTTCAGTAACTAACGATTATCAAGGGTCTGCTTTATTATACCCAAACATAACTTTCGTCCCACTAAATAGACTCGCATTCCAAGTTTAAATGAGAGACAATTACGATAAGTACGTTCTTTCAAGTTATACTTCAATATGTCAGTACCTAACGATAATGAATATTTACTTCATCCTCCAAACCATTCTTTGGCCTATAGAATAGTATAACGTTTGAATTAAATATTTCACAATTTTCGAAAATTCCGTTATTTCAGTTCATTCTTATATATGTCGGCCAATAACGATCAGCAAGACTTTACTTCTTCTTCCAAGCACTCAATTTGCCCTACTGAATGATCTCACTTATTAATTGTAGATATCTGACAATTTACGACCATTCCGTTGTTTCATTTTTTCCTAAGTATGTCAGTAATTAAAAAGCAGCAAGAGTCTAACTTCTTAACTTCCATTAACTCCTTTAGGTTTATAATATTGTAATCGCTCTTCAATTTTAAATATCTGAAAAATTACGACAATTCTTTTATTTTAATTTATTTTTATATATGACAGTACTTAACGATCAAAAGAGCGTGCATCTTCCAAACTCTCCTATCGCTTTACTAAACGGACACACTTACAATTCTATACATCTGACAATTTACGAGAATTCCGTTCTTTCTTTTTGTTCTTAAATAATTCCTCAACAAACAATCAGTATGTCTGCTTGAGCTTAATTACACAACTTTCGCCGTACTGAAAAGGCACGAGTTCAATCTATTTATCTGATAGTTTACCACTATTTCGTTATTTCATTTCATTTTTATATATATATCGGCGACTAACGATCAGCAGGAATCAGTTCAGCTCAAATACTCCCTTCGCCCTACTGAATAGACTTGGTTTTCAATTCTAAATATCTAACAATTTACGACAATTCCATTCTGTCATTTTATTTTCATATATGACGGCAACTAACGATCAGCAGAAGTCTACTTCAGCTTCCAAACACTTCGTTTATCCTACTGAATTGACTCGCTTTTCAATTGTGAATATGTGACAATTTACGATAATTTAACTTCTCAATTTCATTCTTGAATCTGCAAAAGTCTGCTGCAACTTCCAGCACTCTTTACGCCCTGTTACATAGACTCACTTTTCAAATGTAAATATCTGACAATGTACGTTAATATTGCTCTTTCATTTTAAACTTAAATATGTCACAAAGTAATTAACAAGAGTCTGCTTCATCTTTGAAACACTTACGCCACTTTCCAAGTATCAGTATCTTACAATCTACGACTGTTTCGGTCATACATCTTATTCTTAAATATGTCAGTAAGGAAGGATCAGCAAGAGTTAACTTCTGCAACAAAAAAAAAAAAAAAAAAAACCTTTCACCCTATTGAACGAAATCACTTTTCAATTGGAGATGTCTGACAATTTACGACGATTCCGTACTATCATTTAATTTTTAAATATGTCGGCGACTGCCGATCAGCAAGAGTTTGCTTCACCTTCTAACCTTGCTTTTGATCTACAGAATTGACTCGTTTTCAATTGCAAATATATGACAATTCCATTACTTCATTTTATTCTAAAACAGTCTGCTTTACATACAAAAATGCACCTTTCTCCCTCATGGCGAATTTACTCATTACAATGGAATCATTTTTCGATTGTAAATATTTAACAAGTTACGACTATTCCGTTCTTTCATTGTATTCTTAAATAAGTCTGTAATTTACGAAATACAAGAATCTAATTGCTCATATTTAAAACACTCGTTTCGCCCTATATATATTGGAATCACACTTCAGTTTCATGGAACTGACAAATTATGACAATTCCGTTATTTCATTTTATTCTTAAATAAGTCTTGTAAGGATCAGCGAAAGTCTGCTTCAGCTTCCAAACACTCCTTTTAGACTGATGCATACTCGCGATTTAAATTGTAAATATCTGATGATTTACGATATATCCGTTATTTCTTTTTATTCTTATATATGTCGGCTATTAACAATCAATATCACTCTATTTCAGTTTCAAATCACTCGTTCCGCACTAGTGAATAGGCTCGTTTTTCATTTGTAAATATGTGACAATTTACTACAATTGAGTTTTTTCGTTTTATTTATAAATATGTCGGCTAACAACGATCAGCAAGTCTGCTGCATCTTTCAAAGCTCCTTTGGTAATTTTGAATGGAATCACTTTTAAATTGTTAACGATTGACAATTTACGGCCATTTCGCTCTTTCACTTTATACTTAAATTTGTTAGTAATCAGTGATATCAAAAGTCCGTTTCAATTCCGATTTCTTTTATGCGCTATTGATAAAACAACTTTTTAATTATAAATATCTAACAATGTACTAAAATTCCGTTGCTTCAATCATTCTTATGTATGTCGGCAAATAACGATCAGCAAGATTCGGCTTCTTGCAAGCACTCAATTCGCCCTGCTGAATAAGTCTTGAATTAATGATCAGCAAGAGCCTGCCTCTGCTTTCAAGCACTCGTTTCGGCCTACTTAATACACGCAATTTCAATTGTAAATATCTGAATATTTACGACAATTCCGTTATTTTTTTTTATTCTATGTCGATATTCAACGATCAGCAACATTCGCTTTTCATTTGTAATTATGTGACAATTTAATACAATGCGTTTTTTTATTTTATTCTTAAACATGTCAGCATATAACGATCAGCAATAGTCCACTTCAGCTTGCAAACAGTTCTTCACCCTACTGAATAGACTCGGTTTTCAATTGAAAATATTTTATAATTTACTACAATTCCCTTCTTTTACTTCATTCTTAAGAATGTTGACAACTACAGATCAGGAAGAGTGCACTGCAACTTTCAAAAACACCTTTAGTCCAAGTTAATGGACTCACTAATGAATTGTAAATATCTTACAATATACGACAATTTCTTTCTGTTATTATATTCTTAAATATGTCAATTAGTTACGATCAGCTAGAGTGTGGTTCAGCTTCAACTGTCGGACAATGTACATTTCCGTTCTCTCAATTTAACCTTAAATGTTTCAGTAGCTGCTACATCTTCAAAGCGCCCTTTTCGTACTTTTAATGGAATCACTTTTAAATTGTGAATCGCTGACAATTTACGATAATTTGGATTTTTCAATTTTTACTGAAACATGTCAGTAACTAACGTTAATGAAAGTCCGTTTCATAGTTTGAACTCTTTTATGCTCTAATGAATAAAACAACTTTCAATTATAAATACTAACAATTTACTAAAATTCCTTTATCTAATTTCGTTCTTATGTATCTCGGCAAATAATAACTAGCGAGAATTTGGTTCTTCTTACAAGCATTCAATTCGCTCTACAGAAGAGAGTCACTTATTAATTGTAGATATCTGACAATTTACAATTTTGTTTTTTCGTTATATTCCTAAGAATGTAGGTAACTAAAGCTAGGAAAGAATCTCATTTCTTAAGTTTTAAAAAACTCCTTTGAGTTAATATATTGGAATCGATCTTCAAGTGTAAGAATGTAACAAATTAAACAATTCCCTTCTTTCATTTCACACTTATAAATAATATTAACTAACGATCAGCGAAATTCTACCTCAGCTTCCAAGCACTCCTTCCGCCTTACTGAATAGACTCGCATTTCAATTGTTAATATCTGACAATTTACGACATTTCCATTGTTACATTTACGTTTAAATATGTTGGCAACCAACGATCAGCAATAGCCTACTTGAGCTTCAAACAATTCTACACCCTACTGAATGGAGTCGCTTTTCAATTGTATATATCTGATAATTTAAGACAATTCCAATCTTTAGTTTTATTCTTAAATGTCTTCAACAAACGGTCTGCAAAAGTTTGCTCCACATCCAGCACTCCTTTCGCCCTGCAAATTGACTCAATTTTCAAATGTAAATATCTGACAATGTACTACATTTCCTTTATTACAAATTAACCTTAAAGTTTCCAGTAACTAACGAGCAGCAAGAGTGTCCTTCATCTTTGAAACGTTCCCTACCTCACTTTCCAAGAATAAAGATCTTACAATTTAGGTCATTTCTGTTCTTTCATTTCATTCATAAATTTGTAGGCAACTACCGAGTAGCAAGAGTGTTTTCCATTTCCAAACATTGGTTTCCTCTACTGAATAGAATCGCTATTCAATTGTCAATATCTGGTAATTTAGGACATTCCATTATTACATTTATTCCAAAATAGTTCAGTAACTAATGATCATCAAGAATCTTCTTTATTATACAGAAACACTCCTTTCGCCGTATTGAATTGTAAATTACAGACAATTTACAGTTTTTTTCTATCACGTTATACTTAAATATGTCGGTAACTAACGATAATGAGAATCTATTTAACTTCTCAACCTTTCTTTGGCCTACTGAATAGAATAAATTTCCATTTTAAATAAACAAATTGCGACAATTCCGTTATTTCTGCTTATTACTAAACAGGTTGGCAAATTACAATCAGCAACAATTTGCTTCATCTACGAAACACTATTTTCGCCCTAATGAATGGATTCAGTTTAAATTTTAAACATTTGTATATTGTCTACTTCATTCTTTTTTTTCTTTCTTAAATATATGTTCAGCCAACGATTGCCCTCCAAACACTCCTTTTGCTCTACAGAATAGACTCACTTTTTAACATTAATATCTGACAATTTACGACAATTCCGTTCTTTCATTTTGAACATATATAGGTCAGTTATTAACAAATTGCAAGTGTCTGCGTAATCTCTGAGAAACTCCCTTCGGGTCTTGGAAATGTAAATATTTTACACTGTAAGACAATTTTGTTGTTTTATTTTATTCTTAAATATGTTAGTATTTAACGATCAACAAGAGCCTGCTTCATATTCAAGAAAACATCTTTTGTCTCACAGAATGGATTCACTTACCAATCGTAAATATCTGACAAATTACGACAAATCCACAATTTCATTTTATTCTCAATTATGTAAATTACTAGTGAACAGCAAATCTCTGCTTCAGTTTTCAAACACTCGTTTCGACATGTTGAGTTTACTCACATTACAATTGTAAATATATGACAATTGTAATTTTATGACAGGAGTCTGAAGTCTTAAGCTCTCAAAAACTCTTTTATTATACCGAAAGACATATTTAGGACTACTGAAAAAACTCGTTTTTGTATTGTAAATGCCAGACAATTTACGATTCCGAACTTTCACATTATACTTAACCCTGCAACCCTCGCGCGGAATAAATATGACCCCAGTGGGATATTCTTTGTTTGGCTCTCCTAGACAATTGGCAATTCTGACCCGGCCACCCTACTAGCTGTCTGTTATATTGTCTACTTCAAGGCCAACAATTAGTTAGTTGTTTACTGCAAGATTTTTCGCACACAAAAAATCCGTTTAATATAAAGTAGGGTCACTGTGACCCCACGCGAGTGGTGCAGGGTTAAATCTATCAGTAACTATCGATAATGAGAATCTATTTCATGTTCCGAACCATTCTTTGCCCTACTGAATAGAACAATTTTCTATTGTAAATATCTAACATTTACGACAATTCCGTTATTTCTGTTTATTTCTAAATATGTCGACAAATAACTATCAGCAAGATTTTGGTTCGCCTTCCGAAGACACCTTTAGATCTACTATATATATATATATATATATATATATATATATATATATATATATATATATATATATATTCACTTTTCAATTGTAAATATCTGACAATTTATGAGAAAAGTCCCTTCTTTGATTTCAGTCTTATATATGTCGGTAACTGACTATCAGCAAGAGACTGCTACACCTTCTAAACAACGGAAGGTCGTAGATTATCTGATCTTATGAAATGAGGTGACTCAGCAGGGCGAAAAGAATGGAGGATTAAGCAAGCTCTTGTTGATCATTAGTTACTGACAATCATATGAATAAAATAAAATAGCAGAATTTTCATAATTTGTCAGACAGTTAAAACTGATAGGCGATTCCAATATATAAGGCCAAAGGAGTTTTTAGAAGCTGATAAAATAGACTCTTGGGGATCTTAAGCTAGTGACATATATTAGGTATAAATTGAAAGAACGGAATTGTCGTAATCATTCAGTAGGGCTAAAGGATTGTTTGGAAGGTAAAGAAAAGACTTGTTGATTGTTAGTTACCAACATATTTTAGAATGATATGAAACAACGGAATTCTTGAAAATTATTAGATATTTATAATTGCAAGGTTAGTGAACTCAGCAGGGCGAAGCGAGTGTTTAGAGTCTGAAGCAGAATCTCTAGAATCTGAGATACTTACATATTTCAGTATAAAATTAAAGAATCGAGTTTTCGTAATTTGTCTGATATTTTTAATAGGTAAGTGAATCCATTTTGTAAGTCGATAGGTGTGTTTGGAAGATGCATCAGGCTCTGGATCCTTAGGAACTGACATATTAAAGAATAAATAGAACAAGAGAATTGTTGTAATTTGTCAGATACTTATAATTGAAATGCGATTCATATATACAATATATTGCCAAAGCACTGTTTGGAAGCTCAAGAAACTAGACTCTTCGTCATCGTTAGCTACTGACATATTTAGGAATAAAACAAGAGATCGGAATTGTCGTAAAATGTCAGATTTTTACAATCAAAAGGTTAGTCCATAGAGTAGGGCGAAAGTTGTGTTTTGGTATATAGCAGACTCCTGATGATTACGTATTGAACTATTTCAAAATAAAATGAAATAATGGAATTGTCGTAAATTGTTAGATATAAGAAATGAAAAGTTGTTCTGCTCACTTGTCAGTAGAGCAAAAGAAAAGTTCGGAAGGTGAAACAGACTCTCACTATAGTTAGTTAATGACATATTTAAGTATAAATTGAAGAAGAGAAATTGTCGTGAATTGCCTGTCATTTACAATTGAAATGCGTGTCGTTTCAGAAGAGGAAATGGAGTGTTTTTGTATAATAAAAAAGACTTTTGATGGCCGTTAGCTCCTGAATTATTTTAGAATCAAATGAACTAATTTAATTATCCTAAATTGTCCGATATTTAGAAATCAATAGCGAGTCTAAGGTAAAGAAAAGCATTGCTGATTGGTAGCTGCCGACGGAATTGTAGTAAATTTTCAAATATTTACGATTGGAAAGTGGGTAAACTCACCAGGGCGAAAGCAGTGTGTAGAAGCTGAAGCAGAGTCTTCCTGGTTTTAGTTACTGACATTTAAAAATAAAATGAAAGAATCGAAATTACGTAATTGGCCACATATTTACAATTGGCAAGTGAATCCATTCAGTAATGCGAAAAAGTGCTTAATCATCCAAACACTCATTTCGCCCTAGTGTATGAAGTCACTTTTCAATTGGAATTGTCTGTCAATTTTCGACAATTCCGTTTATTCATTATATTTTTAAAAATTTCAGTAACTAACATTTAGCAAGAGTCTGCTTCATCATTGAGATACTCCTTTTGCACTACTGAATTGCTTACTTTTGAATGTTAAATATCTGAGACTTTACGACTAATACATTGTTTCATTTTTTTCTTAAAGAAGTTTTCAACCATCGATCATCAAGAGTCTACTTTCAATACCAAAACTCACCTTTTGCACTACTAAATAGAATCACTTTTCGGTTGTAAATATCTGACAATTTTCTACTGTTCCGTTCTTTCATTTTTTCTGAGAAAGTTAGTAACTTTCGAGCTACAAGAGTAAGTATTTCAGATTCCAAACACTCCTTTCGCTCTATATGTTGGAATCACTTTTTAATTTTAGGTATCTTGACAAATTACGACAATTACGTTATTTCATTTTATTCTTAAATAAGTCTTGAAGTAACAATCAGCTAGAGTCTAAATCGGCTTACTAACACTCCTTTCAGCCTATTGCATAAACGCGATTCCAATTGGTAATTGACAGTTTACGACAATAACCGTCTTTCTTTTTATTCTTATATATGTCGTCAAATAACGTTCCACTTCAAGTACTAATTACTCCCTTCGTCCTACTGAGTAGACTCGCTTCTCAATTTTTAATATGTCACAATATACTGCAATGCATTCTTTCATTTTATTTTTCTATATGTCGGCAAATAAGGTTCAACCAGAGTCTGCTACATCTTCCAAATCCTCCTTTAGCCCTTGTAGATGGAATCACTTCGTAATTGTGAATGACTGACAATTGGTGACAAGCCCGTTCTTTCACTTTACACGCAATATGTCAGTAACTAATGATAATGAAAGTTCCTTTCGTATTCCGAACCCTTTTTTCCCTACTGAATGAAACTACTTTTCAATTGTAAATAATTAAAAATTTACTAAAGTGTTGTTATACCATTTAATCCCCTATATGTCGTAAATAAACGAACATCAAGAGTCTGCTTTATCTTCCAAACACTGCTTTCGCTTACTGAATGCACTCAGTTACCAAATGTTATTATCTGCCTATTTAAGACAATTCCGGTTTTTTATTTCATTCTTAAATACATCGGCAAATAACGATCACCAAGATTTTGCCTCATGGTGCGAACACTCTTTACGCCCTAACGAATGGACATATTCATCGCTTGTATATATCTCACAATTTACGACAATCACGTGCTTTAATTTTATTCCTAAATATTTCTTCAACCACGGATCAGCACGAGTCTGCTTCAGCTTGTAAACACTCCTTTCGACCTACTAAGTGGATTCACTTTTCAATTGTTAATACCTTACAATTTACGAAAATTCGGTTCTTTCATTTTTTTCACAAATATGTTAGTAACTAAAATTGACGAAAGTTTGATTCTTCTAAAACTCTTTTCGCCCTACTGAGTCGAGTTGCTTTTCAATTGTAAATATCTGAGAATATTCGAGTATTTCGTTCTCTCATTCTATTCTCTTAATATGTCTTCAACTAGTGATGTGCAACATTCTGCATCATCTCCAAAACAGGACAAGGGCCAACTGATAGCACTCCCGTATCAATTGTATAAATATATATCTGACCATTTAGACAAATTCGTTCATTAATTACTTTCCTAAATATGTGCGAATCTTAAGATCAACAATAGTCTAATGTCTTAATAATCCAAAAGCTGCTTTGGCCTTATATTTTGGAATCGGTATTCAAATGTAAATATTTGACAAATTACGACAATTCTGTTATTTTTTTATTTTTGAATATTTCAGTAACTACCCTTCTTTTTTTTTAATCAGTTTTCAACCAACGATTATCAAATATCTGACAATTGAGAGGATTCGACTTCAGGACCGAATCACTCCTTTCGCCCTACTGAACAGACTCGCGTCTCAATTGTTAATATATCATAATTTACTACGATGCATTCTTTCATTTTATTTATAAATATTTCGACAAGTAACGTTGAGCCAGTACATCTTCCCCTTACGTCCTTGTTAATGGAATCACTTTAAAATGTGAATTACTGACAATTTATGATAATTCCGTTCTTTCAATTTATATTTCAATATGTTAGTAACTTACGATATTGAAAGTTCCTTTCGTTTTCCGTACCCTTTCTGGCCTACTGAATAAAACTACATTTCTGTTGAAAATATCTAAAAAATTACCAAATGTCCGTTATTTCATTTCATTCTTATACATCTTGGCAAATAACGATCAACAAGAGTTTACTTCTTCTTTTAAGATCTCAATTCACAATACTGAATAATCTCACTTATTAATTGTATAAATCTGACAATTTTTGACAATTCCGTTCCTTCATTTTATACCCAAATATGTCAATAATTAAAGATCAGCAAGAGTCTATTTCTTCAGCTTGCAAAAACTCCTATGGCTTTATATATTGGATTTGCTCTTCAATTTTAAATATCATACAAATAATAATGATAATTTATGATAATTCTTTTATTTTAATTTATTCTTAAATTTGACACTAATTAACGATGAACAAGAGCGCGCTTCATTCTCGAAACACTCCTTTCGCTTTACTGAATTTACACACTTACCAATTGTATATTTATGACAATTTACAACAATTCCCTTCTTCATTTGGTTCCTAAATATGTAATTAAGTTATGATTAGCAAGAGTCTGTTTCATCCTGATACCCAATCCTTTCGCTCTGCCAATTAGATGCATTTTACAAATGCAAATATCTTTCAATTTATTGTTAAATAAATCCTGAAAAGCGTTCAGCAAGTTAACTCAGCTTCCACTTGTTTCGCCCTACTCAATAGACATTTCTTAAATGTAAATTTCTGACAGTGTACGAGAATTTCGTTCCTTCATTTTAAACTTAAATATCTCAGAAATTAACGATTACCAAGTCTGCTTCATCTTTGAAACACTCCTTCACCACTTTCGAGATATGAATAACTTGCAATGTACGACTATTCCGGTCTTACGTTTTATTATTTAATATGTTAGTAACTAAGCATCAGCACGAGAAAACTTCGGTTCCGGTTCCCGCCATTGATCGGAATCACTTATCAATTGGAAATGTATAACAATTTACAAAACCGTTCTCTGATTTTATTATTAAATATGGCAGTAATTAACGATTAGCGAGAGTCTGCTCCATTTCAGAAATACTCCCTTCTACACATTCCAAAAAAATATCTACCAATGTTCTTCAGAATCTACCAATGTTCAAGAATTTCAGGTTCTTTCATTTTATTGTTAAATTATTCAGTAATTGACTATCAGAAGAGCCTGCTTCTTATTCCAAAACTCTTTTGCTTTGCTGAATGGACACACGAATATTTAATATCAGACAATTTACGACAATCCCGCTCTTTCATTTTATTCTTAAATATGTAATTAACTTACGAGTAACGAGAGTTTGCTTCGTCTTCCAAACACTCCCTTTGTCGTGCTAACTAAATAGACTCACTTTTCAAATCTAAATATCTGACAATGTTTGATAGTTCCGTTCTTAAATTTTAAACTTAAATATGTCAGTAATAAACTATTAGCAAGAGTCCGCTTTGTCTTTGAAACAGTCCCTTCCCCACTTTCGAAATATAAATATCTTTCAATGAAAGACGTTTCCGTTCTTTCATTCTATTCATAAATATGTCGGCAACTACTGATCATCATGATTCTACTTCACCTTTGAAACACCTTTTTCGCCTTACTGAATCACCTAATTTTTCAATTATTAATATACACAATTAATGACAAATCCTGTTTTTGAATTTGTTCTTAAGTACGTCTGTAAGTAATGAAATCCACAAGCCTGCATCATCTTTCAAAACACTCCATTCGCCCTACAGAATAAATTTACTTTTCAATTATAAACATCTGACAATTTATGACAATTCCGTTCGGTCATTTTATTCTGTAATATGTAATTAAGCGACGATTAGCTGCAGTATATTTGAGCTTCCAAACACACCTTTCTCCATACTTTATAGATGCGTTATCAATTGTATAAATCTGACAATTTACAATAATTCCGTTCGTTCAACTCATTCTTAAATATGTCGTCAACTACCGATATCAGGATGATTTTGCTTCACCTTACAAACTTTCCTTATGCATTACTTAATGGCCTCTGTTTTGAATTGTAAATATCTGAAAATTTAAAGACAAATCCGTTCTTTCACTTTATTCTCAAATTCTTCATTAAATAATGATCATCGAGATTCTGCTTTATCTTTGAGACACCCCTACGTCACTTTCCAAATATAAATATCTTACAATGTACGACTATTCCGTTCTTTCATTTTATTTATAAATAAGTCGACAACTACCGATCAGCAAGAATCTACTTGAGGGTTCAAACTCCTTTCACGCCTTACTGAATTGCCCAATTTTGAATTTTATTTGACAATTTACGACAAATCCTTTCTTTGAATATGATTCTAAATACGTAACTAAGTAACGATCTCCAAGAGCCTACTTCATTTTCCAAACCCTCCTTTCGCCCTACTGAATGCTCTCAATAATTAAATGTAAACATCTGAAAATTTACGACAATTAGGATCTATTTTATTCTTAAATGTGTCATTAAGTTATATCAGGAAGACTTTGCTTCAGCTTCCAAACACTCCTATCGCCCAACTACATACATGAGATTTCAATTGCTAATATTTGAAAATTGGCGAAGATTCCGTTCTTTCCTTTTATCCTTAAATAAAATTTTGAACTATCAATAAGCAGAGTCTCCTGTATCTTTTAAACACTACCTTCGCTTTACTGATTGACCTCTCTTTTCAATTGTAATTAGCACAGAATTTAAGAAAATTTCGTTGTTACATTTTATTTTTTAATATTTCCGAAACTAAATAGTCAGCAAGATTCTTCTTCTGTTTCTTAACACTCCTTTGGCCCGAATGGAAAGGTTCGCTTTTCAATTATAATGTTTGATAAATTACAAGAATTGCGTTCTTTCGCTTTATTTTTAAAATGTCTTCAACGAGGGATCATCGAGTGTCTGCTTAATTTTCCAGAAACTACTAGTGAATGGCACCAGTTGCCATTTGAAGATAACTGACAATTTACAACAAATCCGTTCTTTCATTTTATTCTTAAAAGATGTCAGTTACTAAAGATCAGCAAGAGACTAACTACTATTGCGTTCAAACACTCCTTTCGACCTACTACATAGAGAGATTTCAGTTGCAATTATCTGACAATTAACGACAATTTCTTTTCTTTTTCTTTTTATATAAGTCGGCAACTAACGATCACCAACATTCTACTTCAGGTTCTAATCACTCTTTTCACCCTACTGAATAGACTTGCTTCTTGTTGGTAAATATGTGATAATTCTCTACAATTTTATTCTTAAATATGTCGGCAACTAAGGATCAGCAAGAGTATACTACATCTACCAAACACTCCTTCCGTCCTTATGAATGGAATCACTTTTATATTGTGACTAACAATTTATGACAATCCGTTCTAAATACATCAGTGATTAACTATCAGCAAAAGTGTACTTCAATTCTAATACATTCATTCACCAGTTTCCAGAAAATATAAATTTCTTAAAGGGTAAAACAATTCCGTTCTTGTATTTTATTTTAAATATATATGTCTGTAATTAATGATCAGCAAAAGCCTTCTTAATATTTCAAACATAACACTCCCTTGCTATTCTAAATGAAACACTTAATAATTCTAAATATCTGAAAATTTACGACAATTCCGATCTTTGATTTTATTCATAACTATGTGAATTACTAACGCCCAGCTGCACTCTGCTTCAGCTTACAAATACTCCTTTCGCCCACTGTGTTTCGGTATAATAAAGGAGACTCATGATGACCGTTAGTTACTTAACTAATTTAGAAAAAATGAAATAATCGAATAGTCGTACATTGTAAGGTACTCGATTTGGAAAGTGGCGAAGCGAGTGTTTCAAAATGATGAAGCAGACTCTTGCTAATCCTTAATTACAGATATATCTAAATTTAAAATGTAAGAACATATTTGTCGTACATTGTCAGATTTTTATAATTGAAAAGCGAGTCTATTCCGTAGGGCAAAACGAGTGTTTGCAATTTGATGTGGACACTTGCTGATCGTTGGTTCAGGACTTATTTAACAATAAAATGAAAGAACGGAATTGTCGTAGTCAGATATTTACAATTGAAAAGAGAATCCATCATTACAACGAAAGGAGTGTTTGGATTATTAAGTAGACTCTTGCTGATGCTTTGTTACTGCCATGTTTAAGTTTAAATTTAGAGAACGAATTTTTCGTACATTGTCAGATATTTACATTTGTAAAGTGAATCTATTTAGCAGGGCAAAATTAATGTTTGGAAGATGAAGCAGACACTCGCTGATCGTAACTTACTTACATAATTAAGAATAAAACGATAGAACGGGAATGTCGTAAATTGTTATATAGATATTTACAATTGTTAAGAGTGTATTCAGTAAAGCGAAAGGGTATTTGGAGAATGAAGGCCGCTCCTGTTGAACGTTAGTTACTGACATATATAAGAATTGAAAAAACGGAACTGTCTTATATTGTCGGATATTTACAATTGAATAACGAGTCTATTGAGTAGACCAAAAGCAATGTTTCTAAGGGGAAGCAAACTTTGTCTGATCGCTAGCAGCAACATATGTAAGAATGTAATGAAAAAACGGAATTGTCCTAAATTATGATCTATATAGAATTAAAATTTGATTCCTTTCACTGAAGTGAAAGGAGTTCTTGGATGATTAAGCAGGCTCTAGATGTTATTTAGTAACTGAACTATTTTGGAATAAAATGAGATAATGGAATTCCTGAAAATCCTCGGGTAATTACAATTGAGAAGTGAGTAAACTCACCAGGGCGAAAGGAGTGTTTGTAAGCTGAAGCTGATCTTCCTGGTCGTTAGTAATTGACATATTTAAGAAAAAATGAAAAGACGGAAGTATCGTAATCTGTCACATATCTACAATTGGGATGTGAAAACATTCAGAAAGGCGAAAGGAATGTTTGGAATATGAAGCAGGCTCTTGCTGTACGATAATTACAGACGTATTTAACAATAAAATTAATGAACAGAATTGTTTTACCTTTTAAGATATTTATATTTGGGAAGTCGTGAAGGGAGTGTTTCAGAAATGTAGTAGACACTTATTAATCGTAATTTCTGACATAGTTAATAATAAAATAAAAGAATGAAATTGACGAAAATTGCCAGACCTTTCCAATGGAAAAAGAGGGAACTTAGCAGGGCGAAAGGAGTGTTGGAAGTTGAAGAAGACTTTTGCAGATCGTTAGTTGAGGACGTATTCAAGAATGAAATGAAAGAACGGAATTGTCTTAAATTGTCAGATATTTAGAATTGAAAAGCGAGTGTACTCAGTAGGGTGAAAGGAGTGTTTGGAAAATGAAGTAGAATATTGCTGATCGTTAGTTGGCGGCCTATTTTGAATAAAATGAACGATTAGAAATGACGTAAATTGTGATATATTTAGAATGAAAAGCGAGTGCATTCAGTAGGGCGAAAGCAGTGTTTGAACGCTGAAGTAGAATCCTGCTGATCGTTAGTTTCCGACATATATAAGAATGATATGAAGTAAAGGAATTGTCATAAAGTGTGGAATATTTTCAATTGAAATAGTATCTAAGCACAAGTGCGAAAGGTGTGTTTAGAAATTCAAGCAGACTCTTATTAATAATTGGTGCAGGATTTAGTGTAGAATAAAATGAAAGAACGTAATTCCCGTAGTCAGATACTTATAATTTAAAAGTGAATCCATTCAGTACAACGAAAGGAGTATCTGGAAGATTAAGTTGATCGTTAGTTACTGACATATTTAATATAAGAGAAAGGAAATGTCGTGCATTGGAGAAGTGAATATATTTATCAGGGCGAAAGGAGTGTTTGGAAAATGAAGCACAATCTCACTAATCGCTAGTTAATTACATATTTAATAGTAAAATGAAAAAACGGAATTGTCGTAAATTGTCAGATGTTTAAAATTGAAAAGCGATTCTATTATATAAGACGAAAGGAGTATTTGGAAGCTTAAGAAATTAGATTCTTGCTTATCTCCAATTACTGACATGATTAGGAAGAAAAGTAAAGAACGGAATTGTCGTAAATTTTTAGATATCTACAATTAACAAGTAAGACCACTCAGTACGGAGATTTGAGTGCTTGGAAGAAGAATGAAATTCTTGCTGATCGTTATTAGCTTACATATATAAGAATGAAATGAAATAACGGAATTTTAGTAAATTCTTAGATATTTACAATTAAAAGTTGTTTTATTTTGTAGGGCAAAAAAGAGTTGGGAAGCTTCAACTGACTTTCATTATTGTTTGTTACTGACATATTTAAAAATAAAATGAAAGAACGGAATTGTCGTAAATTGTCTGTCATTCACAACTTAAAAGTGATTCCATTTACAAGGACGAAAGTAGTGTTTGGAAGATGTAGCACATTCTTGGTGATCGGGAGTTTTTGACTTATTTATGAATGAAACGAAAGATCGGAATTCTTGTAAATTGTCTGATATTTACAATTGAAAAGTGTGGCATTTCGGTAGTGCGTAAGGAGTGTTTTAAATTTGTAGCAAACTCTTATTAAACGTTAGATGCTGATATTTTAAAGAATAAAATGAAAGAACGGGATTGTCAAAAAATGTAAGAATTTTCAATCGAATTGTGATTCCATTCAATGGATCAGAAGAAGTGTTTAAAGCCGAAGGTAACTCGTGCTGATACATTATTATTGACATATTTATGAATAAAATGAAAGAATGGAATAGTCGTTCAATGCAAGGTATTTATATTTGAAAGTGGGGAAGGGTTTTTTTAAAATTGGATCAGACTCTTGCTGATCGTTAAATACTGAAATTTAAATTTGAAATGAAAGAAAGGAAGTTCGTACGTTGTCAGATATTTTCGTTTTAAAGTGAATGTATTTAGCAGTGCGAAAGGAGGGTTTAGAAGATGAAGCAGACTCTCGCTGATCGAAAATTAAATACTTATTTAAGAACAAATGACATAACGGAATTGACGTAAATTTTTAGATATTTACAAATAAAAAGTTGTTTTTATCACTAGCAGACTCTTACTAAACTTTAGATACTGATATTTTAAAGAGTAAAATAAAATAATGGAATTCACGAAAATTGTCATATATTTAGAACTGAAACGTGAGTAAACTCACCAGGAGTGTTTGTAAGCTATAGCAGTCTTGCTCGTAGTTAGTAATTGACATATTTAAGAATAAAATGAAAGAGTGGATTGTCGTTATTGGTCATATATTTACAATTGGTATGCTAATACATTCTGAATGGCGAGTGTTTGGAAGATGAAGCAGGCCCCTGCTGCTACTTGTTTAGTGACATATTTAACAATAAAATGAAAGAACGGAATTGTTTTACCCTTTATGAAATTTATATTTGGAAAGTGGCGAAATGGAGTGTATTAGAAATGAAGCAGACTGTTGCTAATCGTTAATAACTCACATATTTAATAATAAATTAAAGGACGGTATTTTAGAAAATTGCCAGACATTTCCAATTGAAAATAGGTCATTTTAGAGCGCGAAAGGAGTGTTGGAAGTTGAAGAAGACTTTTGCAGATCGTTAGTTGAAGACATATTCAAGAATAAAACTAAAGAATGAAATTGTCATAAATTCTCAGATATTTACAATTGAAAAAAGGGACTCTACTCACTAGGGTGAAAGGAGTGTTTGGAAGATGATGTAGACTATTGCTGATCATTAGTTTCCGACATATTTAAGAACAAAATGGAACAAGTGAATAGTTGTAGTGAGATATTTAGAATGAAAAGTGAATCCATTCAGTACAGCGATAGGAGTGTTGAATTATTTAGCAGCCTCGCGTTGATATTTAGTTACTGAAATATTTTTTAAAATTAGAGAAAGTATTGTCGTAAATTGTCAGATATTTACATTTCAAAAGTCAGTCTATTTAGCAAGGGGAAAGTAGTGTTTGGAAGATCAGGCAGACTCTCGCTAAACTTTAGTTAATTACATATTTAAGAGTAGAATGAGAGAACTAAATTATCGAAATTTTTCTAGATTTTTGCAAGTTAACTGCAATTGTTTGCATTCAGTATGGTAGAAGGAGCGTCTGGAAGATAAAGCATTCTCTTGATCGTTAGTTAGTGACATATTTAAGAATAAAATGAAAGAACTGAATTGTCGTAATTTTTTAGATATTTACAATTGGTAAGTGACTGCATTCCGTATGGCAGAAGGAGCGTGTGGAAGATGAAGCAGGCTTTTGATCGTTCGTTACTAACATACTTAAGAATAAAATGAAATAACGGAAATATCGTAATTTGTCAGATTTTACAATTGAAATGTGTCATTTTCCGTAGAGGGAAAGGAGTGTTTGCAAGTTGAAGTAGACTATTGCTGACCGGTAGTTGTCGACAGATTTAACAATGAAATGAAAAAAACGGAATTGTCGTATACTATGAAATATTAAAATTGAAAAGTAGGTCCTTTCACTAAGGTGAAAACAGTATTTGGATTCTTGCTGATCGTTAGTTGCTAAAATATTGTATGATAAACTAAGAAAACGGAACAGAAGTAAATTGTCATAAATAACAATTGGAAAGTTATCCACTAGGTAGGGCGAAAGGTGTATTTTGGTATATAAAGCAGACTTTTGATGTTCGTTATTTACTGAACGATTTGAGAATAAAGTGAAGTAATGGAATTATCTTACATCTTAAAATATTTTTTTTTTAAAGTCGCGAAGGCAGTGCTTTAGAAATGAAGCAGACACTTGCTAATCGTTAATTACTGACATATTTAATAATAAAATGAAACAACGGATTAGTAGTTAATTGTTAATTTCAAATTGAAAAATGATTCTGTTAACAGGGCGAAAGGAGTGCTTGAGAGATATTTTCTCTTGCTAATCCATAATTAATGACATATTTATGAATAAAATGAAAGAATGGAATAGTCTTATATTGCAAGGTATTTATATATGGAAAGTGGCAAAGGGAGTTTTTCAAAGATGAAGCAGACTCTTGTTGATCGTTAATTACAGACATATTTAAGTTTAAAATGAAAGAAAGGAATTTTCGTAGATTGTCAGATTTTTTCGATTCTAAACTAAATCTATTTGCAGTGCGAAAGGAAAAAAAATGAAATGAAATCTTTGAGTTTCATGTCCCACGGTTATGCCGGTTATGTCTCGTTTTAAAATTTATTGTCTGTTAATTTTCTTAATTTCACCTAGAAGTTATCAGAATCCTTGAGCGTAGCGAAAGGTCTACGAAGGTAATGGCATAACAACACTCACCATATTTAACATTAGAGTATATTTATTGCTTAATGACCTACATTTCTTTAAATATTGTTCTTTATTTTGTTCGTACAATCACTTTATCAATTTAGTTTTTAAATTATCTTGTATTACAAAAAAAGTATTTGAGAACTAAGACTTAACTAATGTTGCTAACGAAACTCATAAAATTTCTCGTGTCGTCTCGATTCTGCTCTCGAATACGAAACATGAATTGTCAAGTTTATTATCTTGGCACGAATTTAAAAAGATGCATCCCGTAGCGTGGGCAACATTAATGCAATGCTGTACATCATAACAATAAATTACGTTTAATTAACCATCTGGAGGGATGTAGAATTAAAGCATTTATTGTTATTACTATTACTGTTACTATTATTATTATTATTATTATTATTATTATTATTATTATTATTATTATTATTATTATTATTATTATTATTATTATATCTATAAGTGCTATACAAAAGTATGAATTGGTGTACAAATTTAAATGTTTCGCAGCTTGTTACGCAAAAAGCCAAATCTATAAAACGCTTTTCTATACATATTAGAAGTTCTGCAACCACCTGTTCTTTTAAAAGAAGCTAGAAAGAACACGAAAAGTAAAATGTGGCAACAAGTGAACTGTCACCCTGAATGACTTCCCTTTGACCAGCCATAAATAAGCCCCTATACTGAGTCTGGTGACGTCTTCCACCACCTACTGTGTGTCGGCATCGGACAGAAACTGTATAAGAGGATAGCGGACACACTATAAATATTACTAGTTCTAACGTTTTATCACTATAGCATTAAAAATGCGAGAGTATTTTGTTTTCATAAAAAGTAAGAAAACATTAGATTTTTCGTGCTTTTTAAAATTTTCAGACGCTTTGCGCGATCGGAAGATATTAACCGATTTAGACACTTTCTTTTATTTTTCAAGTCATCACTAACAACAACTTTTCCGCGGTATAGGAACTCGGAAACTAAAAAGGTTTTTTTTCGATCCACCCTATTACATAAGCACTTGAAATTTAAGAAAGATTTGTAATTGCAAAAGAAGAAAAAAAGAAACGTTTTTAGTGAAAATTGGATTGACCAATACATTAGTACATAAAACGCGAAGAATTTAATTCTAAATTGAGATGTACCTAATTAGAAAAACTGTTGTTATGGTATCTTTTCTGTTTCGTTTCCCATCTCTTTCTGTTTTCTATGTATCTCTTTCTCCCCTCTACCTCTCTATCTATGATTCTATCTACGTATTTTGGCACACACAGCGATCTACTTCCTTAATTCATACGATAGACAATGTTAGAAATAGAAAGCAGGTCAATTATATTTAAAATTTTAATGAATCCTTCCGGCAAGAACACAAATAAGACTTAAAAATTTCTTAAAATTTTGAATCTAGGATTGACTCATTATTAATACAATTAGATACTTTTTGACATGCACCGTATATAAAAAAGGTTTATCTGCATTAGTAAGCGCTTGTTTCTCTCTTCCAACCCTTTACCTACCTTTCATTCGGGAGAAATGATCTATCAGAAATGAGCAATAGAGCCTTGTGATGTTATATCTTGCATTTCAAATAATAATTTGCGACAGTTAAGGACCAAATATCCTATCATATAAAACGACTTAATATTTATTACACTTTATTTTAATACAGAATCGTTAATTTGTCGCTCAGTATCTACTGTAACTAATTCAATTTTTCGTGTTTCAATTTTTCAATATCAAACAAAAACTATGATCGTGCATTACTACATTCCATATGACTACTCTCATGATAAGTGGTTACTGAATTACTGTTGCGGGCCTGGAAACAATTTAGTTCGAAAACAGGTAACATTTAATATTAGCTCAACAATTCTTGAGTTTGCTTCCAAGAGTTGAAAGCTGTGTTCCAACTATATTATTATTTTCTGGATGTTCACAAACCCTTTTCTGTATTTGAACTGTCAGTTGTAAACTACCTATCATGAATAATCCTACAAGAATATATGTACTTTTTAGAAATGTAATAAACACTAAGCAAGGTTTAAAGATGAATGTAACTATTTTTCTTACTACTTATACCTACTGAAATACAACATTAAAAATATGCGGATATTAATTAAGCACTTGAGATTTAAGAGAGTAATTGAAAATGCTAAGTAAAACAAAAAGATTGTTAGCATAATATGGAATTGACTATTACATAATTACATTAAATTCCAAATTCAGATGTACTTAATTATTAGAACTATGATAATAACATTTTTTCTGTTTCTCTTCCCTCTTAAAAACTACTAAACTTTATCTCTATTCATCTCCCCCTTTGTCTATCTCTCTATCTATCTATATTGGCATACACTGAGCTACTTCTTAAATTCATATGATAGACAATGAAAGAAATGGAAAGCATGTCTATTATATTTAAAGTTTGAATTATGACTTTCGACAGTAAAACAAAAAAGATTACAAACTTATTATAATTTCAAATCTACGACTAACAAATTAGTAACACAATTATACACCAATTTGATATGCACGGTATTAAAATAAATAAATTTGCAATAATAAGTCTCTCTCTCTCTCTCTCTCTCTACTCTTCACCCGGAGACACCCCTAGTGTTCTCACACTCATCTACATGTTTCATTCAGAAGGAATGATTTGTCAGAAACGAGGAATAGTGCAGTGTAATTGCTATATCTTCCGTTTCCAATAATGACTTGAGACATTTAAGAATAACTATATTCTATAAGATGGAAACCACTTATTAATTATTACAGTTTGCTACAACACAGAATGGTTATTTAAATGCTCAGTGACGTTTGTAACTAATTCAATTTTCTCGTGTTTCACTATTTCATTGCTCACTATCAGTTGTTGCTAACTCAATTTTCTCGTGTTTCTATATTTTTACAATAAAATAATACAATGAATTGCGTCACTACATTTGATATGACTACCCCAGCCCATCTGGTTAAAAAATTACTCTGCTAAATTAGTGTAAACCTGGAAGGATGCTGGTGTCAATAACACTAACATATAATATAAACTTAATAATTACAATATTTACTTCCAAGTTGAATCAATCCGTTCATTTCCTATTGAATTTTTTGTTTCAATTATTATAATTTTTTTTAGATGATCGCGAAACCCTTTAGTATATTAGAAGCGACAGATATGATCCATATATCCTACCGGAATGTTTCTATTTTGTAAAAAGAAATTTTATGGAAACTACACAGCGTTATAAAGATGAATGTAACAATTTATTCTTATCACTTATACCTTCTTAAACTTTAAGAGAGTAATTACAAATGCTAAGTGAAACACAAAGGATTATAAGATATCGAATTGACTATTACAGAATTACATAAAATGAAAATCATTAAATTCTAATTTGAGATTTACTTAATTAGGATAAATATGATTATAACATTTTTTCTGTTTCTTTTCCCTCTAAAACTACTTAAATTTCTCTGTCTCTCTCTTTCTGTTTCTCTCTCTCTCTCTCGATGTCTCTCAATCTGTCTCTATTGTTCTCTCTATCTATCAAGATATCTCTCATTCTCTATCTATCTTTCTATTTGCGCATGCACACTGAGCTACTTTTACAATTCAGACAACAAAAGGTTATAAAAATAGAAAGCACGTCAGCTATACTTTCAATAAAGCTTTTTGGAAGCAAGACAAAGAAGCCTTCAAACTTATTAAAACTTCAAAACTAAGATTAACACATAATAAACAAAATTAGATACTAATTTACAATGCACAAGGTTAAAAGAACTAAATCTATTTGCATTAATAAATGTATTTTCTCTCTCTCTCTCTACTCTTCACCCTTTACGCACTCGTAGTATTCCGACTAGTGATGGGTAGTGGGAATATTCCCGGTGGGAAGAAATTTAAAAATGGGAATATTCCCGGGTTTTTTCCCCGGCCTATAAATTCACGGGAAGGAATTTATTTTCATTTCTTTACTTTATCTTTCAAATTATAAGAACCATATGGCTAATTACTTTATTTTAATATAATATGATTTACTTCTAGGTTTTAAAGAATTAGGAGGTTTAAAAATTTAAAATTATTTGACTTTACTTTATATAACTAATAATATGATTTTTTAAAAGTTCCATTTCCATTTGCACTAAAAAGTAAGGTAATTGTTTAGAACTGGGCAGCCGAAACTAGCAAAAAGTAGGATGATTTACGGAAGAAATGAGTTGATAGTGGTCTTCAAGTAGTCAAGAAAGTATCGAACAGATTTTCTTTAACGCAGTAGCGGATTTATACAAAACGGAAAGGTAAGTGGAAGTGATTTATGTGAGAAAAGAACGTGAATTGTTTGCAACGAAGATAGAAAACAACGTGTCATGCGGGGCTTTAACCCGTCTTCATTCGCTAACGCTCGCTCTGCAACGCTGTCTGAATTTAATGTTGGTAAGGTAAATAAACGTATGAAACTATAAAACAACCGCATCGGAATAGAATATCGCAAAAAAGTAGGTGCAAAAGCTGGACCCCAATGCTAAAGTACAGCCAACATTAGCAAAGTACTAATTTACAAATTATGAAAAGGAACCATTTTGTAAAGTAATTTAGAATTATGTAGAAATAGAGATGAAGTGCTATTAATAAACCCTGAACCACCATTAGTAATGGACGTCGGTCTGTCTCCTCTCTCTGACTCGAATTTCTGAAGAAGTAGTCGGACTTTTTTCCTTTTTTTTTTTTTTTACATGTTATTTAACGTATGGAATTTCGAGAAATAGGTAGAATGAAAGGTCGTGTATGGCAATGTTAGGTGCTAAAATATAAAGATAAGTATCTTGCAAATTTTGTGAACATAAATAAGTATGTGCAAATGTTGATAAATTGGTGAGACACGTATTTCTAGCATTTACCCAATCTAATTGGTTTATAACATATATAAATTTAATGTGTTTATAATATCAGTAATAGAGTCAAGATGAGCAAATCCACTGACATATAAATTTAAACTGTTACTATGTAATTTTTCACACATATTTAATTGATAGAACATATTGTAAATAAATATACATGTATACGTACTCTCTAAATATAATAAAGTGTAAGAAAAGTAACATAGTACCGTTCAGAATATACATTTTAAAGAATCCTGTGTGGACAACAGTAATAATATGCTGTGATATAAAAATTAATTCAACTTTGTAATCATAATATAGTCATAGAATGCAATTTTCTTTCTAATTTAACATAAATTCCCGGATAAATTCCCATTTTGGGAATCTTCCCGGGAATCTTCCCAGGGATTATTCCCGAAAAATATCTTCCCGGGAATTTACCCATCACTAATTCCGACACCCGTTTACTTCTTTCATTCGGGAGAAATGGTATGTCAGAAGATAGCAAAAATACAGTAGTGTTTTATATCTTGAATTTCCAATAATGATATGTGAGAAGTAAGAACTACTATATCCTATCAGATAAAGACGACTTCTAACTTATTATAGCTTGCCACAATACAGAGGCGTTATTTGATTGCTCACTATCAGTTGTTGGTAATTCAGTTTTCTCGTGTTTCTTTATTTCAATATCAAATACAATGAACTTGCGTCACTACATTCGATATATCTACTCCCAGTCTAATTGGTTAATAAATTACAACAGCTATTTTTATGTAGTCCTGGAAGCATATTAGTTCGAATACAACTAACATTTAATATTGGCTTAACAATTCTTCCCTTTCGTTTCAACAGTTGAAATCTCAGTTCCATTTTTGTTATTTTCTGGGTGTTCACGAAATACTTTTGTATTTTTCAACCGACAGTAATTACAAATGGTAATTAAAACACAAAGATTGTTAGTATAATATGGAATTCACTATTACATAAATACATAGAATGAAAATCATTAAATTATAAATTGAGATATAATTTATTACGAGAACTATGATTATAATATTTTTTCCCACTTTAAACTACTAAACTTTCTCTCTTTTACTCTTTCTCTCTCTCTCTCTCTCTCTCTTTACTAACTATCTCTTTGTTTCCACATACACACCAGTTAGTTCCTTATTTCAGACGATAGAAAATGTTATTAACAGAAAGCATATCTTTAATATGTTAGTTTTAGTGAATCCTTTTAGAAGCAAAACAAAGAAGAAAGTTATTAAAATTTCAAATTTGTGATTAATCAATCTATTAAAATGCTACAATAGCAATTAAAAGCGTTTCTCTTTAATGCTAGCCCTCAGGCTAGCTACCCTGTAGAGGGCTGCACCTTCTCTAAGAGAAGTCTTGCATAGGAATTATAGGAATGTGGAGTTACGGGCGTTGGGCTATGAGACTTTCTTCATTTAATAATTATGTCAGATGTCAGGTCATTATGGTCTTTGCGATCATAATTATCAGTGAGGCAGAGGATACACAAGACATAAGAAAATACATGGCATACATAGATTATACATTACAGAACAATTTGATTAAAATTATATTTTATTTACATAGATGATCATGAGGGATGGAATGAGGGCAGATGACGCCACAACACGTAGGGAATGTTAGCAGAACAAATGCAGGTTATCTTCTGCCTAGGTTCGACGCTAGGCCAATGAAGACGAGGGAGGCCCTGTTAGATGGAGAGGGTAATCACTGTGCTTGATGCGATGGAAAAATATGTGGGAGATGGACATGCAATCGATGATCCTGCAATAGTTCTAGGTCGGGGTGGTTTGGCGGCAATGTATAACAGTACAATGTAAACTGCAAATTTAGAGGAAGATGGTAATATCGAGGGCGAGCAGATGAATTGGGAAGGCAGTGCATAGTGGCTAATAGAAGTGGTTGCTGCTGCATATATCGGACAGTGATGATCTCGAGGCAAAGAGTTTCGAGGTGGTAAAGTAATGTAGGGAAAATAATGAGTGAATAAAGGTATCTAGTTGGACTGGAAAGAGAAATGCGGTAAGCAATGCGGAAGGCATGACGTTCAAATGTTGCA
The DNA here is from genome assembly GCF_964235325.1 of Thermobia domestica. Taxonomy (NCBI): domain Eukaryota; kingdom Metazoa; phylum Arthropoda; class Insecta; order Zygentoma; family Lepismatidae; genus Thermobia; species Thermobia domestica. The sequence continues at coordinate 205,811,804 of NC_137457.1, forward strand.
AGTTTGTAGTTGTACGAGGCAAGAGCTGATAAATTAAAAGCTCTTTTTTTTGCTAGCAGTAGCATGTACCCATCAAAAGGGTTATGCGCTTTATTTCGGAACCGAAGTTAATAGGAACTGCAGGTGTAGGTTGATTGTCGTGAGGCAAAAGAGATTTTATTAACTTTATTATATCCAAGTTCATTCAAATGAAAGGACATTATGGCCGTTAATCAAAATCATCAGGACAGGAAAACATATGTACACTGGCGAGCAATTCATCAGGAGAGCGTGAAAGCAGAACAGTGGTGACAATAGAAACAATGAGGTGCACTTGACATCACAACATAACACAGAGGGGAGTGTTAGAGAGACGAATGAATGTTATCTTCTGTCCAGGGGCTACTCTGGACGTAATGGAGACGAGTGGAACCCTGTTAGTGCGGTGAAGTCACTGTACAACATAAGATGGAATGATATATGGTGGGGAGATTGCAATGAGGAAGTCTTCACGAAGCTTAAAGTCGGGACTATTTGGTGTGAGAATGTAGTGGTACAGAGTAAACGGCAGAGAGAGTGGAGAATGCCGGAGAATAGTTGAAGGTTTGCTGAGAATGGGTTCATGGTGCATAGCATCAAAGAGCAATGGGTGGTGAGTCTGGAATCGCTTCGTAACGTACCGGAGTCTGAGGTCTTCTAGGTGATAGAGGATTTGTGGAAAAGGTGTTCTCTCATATAAGTCACGTGTAGGGCTTGGTAATTTAATTCGAAAGGCAAGGCGTAGGGCATGGCGCTCAAGAATTTGTAGCCTGCGGTAATATGATTCTGGTGCTGATAGACAGGCTGTATAACAATAAGTCAAAACAGGGCGTAAAAAAGCCTTGTAGGTGTTGAGAGGTATGTTAGGTTTCAGGACCGAGGTAATCCCAGTTAGGCGTCGCAGTAAGTTCAGACGGTTCGTCGCTTTGAGAGCAAGACTTTTAAGATGAGCAGACCATTTCAGATGGGAGTCGAAGGTAATGCCCAGATTTGTGACTGTGGGACTAACACAAAGTGGTGTACCTGCAATCTCAAAACTAAGATTGGATGGATTGCGATGAACCGACCGCGTTTACCTGGTGGTAGGAAGATAATGGCTTGGGTTTTATTGGCGTTAAGTTTGAGGCGCCATGTATCACACCATTGAATGAAAGCATTAATGACAGGTTGAAGGATGCGATTGATGTGTTGAATAGTATTTGCCGTTGCCAGAAAAGCCGTATCATCCGCATATTGAAATAGACTGACGTTGGTAGGAAGGGCAGGAAAGTCAGCAACATACAGTAGGTAAAGAAGCGGGGACAGATCTGATCCTTGAGGAACATCAGAATGGACAAACACAGGGTGTGAGAGAGCAGTATTGATGGAAACATAGGTCAGGCGACCTGAGAGAAAATGGTAGATGAACCAAATGTAACATACTGGAAGGCGGAAAGAAAATAGTTTGTATAGAAGACCTAGGTACCAGACTTTATCGAACGACTTTTCTAAATCGAAAAGGACAAGACAGGAAGGCTTAGATTGGTTAAACTGAGCAGTAATGTACGTGGTCAGGCGGAGCAGGTGATCGTTAATACTGAAGTTTGGACGGAATCCAGCCTGATGAAGAGGAATAAGGTTGTGAGCGGTGAGATGCATGTGCGGGCGTGAGACAAGAATTCGTTCTAGTATCTTTCTGAAAACAAGGGTGAGTTGTATTGGGCGGTAGGAAGACACAGAAAGAGCTGGATTTTTGGTTTGAGGAACATTAAAGTTTTTGATGTTTTCCACTCGGTAGGGATAAAGCCAGTACGGAGAATGAACATGAAAGTGAGAGACAGAAGATAATGGAGAATGTATGGCCCTTTTTTGATATGGCGGTAGGTAATAGAATCTAGCCCTGGAGCAGTGTTACGCTTAAGAGCTATAATGGTAGTAATGTCTGTGACAGTGATAGGAGATTATAAAGGTGAATCGTCAAGTAGAGGATGTTCGGTATGAGGCTGAAGTGATGCTGTATTGAGATTCAACCGAGCTTTAGGATGAGAACGAACTGTAAGGGCAGGTAATAGAGGCGTTAAGACACTTTGAAGTTGGTTAGCGAAAGCACTGGCTCTTTCCTCGTCAGTGTGTAAGGGCGTATCATTAAGGATGAGTGGATAAGAAGTACGAGAGGTTCGACCGGTGAGCTGGTCAAATCGTTTCCAGTACTTAGTTGGATGGGCTGTATAGGAGAAAGTATTGCAGGTTTTGATCCAGTTTCTGGTCTTGTAGTTATGTACTGCCCTTTCATATTGGCGATGTTGCCGAAGCGATTCCAGATTGCCTGTGTGAATAAAATCTCCATAGAACTGGCGAGAACGGCGTATTAAAGGTAAATACTGTGGCGGTAGCTTAGTTCTGTAGGAAGTTATTGTAGTCTGGGGTATGAATAGAGCGGATGCCTGATGTATACGGTCGGTGATGGTATGTAAGGTATCGTAAAGTTCTGACTCTGTAGTAGGGGCTGATAAAGATGTGAGCCTATTAGAAAGGCATTCCTTGTAGTTAGGCCAACTTGTACGTCAAAGCGAGCTACTGAACGGGGGGAGCAGTTGGAGGTGGGCGAATAGGTCCCTTTTGTTGAAGAGTGAGTTTGATAGGGACATGATCACTCCCCAGAGGATCAAGTACAGTCAAGGTAAGCTTACAAAGAAGGTTGGATGAAGTTACGACAATATCAGGAGTTGTGTTGGATGCAGGCTTTGTCGGTTTAGGGATATGATGAAAGAAACCTGTCGTGCGGGTCTGAAGATAGTTGCAAAAAGTAAGCTTTTGGTGATCTGAGCGACTGTGGTAGTTAACATCGGCCATGATAATGTAGCTGCGAAAGTTGTCTGATATATACTAAAAAAACTGAGAGGAATAGTTTGACCGGGTCGTATATAGATGGTGGCTACCGTGATGTAGCAATGTTTGAAATATAAAGTGGAGATAAGATATTCAGGTAGCGTTAAGTCTCCTATAGCATATAGGCGATGAGAGATAGATGGTGGAAAGTCAATAGCGACACCGCCACTAGCACGGCGAGCTGGGACGAGATTGTCGTGGCAAGATGATAAGATGGAATTTTACAGATTTTCGGTCTGAGGAATGTCTCATTAAGTAGAAAGCAATGTATGTGTTCCTTAAGGAGCAGCTGTTGAAACAGAGGCCTGTTTTTATGGAGAGAACAAATGTTCAGAAATAAACACTGAACTTCCATAATGAAGAGGAAGGAAATTAGACGGATAAGGAAGTTAGACTACAGATTCATGTACAGTAGAATGGAAGTGTGCGTAGTTGGACTATGTGCTCGTAAAATTGACATGCAAGATGGTTTTTGCGGCTAGATGCACTTGGTGAAGAACATGTTGACGAAGGAATGGATGAATGTTCTGCAATGTGACAGTACGAAATGCCAAGGATTTGTCAATGGTAATCGGTTGATGTGCAGAGATAGGGGGTGGTGTAGTAGGATCGGCGTTATGGATGCGTATAGGAACAGTGAGCTCTGGTTTAAGTATCTCTGCAGCAGGTTTGGCCTTACATTTATAACTGTATGTGGGATGTTGATCCGAGCAAGTTGAGCATTGCGGTGCATTAGTAAGATTGGTGCACGACTTAGTCGCATGTGGGCCGGCACAGTACCCACATTTGAAAGGGTTCCTGCAGTCGTTGGTATGATGTGAGTTATAGGATTGACAGCGCTCACAGCGCACTGGTAGTGGAGGTGGTGAGCGAGAAGGTTCTACTCGATGCCGTTTTAAATATATGAACGAACCGTTACTGAGGAGATCATCCACTGTCTCTTGATTATTTGTTAGAATACAGACCATGTAGGTTGGTCCGGATATGTTCTTAATGCGAATGCATTTAATGATTGAATTACACTCTATGTTGAGTTCCTCAGCGATCTCAGCATCAGTATATTGGGGATCAACTCCTCGGACAACTACAGAGAGAGCCGGAGGCTTACGAGGAGGTGGAGGCTGCTTCGCTTGTTGAGAAGTAAGCTTTTGGAGGTTTGCCGATTTGCCAAAGATCTCAAAAGAGTAAGTATTGCGGAGTATGGTTGCCATATTAGGATCTGTAGATCGGATGATAATACCATTTTTGGTGGATATGAGCTGCTCGACGTCCGATCGGGGCACGTACTTAAGTAAACGTAAGTAGATCTGCATCAGATCATGATATTTGGCGTCATAGTTTGTGAGGAGAAAAGAATGAACGATAGGTTTAGATGATGTTACATTGGCAGTAATCTCGGCATCCATTGTGCTAGATGCTGACGAGGACCCAGTCAAAGTATGATGACGTTTCGTTGGAGGTGTCATCTGTAGTGCAGCAGCAAATGTAGCAGCTTTTGCAGATTGACCCGTTAGACTGCTCCGTTCAGACTCTTGGCGTGCTTTGCGCTTATCAATCTTTGCCTCCGTCAGAGAAGGGCCCTGTGCAACAACAGAAGGTAGTCCAGAATGACCGGTGCCTTGTCCAGATGCCATAACGGAAGTCGTCTATTCAGGTATGTTGCAGGTTTGTAGAAGACCATCCGTTTGGATAGTGGTCTAGGTGGGCCAAAGAGGCTATCAACCTGCGTAGGTATCTGATGAGTTGGGCTAGATCAGTCTCGCAACTGATACACACAGATATCAAGCTTCAGTGACCAGGATAGTCGAAAAGGATAGAACAAAACTCGTCACTCTGCTCAATTGGCGCTTCAGGCAAAGCAAAGGAAAGCTCTGGGAGAGTATGTTAAAAGCGTTTTTTGTTGCATGCTAGCCAGATGGTTGTGTCCTCTATTAGGAATGCGGTGCAATGAGAGGATAGGCTCTGGTTAATGTTGTTTGGGCTAAGTGTTTCATTAAATATTTATTAACTTCAAATTGTCAAAAACAAAAGAAAGAAACGTGGTGACTTAAGGAACTTTGATCTTTAACATTTAGTGAGGTGAAAAGACAAAGTTAAATATACAAGAAAACATAATGATTACAAGTACATGAAATCGTGCATTGAAAAATGTGCGTGAAATAAAAAATTAGAAATAATAATATAAACATTTCAAGATATTTCAATAAGCATGTAAGATGAGGTGAAGTGCGATACACAATTCAACACTTTAGGTGATGTTAGTGAGACGAATGACCTTATTATTCAGCCTAGGGGTTGCTCTAGGCACTGATGAGAACATAGGTAGCCCAAGTTAATAAACAAAGGTTATCACAGTGCGGGAAATGATGTGTTAAAAGCAGCTGAGCTCCAATCTATATTTTTGTCTTTCAAATCTTTCATTTACGGTTGTGTGTGATTTCACTTTTAACAGAGACATACATTTTGAGTATTTATACTTTAAATAGTCTAAATTAGTTAGCTATATCTTTTTCACAAAGTTTATGATATAAAATTATTGTTCAAAGCTTTTGTATTTTAATAAGCCTTCTCTAAAATCAATGCATGTGAATTGTGCTTCCATCTTCCGAGTTTTTAAAACTAGGTTTATATGTTTGTAGTCACTCCTTTCGACAATGAGATCTCGAAAGATGACGTTTTCACTGATCGATTAGAAATCTTGCGTAGATTGTCCAGTTCTAATTGAATATTTAAAAAAAAAACATGGCCACTATTTCTTTATTACATTTTTTAGGGTACACCGGAAGAGCTGAAATTAAAAAAAAACAAAACAAAACATTATATCCTATGCGTTATATATTCCAACACCATATTGTTGTATATAGGGGTTGTGTATGCCTCAGCCGTTTGTTTCATGGCCAAATAATAATGAAAAGGAAGGTACATTTCTCGAGTATCAGGTAATCTTTATTGTTGAGTGTTTTGCCCAATGAACACCATACATAACTGACATTATAATTAATTGTATATGTAATGCATTTACTTATTACATACTGCATGCAAGAAGAAAGAAAACACTGGTCATACATGAATTAGAAACTCTAACCGGAAGTAGACTCAAATCTTGCAAACGGTGCGAGATATTGAGAAAAAATAATCGAAAAAAATCTCCTGTTTATGATACCCTGTACCGATTTTTTTTTTTATCAAGATGTCTTTCACTTTTCTCTGTAAAGGGACATGTACATATATTGTGAGGAATGAGAAGGAGATTTATGCTCAAATCCGAATGATGCGCTGTTTAGAGAGCGCAGGCTCAGGTAGTACATTATTAAAACAATTATATACTAATTTGACATGCACCCGATTAAAAGAAATAATTTTATTAGCATTAATAAGTGTATCTTTCTCTCCATCTTTCCTTCTAATTTGGGGACTCATGGTATTCCCACACCTATTTACATCTGACATCTTATTTAAATCTTATGTCAGAAACCAGAAATATGGCTGTAGAATTTTTCTATCTTGTATTTCTACTAATCAATTGTGACAATTAAAACTATTTGTTATCAGACAAAAGCAATTTCTTGCTTATTAGAGTGTTCTACAATAGAGAATCGTTATTAACAATTATTACTCATTTATGCTCATTAACAGTTCTTACTAACTAAATTTTCCCGTTTTTTTTTAATATTTTATTATGAAACAAATACAATGAACCTGCGTCACTAAATTCGATGTGCCTACTCCAGGCCTAACTGGTTAATAAATTGCAGCTGCTAAATTAGTGTAGATCTGAAAGCGAGTTTGTTTCAATAGAACTAAGGTTTAATATTAACTTACAATATCCTGAGTTTACTTCTAAGTGGAAAGAATCCATTGAGCTTCAGTTGAAATGTGTCCCAATTTATATAAAAATGTTCTGGATGTCTACGAAACCATTTTGTATAGTTGAGCCTTTAATTACGAATCATTTGTCGTGAAAAATCCTAAACGGGTATTTCTTTTTTCGAATTAGGAATGCTTACATAGCCTTAGAGTACATAGTGCCATACAGAGTACATATCCTTATAAGCATCAATCTAAAACCTTATTCTTACCACTTATACCTTCTAAAATAAAATATCAGAAAATATCTTAATATTACATATTTTTCCAAATTTAAGAGAGATGCGTAATTACAAACGTTAAGTGAAACACAAATTTTTTAGTAAAATTTGGGATTTACCACTACATTATTACTTAAGAGGAAAATCATTAAATTCTAAATTGAGATCTACTTCATTAGGAAAACTACCTTTTCCATTTTTTTTTTATTTCTTTCAACTACTAAAGTTTCCACTCTCCCTGTATATCTCTCTCTTCCTCTCTTGTCTCTCTATGTATCTTTCTAACTATCTGTTTTCGAACACATACTATGCTACTTCTTTTATTCAGACGATACACAATGTTACAAATAGAAAGCACGTCAATTATATTTTAAAATTTTATTGAATACTTCCGGTAGGAAAACAAAGACGACTTGCAAATCTGTTAAAACTTCGATTCTAGGGTTAACTTATTATTTTACAATTAATTACTAATTTGACATGCATCGTATAAAAAGAAATAAGCTTATCTGCAATGCAAAACCAAGACCAAGACCGGGCTGGTCTTGGTCTTGGTCTTGGTCTTGCATATCCGGTGTTGCTCTTGGTCTTGCAGTGGAATCCTTCGTCTTGGTCTTGGTCTTGCTTGGAGGAGTCTTGCTTGCAAGTCTTGCGTTTCAGAAATCTGAAACTTTTTATAAGTAAAATCTGCTTATAGATTTAACGGATAATAAAGTCTACAATGCGCCAATAGTAACGAAAATACGATTTATGTTTCTAAATGTAATATGGTTTACTTCGTGTAAGTATGATAGTGTACAACATTGGTGATGACCTTTATTTTTTAATGGGTGCCCACGCTTCACTACTCATAAGATATGCCTAAATCGCAACATTTCTTAATCTGTTTATATTTTTTATAAGATCCAACACTCCACTAGTTCCCAAACTGGGGAGGCTACCCCTGAGACGCATGAAAGAAAATCAAGATTGCCCATATGGAGATACCATGAATTGCAAAATTATTTATACACTCTGAAGGCATCAGATTTTTCTTTTCAACCACGATTAGCTAATCCTTGTACTAAGAAACTTCCAATTAAATATTGATATTTTGTTTTACTTATTCTAGTATGTACTCTATGGGACAGAAACATTAACATTACACAAAAGCGATGAAGAAATTGCAGGCTTTCGAAACATGGGCAGGGAGAAAAAGGAGAGAATTAACTGTGTTGAAAGAAAACAAATAAGAAGGTGTTAGAAATATTAGCAGTAGGGAGAAAAAGAAGAATTTAAGATATTGTGAAGAGGAGGAAGAGGAACTGTATTATGAGGGACATGATAGAGGTATTGTGGAAGGGAGGAGAGGGAAAGAGCGGGTTGAAGGAAAATATTAAAACCGAAAGTTGCTAACTCTAGACAAAGAGACTAGCTGAGGACAACCGAACGTCGAAGCTTCTTAGTTGCAGCAAGTAACCCGCCAATAATGGAAGAATAGCTATGATGATGATGATGATGTTTAGCAATATTGACCAAAAAAGAGAGAGAGAAAATTAAAAGAATAATTATTATAATCAAACATCTTACTATTTTAGAATAATTTGAGTGAAAACTGAAAACGACTCAACTCTCTGTCTTTTGTTGTGAGCCGGACGTTACACCATCAACTCAAGCTGGAAAATGTCATGAAAGCTTGCAGCTATCTTCTTATGGATGCCCACCAAAAGGAACGAAAGTGTAACACCCGGAAGCTGTACGAAAAGCATCAGGCAAAAGAAAGGTGGATGTCCGTCGTAATGCTCGATGAAGCATGGATTTACCTTTCCGACTGTGCCAAACCGAGAGCCATCATGTACCGGGAGAAAGGCGCCAAGAACTTCAGAAGTGGGTCCGTGTCTGTAAAGAATCCTTCCCAAAAGAATTCATGGTCGTTATTGGCTACTGTTACCGAGGTAAACTGAAGATTCGTAGGTTGGCGAAGAACTGCAAAATAAATTCGCAGTATTTTCAGGAGTAGATCATGCGGCTGATCTACGAGCATGAGATTCCAACAATGTACGGAGATTATACCAATCTGGTGCGCATTCACATGGACAGGGCCTAATCACATAGCTCACGATCGTCCCTCGCATTCTACAAGGAGTAGTATACAGGGAATACCTTTCAAAGAGGTACCTGTTAAGTCTCCAGATGGACTATTTTGGATTTAGAATGCTGAAGCGGGCTTTGGGAAAACGGCGTGTGACAACTGTGGAAGGACTTTGGAAAGCTGTGCAAAGGAAATTGGACAAGATTCCCCTCCCAGTTCTTCAGAGAAGCCTATTACAGTGAAAACTACGCTGTCGGGCTATTGCTAGGAACCAATTGAAACACCTCGAGCGCTTACGGATCTGCCGCCATGGATTCTTCTAAATTTTTAGGTAAGTCGAAATTGGCCAAATGTAGACTGAACAACCTCTGTATCATCATTGTTTTCTTTAGCCTTTGTGATTTCCGTGAGACGCAAAACAAATATTTTACACCATTTTATTTTAGTTTATATTTTGATCCATCATTATTCCATTAGATACGATACTCTTATATTTTTCAATTGATCGAAAGCTTTTTCAAGCTACCACACCAGTTTAATTAATTATGATTAATGATGACCACTGAATTACAATATGTGTAAGAAAAGTAATGAGACTGGCAACTCTGCGGACGATTTGACAACGATGTGTCTACCGGCCTGGTTAGACTGGTTTGTTTATCCCTTCCACTTCCTCAGTCTGAGTTACAACTCCGTATAGCTAACACATTATTTTTGACAGCGCCATCAGTGAAGTTGTGTTTTTGTTGTGTGTTACAGAAACGGAGCATCGGAATTTAAAGCAACGTTGTGCAATAAAGTTTTCTGTTAATCTTGGTGAATTCGCGAGTGTGAATTTGAAAAGTTGAAACAGGCCTATGGGGAACATTGCTTACCAAGAACACAATTTTTCCGCTGGCACAAATCATTTTTAGAAGCCGAGAACACGTTGAAGGTGAACCTCGCTCAGGGAGACCTTCAACTTGAAAAACTGAAGAAACCGTTGTATGTGTGAGGGTTTTTGTGTGATCAAACCATCGTTTAAGAATAAAGAATATGTGTGAACAGTTAAATTTGAACACTTTCTCTGCACATCATATTTTGACAGATGATTTGAACATGCGAAAGATTTGTAACAAAATGGTGCCGAAAAACCTCAGAACTGAACAGGACAACCGAAAAAAACGTGTGCGTTGATCTTCTTGAGAGGATTGCCAATGACCAAGAATTCTTCAATTGTGTGATTACAGGTACGATCCTCGATATCTGAGTACGATTCTGAAACAAAGCGGCAAAGCGAAGAGTGGCACACTCCGTCATCTCCTCGGCCGAAGAAATTTCGAATGAGCAAATCAAAGATCAAGACGATGCTGATTTTTTTTTGACAGTATACGTATCGTGCACAAAGAATTTGTTCACCAGGACAAACTGTTAACCAAGTGTTTTATAAAAGTGTCCTTAATGGGCTCAGGAAAAGAGTGATTCGTGTGAAACCAGACAATGCAGACAAGTGGATGCTTGGTCATGACAATGCCCCATGTCGCACGCCCATTTTGTTAAAGCTCGTACACTGAGAAAAAAAATGTAGGTGGCATACTTAAAAACGTAGGTTACATTCGTAATTCCTGTAGTTTCTGGACTTAACGTACAACCGTATATAACATCCTGCAGCAAACGTATAGCTGAAAAAGTATGTATTATACGCACTGTCTGCATAAGTGCAATGACGTCATTCGTGTGACGTCATCTGCAGTAACAAATATATACGGAGGTGATATCTAGCTTTGTGACGTCAGGATCGTATGTAGCATGTGGGTTAATAATGACGACACACACTGACTATCAGGACGGAGCATAATTTCAAGAAGTATGCAATATACGTTCTTTACGTATGTTTCTTTCGTTCAACCCCAAGACAGCATCTATATTGTACTTGTGCCCCGTACGTACGACTAGATACAGTATACGTATTGTACGTATGTATTATACAGATTTTCCTTATGTCGCACACAGCTTGTCCAGATACAGCATACAGAATATCCATATGCACCATACAGAGTGCACATATGTAGCTTACAGACTGTATGCATGCAGCATATAGATTATACGTATGTCGCGTACAGGTTGGCCATATGTAATGTATGGATTGGATGTATATAGCTAATAGGTTGTCCATATGAAATATACGGATTTTACCTGTATCGCATACGTATTGCCTTCTTGTAATATATGGATTGGACATATGCAGGATCTAGATTGTACGTATAGTGCACCATTATTAAAGTGCTGCAACATACTGCAAAATGCATGATACATTCTTACTGTAATGTTGTCAAATATTGTTTTACTCTGTATGAAAACTAAATAGCTTAAAATATGTTTGATCTCCTTTGTGCCAATAATAATAAAATTAACAATCTTAGTTTGGAGCAGTGAAAGTGTCCAAAGAAATGTATTTACCTGCAGGGTGTCCTATAAGTTTGGATTTCCTGCTAATTCGTTGGGAAGCTACTGCAAAGCCAAGTGTTGAAAAGTGACACAAGCGTTAATTTTAAAATTATGGGCACAAAGGAGGTTAACCATATGTTAAACTATTTTCGTTTTCATACAGAGTAAATCAATATGTGATATATTACTGTAAGAATTTATCATATGCTTTGTTGTTAGTTAGTTCCAGCACTTTAATAATAATGCAAAATGCACAGCCATATACAATCCTATAGTCAAACTCAAACAACTTCTCTGTACATTTTAATTAACAGGTATGTTTTTTTTTTTTAATGTCGCAACAATTAAAAGTATGGTGTTAGCTGAAAACGTGTTCGCTCACAAGATAATTTCTACTCAGTACTCGCCATAAAAATGCAACACCAAGAAGGAGGCTGGGTAGCTGCGCCAAAGTTCCCAGGCCGATACCTAATAGTAAGTGCAGAATACTCTTAAACGTCCGCCGTATTCGCTGTGCGACAACGTGGTGACAGCGGAGGCGTTGTGCAGCCATCGACTAAACATATTTATCCTTCCCTGCTCTAGACATTCTGCAAATTTGGATTTTCGTGGGTGCATCCTTCTTAGTGCAACATTTTAAGCAACGAGCGGATTAACAGTCTCATACATTGCTTAAAGAAAGAGCAATGATTCTCAGAATTACTCGGAAGATATTATATATATATATACAATAATTTAAAACTGTTATTTCAAACTTTGCAATTCAGAGCACGAAAAGAACTATAGCTAAAGGAACACTGATTTTAGCCAGATAGTAACTAGTAAACTCAATCACACTCAGTACCATTAGTTCATGGTGTTATCCGTAAGTCAGAGATCATGGTATCTCATTTCGTGTAGACTTTTGCATTTGTTTAATGCTAAAAATGTATTTTATCGCTACTTGAACCCAGTACCATATATATATACCGACAGGACGTACCTTAGTCACAAGGTGACATGAGTGAAACACTAAACTATTCGATTGACACCTGCGGCCTTGTCAACACTAGAGAAAGTTACAAAGTGATTAAGTAAATACGGAACATAGTTCATACAAAGTATAGCGATGTATGAAGTCTCCGTTTCATACGACTTGGATAAAGGATACATCTGAAATTGCAACAAAAAATATATAATTTCTCTGGATAATTTGGATTAGTCCAGAATTCGAACACATATACGTTGGTAAGTCGAACTTTTTTTTTTTTTACTTCTTTCTTCGGATTCCCAATAAAGTTGACTACTGAAAAGCTGAGTTACAGATTCTGTATTAAAACAACACCTTTGCTAGACATGTTCAGTATACACATTGTCTTACATACAGAACAATACATTAGTTATTAATGCATGTCTGAAATAATAGTGCTTCGTATAGAATTTTACTTCATTCAAACGTAATAGCACGAAGATAAAAAAATATTGCGAAAGATAATGTTCTTATTACAGAGAAAAAGAGTTGAAATGACTTAACAGTAACAAACATTTTCTTTAAACAGAGACAATATTTTATTCTAATTTATGGAAGAAAGAAATAATTTGTAGTACAGTATCTTTATTAGGGTTATATGTTCGTACAAAAGAATGTAAGTACAATTGGGTCTGTCTTCAGAAAGGACGTACTTTTAGCCACAACCTACACTGCTTCTTTTCACTGTCTTTCAAGCAGAATGCTGGTTTGATGCACGAAATACCTGAAACAAAAATCAGAAAACATTTAAAATGTTACATTCGGTGTGCTCAACTTGGTTGTACTTAACAATACAAAGTATCTTAACATTTTTGAGATTAAATGGACAAAATCTGTTCGGTCAGGTATGGACTTTTAGGTTGCACATAGAAAAATTACGAAGTGTTTATTGATGCTGAATAACAACTCAAAATGTATTACTATTCAAAAGTATGTGGGTACCCCAATGGTGTTCGAGGTACCATGGGGTATCTAATGTCTGTATTTTTTTAGATATATGGAAATGTATGTCTCTAAAATGTAAGGAACTGACATCTGTTTACCGAAAACCTCAACTCGGTAAGCCTTATGGATATTGAGATATGGGAAAATAAAGAGCGACACCATAGAAGTGTGGGGTTTGAGTACTAGATGGTGCAGTTTCGGAAATGTAATTACGAGGGCTTACAACAACCTCAAAAGTAATTTCAATTAAATACACTACACACACGCCCTGATGGGGCTTTTCGGGTACCATGATATTCGCAGAACTCTCATTTCTAAATATTCTAAAATATGTCTTAATAACGTTTTAAAGAACGTTAGAGGTGTGTGTTTGCCGAAACTGCAAGTCGGTACGCCTAACAGTTACCGAAATATGGTGAAATAAAAAGCGACACCATAGGTACGTGGAGCTTGCATATTAGACAGTACAATTTAGAAAATTAATTAAAATATGACTATCAAGATATTGTCAAATAAAGGGAGGATCCATACAGTTATGGGATTTTCGTGTTAGGTGGTAAAGTTTCCGAAACCGGTCATGGAAAGTTAATAAGCATCAGTAGCAATTTCATCTTAAAGTAATTAGGTACTTCCATGGAGTTTAAGAACATCATGGGGTCTACCAAGGTTAAATTTTAAAAGCTTTGGAAAATATATTTTGACATTTGTAAAGAGTATTAGAAATATGTATTTACCTAAAATTTCCAGCTAGTACATCTAGCAGCTAGAGAGACACCATACAATAAAAGCGTATTAGATCTTGAAATTTCAGAAAACAATTATTGATCCTAACAAAAGTTAAATAAGATGGTACTTATATGGGTTAAGTGACTACCTCAGACTTGTCAGTACAATTTCGATCGAAAGATTAATTCAGCTCTAAATTTTCTTTGGACAATTCCAAGCGTTCATCGGGCTCTGAAATAAGTGAACATTTTTTGTCAATATCTAATATAGCAAGCGAGATATAAGAAATTATTTTATGACGTCGTAAAAATAGAGACCCACATGGATTTGTACTTTTGAGTCTTTGCTGTAAGAAGAAATTTCAGAAAACAACCGTATATACCTTAATAGAAAATTAAATGGGCGGGAGCACGGTGGCTTAGTGGTAGAGTGCTTACCTCTGGTGTATTGGGTTCGTGGTTCGATCCGCGGCCGTCAGTTTGTAGTGGACATCGTATTCGTGGGTTTTCTAGGGGTACTACCTCTCCTCCCACCTTTGCATTCCATCAATTCTGTCAACAACATTCACTTGCTTTAATCGTAATCTCCCTGAGACTAAAATGCATAATCGTGGGTCGCTACACTGAAATATTTCCTTTTATTTAATTTTAAAATGAAATAGGGAGTTAAGTATGATCGTATCTCTATGGGATAAGTGAAAACTCCAATAGTTTCTGCAAAAGAAGACTAGTTAAAAACCCTACCACTAAGCTACTGTATCCCCGTCCATTGAATTGTCTATTAAGGTATATACAGTAGTTTCCTGAATTTTTTTCTTATGGGAAAGACCCAAAAGTACAAATCCATAAAGATCTATTTTTACGTCATAAAATATATAATTCCTTATATCTTCTCGACTATCTTACATATTGACAGCGACTTTTCATTCTTTTGCACAGCTCGATGAACCCTTGGAATTGCCTGAAGAAAACCTAGGACTGAACTAAATTTTCGATCGAAATTGTACTAAGGTACTCATTTAACCCATAGAAGTACCCATCTGATTTAATTTTGTTGCGACCAATAATTGTTTCCGAAATTTCAAGATCTCATACGCTTTTATTTCAGTGTTTCTCCAGATGTTAGATGTACTAGCTGGAAGTTTTGGGTAAACACATATTTCAAATATTGTTTACAAATGTCAGATTATATTTTCAAAAGCTTTTAAAATTTAATTTTGGTAGACTCCATGATGTTCTAACACCCCCTGAAGATATCTAATTACTTTAAGATGAAATTGCTACTGTTGTTTATTAACTTTCTATGACCGATTTCGGAAATTTTAGTATCTAACACTAAAACCCCTTAACTGTGTTGGTCCTCCCTTTATTTGACAACATCTTGATAGCCGTTAGTCATATTTTAATTCAATTTCCGAATTCTAGCGTCAAGTATGCAAGTCCCACATACCTATAGTATCGCTCTTTATTTTCCCATATCTCGGTATCCATAAGGCTTACCGAGTTGCAGTTTTCAGTTAAAAAAAAAAATCAGTTGTTTACATTTTAGAGACATGTATTTCCAAATATCTAAAATGCAGAAATTAGGTACCGCATTGGAACCCCATTGGAGTACTCACTTACTTTTGCATAGCAGGGTAAAAACGCCAATGGTTCTCACTTTAAGGTTGAAAACATACTATTTTGTCTCTTCTCTGAGCATCGTGAATCTGTCGGAGCTGTACCATAGTTGGAAGGACTCACTGATCCTTCCTATAATGACCATATAGTCAGAATTCAAAAAGGAGTAGCCGTTGAAGGAAAAACAATATTTTAAAATCCTTGCACCAGTAGTCGTCACCTTAAAATCAAAATGTTCCAGTAGTAGTCAGGATTTTCTACCAGTATTCGTCACTCAAATAACTTGATATAATTTATTCAAAAACGCACTGTGTATCAGTTTAGGGTTAAGAATACAATATAAAGTAGTAAGCTTAATAACTTTGCATCACTTTTAGCACTCAAGAAAGAAAATAGAAACGTTTTTACATACTTTTTAAAGCAATTTCAGAAAGAAAAATGTTAACTGAATTCAAAAGTTAACTGTATATCACTTTCACGTTAAGAGTACAATATTAAATACTATGTTTAATAACTATACATCACTTTAAACACTCAAGAATGAAAATAAACGTTTGTACATTCATTTTAAAAACAATCTGAGAAATAAAAAAAGTTAACTGAATTCAAAATTTAATTATACATCACCTTAAGCTTAAGAATACACTATAAAATACTGAGATTAATAAAAAATGAAATCTTTAACGTCCCACGGTTATGCTGGTTAGGCTAAAGGAGACGGTGATAATGAGAAATGACTGAAATGGTGGAATAAAGAAAGTGGCAGGAAATGGGAGAACCCCGAGAAAACCCACGAGCACGGTGTTTGTCCACCACAAAGTCCACACGGCGCGAGTTGGGATCGAACCAGGGACCCCTGCACCGGAGGTGAACGCTCTACCACTGAGCCACCGAAGAGTAGACGACTGAAGGCGCAAGTAGCATACAAATTTATGATGCTGAAGGCGTTATTTTTCACAGCTATGGAGGAAAGAGATAGAAACAAAAAAAAATAACAGGAAATCTTTGTTTTACGTCCTACGAATATGCTATGTAGGTTGACGGTCAGAATTGAGTAATGAAAATTGATGATCTTGGAATACGATTTGGCCGAATAACGAGGGAGAAAATAATCATTGATTAAATATTAAATTGAAAAGAATTAAGAACCTGACGCTTAAATACTTATCTATCCGGCACCCATCTTGATCCCCATAAAATATCATGAAGTGCTTGATTGATTCTAAACCCAATAATAGTAATAGTAATTTAACAAGAAACACAGAATATATAATTTACGCACCTTGAAATGTAGAAATTAATGATTGTAATCCCCAGCTTTCCAATAGACCTTTGATTTCTTCAAATGAAGATTCGGATATCTTGTTTCTTCTCAAGCAATAATGGGTTACAATAATCAGTTGCAGTCCAAAGCCAAGTCACTAAGTGAAGCATGAATATAAAAGAATTCATTAGTTAGATGCATACAAAATCCTACGCATGTAAATCCGAATCTACTTATATTAAATTGTAAATTTAAACAAACTAAATTATACTACAGTTATAGTGACATAAAACATACATTAAATAAGGTATACAGGGTGTCTCAAAAGTCCCCTGACATAGGGTAACTCTGTTATTATCAGAGTTACAACAAAATGTAGGAGAGGAAAGCATCTCCAAATATGATGTTTTCAATCTAAAGTGAAGGAATTTTTAAAATCGGATGACTCGTTTGCGCTGTACACTCTTTATGCGCCTAATGTGAAATGAAAATGCAACGTTGCCATTTACCTGGACCTACAACATAAGTGAATGAAGTTACTTTCTTTTGCGCTAACATTTCGATGGCCAGCCCCCGTTTCAAACAGGAACTTCATTCACTTATGTTGTGGGTCCAGGTAAATGACAACGTTGCATTTTCATTTAAATTTGGGTGCATAAAGAGTATACAGCACAAATATCTCGTCCGATTTTTTTTGAAAAAAAAAAAGTGTTCACTTTAGATTGAAAACGTCATATTTCGATATGATTTTTCCTCTTACATTTTGCTGTAACTCTGATAATAACAGAGTTACCCTATGTCAGGGAACTTTTGAGACATACTGTATACATCATAAGAAGTTCCTTTCTAAATTCTACACGGATGTGGTTTCATTGAATGTGAGGTGGGTGATACACATTAGGCCTTTTGGGAGTACATCACACGGACGACCGTAATTTTGTGTTCAAAATTTTTATTATGAACTGGTGGGATATGTGATACATATGGCCACGGGCTAGAATTTTCTCAGTATGTCAAAAATGCAATCAGATTTCATGCAGCTTAATTTGGTGAAAAGCTATTGCCAATTGAACGTTACATTTACCTCTTTCTTGCAGATGTTAAACCATGCCGTTAGCACGTGAGGAATGGATCGAAATAATAAAACTGTGGGACTGGAGGAGTATATGTGCAGTGGTTGCCGATTGCAGAGTCATCCACAATGTGACTCTGTGTCACATGTTTCAGTGCTACAGTAATTAACTAAATTTGAGAAGACGAGCACATTCGTGAACATACATCGTAACGGTTCAAACTCGCGGGCCCTTTTTCCTTCCCCATTTTGAACCGGTACATGAAAATGCCATTTTCTCTATGTTTGCCTGCGCCGATTTTGAAAATTCCTTCACTAATCGATTTCTCTCGACGAGTACAACAAGAATCAGTTAAAATCGCACGGGCCCTTTTTTCTTCCCCATTTTGAACCGGTACATGAAAATGCGTTTTTCTTCATGCTTGCCTGCGCCGATTTTGAAAATTTCTTCACTAGTCGATTTCTCTCGTTGAGTACTACAAGAATCAGTTAAAATTTCGCGGCCCTTTTTCTTACCCATTTTGATCCGGTACATGAAAATGGGTTTTTCTTCATGCTTGCCTGCGCCGATTTTGAAAATTCTTTCAGTAATCGATTTCTGTCGTTGAGTACTACAAGAATCAGTTAAAATCTCGCGGGCCCTTTTTCCTTCCCCATTTTGAACAGGTACATGAAAATATGATTTTCTCCATATTTGCCTGCGCCGATTTTGAAAATTCTTTCAGTAATCGATTTCTGTCGTCGAGTACTACAAGAATCAGTTAAAATCTCGCGGGCCCTTTTTTCTTTCCCAACCCAATATTTTTATATATTTTGAATGTATTCAAGTATGGAACAAAAGTGTTTAATTAATTCCCTTAGTAGGCTTCTCAACTTAATATTTTTCAACTTAAATTTTATTTGTTTTGATTATTTATTTTCTTGTGACTCAATATTTAATTGCAATCGTTCATTGGGGAGAAGGGTGGCCATTCTCAAATATATAAATATAGTATTCTTAAAATTTATGTCTTCTCGTATTATTAGTTTCTTCCACTAGACCTGGAAATTGCAAAATTAATACCTGGAAAACCTGGAAAATTCAGGGAAATTGAGTTCCATATTTATGTATGAACCCTGCTATTTACAATTTTTTTCGAATAGGGAGAATTGTACAAAAGGGTGTTTTGGGAATGGTATAACAGTAGGTTTCTGGGGGTGTTGTTCGAAATGAAATAAAAATCTTTAAGTTTTACGTCCCACTATTATGCTTGCTAGGCTACAGATGACTTGGTGTTGTTCGGTGGGGGGTCAATGTTGCCAATTTTGGGAAAAGTCACTAAATCAGGGGAATTCGACCTCAACGATAGCGTAGGGTGACCATAAAATTTTCAGTTAATAACGGGATAGGTTCTGGCTTTTAGATCTACCTTTGTTCTTACCAGTGCCTTGGGGCCGCGGTGGCTCAGTGGTAGAGCGTTCACCTCTGGTGCTTGGGGTTCCGGGTTCAAACCCTGCTCCCGCCAAGTGAACTTTGTGGTGTACAAACACCGTGTGCGTGGGTTTTCTCGGGGTTCTCCCGTTTCCTCCCACTTTCTTCATTCCACTATTTCATTCATCTCTCATCATCACCGTCTCCTTTAGCCTAATCGGCATAACCGTGGGACGTAAAACTCAAAAATTTCATTTCATTTCATTTATCAGTGCCTTGATATCAGAGTTCCCCCCCTCTCTCTCTTTGTTACTGAGCGGGTACTTATGAAAAAGGAAAGACACGTTGAAGTTTGTTCAACACACAACCAACTGCTAAATCTCTGCTGTCTTTCGAGCAGTACTACGAACTATAGAGTATGTTTAATATAGGGAATTTCAGTTCAATTTTTGCCTCTTTGTTGTTATTAATACTTTTAAAAGGAGTAAAGGTACTGGGTTTGTTATTTACTTCTTTCATTTACATAAAATGGGACGAATACTACTTTTTTCCATCTACTGACGGGAAGGCCGGGAAACGCCCCTAAAACGGGACTGTCCCGGTCAAAACGGGACGTATGGTCGCCCTACGAATAATTTTTCCGATTGGAGACTTTTATGGGTGATTTTTAAATGACGATTCAGCTACTTATACATTTAGCGACTTTTTGCTGCAAACAAAATTTTCATCTGTAGAGAAGCATTATTAGTTCAAAACAGTTTTTGAACTAATAATGCTTCTGTTTGTTCTTTTTTCTGTTTGTTTGTTTTAATCAGCGCAAGTGATGAAGAGTTTGGAAATACAGCGTACCCACTGGCCCACAATCCTGCATTGTTATGTTGCCCTTGTCCTCTAACGAAGAAGAACTACAAACTTGATGTCCTTTAGTTCGCAGTTTCCGTTGAGAGACACACGTAATACATCTTTACCGATAGCAAAAAGATTAGCTATAGATGCGTGAATAAAGGCGATGTGGATGTTTGTTATATTTGTTCTTTGGGGTCTTTTAATTATTCTGCAGTTTTACTTTTACAAAAAATTGCTTAACGTAAGTACTGTAGTGTTAATTATTTCGGAACTATTTTGACTCCACAATATGAACAAAAGTACCCGAAACAATCTGAAATGATTCCTGAATTCAAGGATTGGTTGCGCCCTGTTTACAAAGATGTGAGTAGAACCAGCGGCGCAAATCTGTCTTCAACATTGGGGGGGGAAGGGTAAGACCGTTACCATACTTTTTATTTTGCGATGTCCAAAATAGTTATGAAGTTGAAAAACAATGTTGTGGAGTATCAGAGTTGTCTTCAGCATTGGGAAGCTGCAGATTTGAGGCTTATTCTGGGAGACGTCTATTTTATCTCACGTTCCTTTGTAGCAATTGGACAAAAATCATCAAATTTCTCCCAAAAAACACATTTCAAATCGGATTATTGGGGAAAACTCCCCCTCAGTTCCAAGATTGGAGGGTTCATGTATCCGTCATCCCCCCCCGGGATTTGCGGCAGTGAGTAGAACATATTGTTTAGTTTACATCTACAACTTTAAAACAATGCTTATAGACAATGAATTTCTCGATTATTTTTTATAGCGACTTTTCACCCAAAATTCGAGTCGCCACCTCTCGTTTCGCAAACTTATTGTCAACATTTTGGCAACACTGGTTGCGGGGAGAGCTACAATGGAAATGAAAATGAAATGAAATCTTTGAGTTTTATGTCTCACGGTTATGCCGGTTAGGCTAAAGGAGACAGTGATGATGAGCAATGAATGAAATGGTGGAATGAAGAAAGTGGGAGGAAACGGGAAAATCTCGAGGAAACCCACGCACGCAGTGTTTGTTCACCACAAAGTTCATTTGGCGGGAGCTGGGATCGAACCCGGGACCCCAAGCACCAGAGGTGAACGCTCTACCATTGAGCCACCGCGGCCCTAAGAGATTGAGAGTCATAAACTTAGTCACTTTCAATTTTGTAATATATATATATACTGTATATATATATTACAGTATATATTACTGTATATATATATTACATCACTGACTGATAACTAAAATGCTTGGATTGTATATATAAAAGTCACCCTCTGCCCGTAAAAAGCTCCATTCAAACTCGGAATCGAACAATTGCATCTGTAAAGCAGTGCTGAGTTGATTTTAACGTTCCTTTCAGCAGCAAGGCTGTATGAGACATGGACTTACAGATTAACGTGAAATCCGAACCACATAAGCTCCGGCCGGGAATCGAACCCGGGTGTCCCACGCCAAAGACGTGTACACTAACCACTTAGCCACGAGGGAACCCATCTGGGTAATAGTTAAGAACAGGTACTTCTCATCTCCCGTGCACGAGGATACATCTTATTGTTGCACTACTTAAACACCCTAAGTACAAGGGCAAGAACTCAGTCTATTACCTGCTTTTTAACATCCTAGATCAGCGTTTCCTAACCTTTTTCAACTTGCGGCACACTACGGATGTAACTTGAATTCTCGCGGCGCACTCATAGATATTATTATTTGTAAATATAAAACTAGTATTTTTTCTGCGATTATTGATCTCCTTCTCACAGAGAAGAAAGCTCAATCACTGTTGTTTTCCCCGTGGTAAATTATTATGCTTATTTTTCATTCTAATTTAAAAATATAAAACAATTGCAATGAAATATTGGACTCAGGTTTTTAAAACTAAGCTTTCTTGTTCGAAAACTGTATCCAACCTTTCACTAAGAAGTAAGATCACTAAATAACGAACGAACAAACAAATCTTTTTTACTTTTAAAATACAAATGTATTTAATTTGTCGAAAGGATTGAATGTTATTTTAAATTTTCAAGTTACAAAATAGTCTGCAACAATAAAGAAGCAATAATAGTTACAACAATGATAACCAATATATATTTTCAACATTAAAAATGTACAGAAAAGTAACACGGTATGAAACTTAAAGTTGTAGATTCATAGTAGAGGTTCATAGTAATGTGAAATAAAAATATACATTTTTCCTTCGTCTTGCAATTTGATTGCTATAGAATTAATAATTTGCTTCGACTTCCTCGCGGCACACTAGCGGCCCATTCACGGCACACCAGTGTGCCGCGGCGCACCGGTTGGGAAACGCTGTCCTAGATAGTCAATGAATAATTCCTGAAAGTATGGCGTTTCTCGTCCTTCCCTAAATGGGAAGTACGGCTCCTTAACTATAACCCTCATCTGTAAGGCAGTGTAAGCAACAAAAAATTAAAAAAAAAAAAAAAAAACGCACACTGGATGTTTGCGCAACTGAGGATCAAAACATCCTCAATGGAGTATGAGAAATCGTAAACGTCAATCAAAGTGTGTTTTTGCTTATTCATTACTTCGTTAATAGTTAATTCCTTCTAGAAATAGTGAAACAATACTATGAAGAAACACTAATTAAACTAATAACTATTACGTTGTGTTTCTTACCATACCGTTTTTACCAGCCATAGAATTTGAACCTAGTACTATACTGCATTAGTCACACCGGAACGAAGGGTGAAATTCAAACGCCTGGCACTCGTAGGTGTTGAAGCTGTGTTGTAGTTACGCGGCCTGCGTTGGTACTCCTCAACATAAATACGTCACTGCCCAAAACCAGGAAACATCACAGACAGAAGACAGGGGCACAATCAGTGCCTGACACTTCACGAACTCAAACCCGCCAAGACTCAACTCAACATGACCTTCAATTACGTTCTACAGTAGAAACCAAACCAATGCTAAGGCACAAACTTACCAACTTCCTATATGAAAACACAAGAAAAAAAAATCAAACTTTTTGGTTCCAAAGTGATGCCATAACAATAATACTAAAAAGGTTTTAATTCTCAGTAACCCAAACATTAATTAACTAGGGAACATAACAAGCAAAAATAAATAAATAGAAATCAAATCAAATTAAATTTAAAAAATAAAAACCTGACAAGTAAGCTCTCCCTGACTACTTTTTTTTAAAATTTCAGTGAGGCTGTAAAATATATCAATATCTTCGTCAAATATATATATTTCAATGTAAACAAGTTCTTTAAACAAAAGAAAGCTCTGTAGTAGAGCGCTTACCTCTGACCTGTTAGGTCCCTGGTTCGATTCCTGCTCCCGACAAATAGCCTTTTGGTGAACACTGTAGGTGTGGTTATTCTTAAGACTTTCCAGTTTCCTTACATTTTCTTGATTCCACCATTATCATGTATCTCATCGTCACCTTCTCACTTACGTTTATGTACAATCATGGGGCGTTAAACTAAAAGTAAAAAAAAAAATGCAAATATCCTAATAAAAATGAGTTTTCTAGACTACACAAGTGGCCCCGCGTAGCGTAGTTGCTAACGCTCTCGCCTTCGGTGCGAACGGTCCCGGGTTCCATCCCGTTGGGGATCGATTTCCTCAGTCGAAAAAGTATCAAAAGATTTTAAGTCCAGCCATCCTGAATGAGATTTCCTTGGGTTTTCCTCATTCACAGCAGGAAAATGCCGGAGTGGTACCTAACATATAGGTCCCAGGCCGTTTTCTTCCTTCCCCAATCCTTTCTTCCCTTCCTTTACCCGGATAGTGTGCTCATCGAGGGACGTCATCCCTCATATGTGACGGGCTAACAAGGCCATTGATGCCGAAAGCCCAGAGACCTAAAGCCTAAATCTTCACTACACAAGGGAATTTTCGCGCTGAAAACGGTTTCTTAGCAATTATGTTAAGCAGTCCTGTAGTAACTCTGCACCACGTAATAAATCGTCACATATAAAACGGAATGAATAAACACATAACATTCATTTTGCTACCTTGTAACGTAAAATGTTTCAAAACATTAATATTCAAAGATTTCTCAAAATTCAGATTCACCCATTCCATTCTCCTCAATCATTAACGAGTTGTAATCATAAACTATATTACTTACTTAGTACTATACTAAAGCAAGTTACACTAAAAGAATATATAATTAATGGAATATTTAACTAAAGTAATAGTTAACTAGTGCACTTACCCAGGTTTTTGTTTCCTTCCTCTCTCCTTTTCCGATTGTAACAACCTCGTTTCGCAAGCAAAAGACGGTAGTTCAATGACGTCAGCCATGGCGAAAGAAAGAGTGTCTATAGGCGGTCTGGATCTCACGTACAGATGGACGTATATAACTTATAACTGAAGTACTTAACATACGTATATGTATGTAAAATACAGAAGATTGTTAGATGTCAAACATTCTGCAGCGAAATGATGTAATATCTAAGCGGGTAAAAGGCAGTACCTGTGTAGTATATGGATAAAGTACGCTCCGTACAGATTTCCTTAGTAAACATAACGAATCCTTGTATTTGTACAATATACCGCTGTCCGGATAATGGATTTTTCTCAGTGTACTTACGTTTTTTTTTTATCTCTTCCTGTTACGCAAACAAATTTGTTTTGACACAGTCTCGCGACGGGCGACATGGGCATGCGTCGCGAATCTGTAGGCCCATGATCGCCATTGAGGTGTGTCCTCAATACAGATGACGCGTTCCAAGTTCTTTGGATAATAGGTTGGCACAATGGAAATCAGATAATCACAACGCCCGGTCGGTTAACTGAGTCTTACCATGACGTAATAGATGGAGATTCCATTTAATTTTGGATATATATTTATGCGAGAAGTTAAAGAGCAGCAGCGACGAGTATATATTCAGTTATGCAATTGTTGAAAATTCAATTTAACAAATAATTTCTGAGTAACATTATCCCAATACGAATAAATCAATTCCTGAAATAGTAGGATTCTATTGAACAAAAGTGTGGTACATCAATAATCATACACATTCAATAAAGAGCATCAACGGAAAGTAGATACAGAATTTATTAACAAATCATCATAATCCAGCAGCAACGAAGAAACATTAAACCAGAATATTGTTAACAGAGGAAAGTACTTTTTGTGCTTTATGTAGATTTCGGTTAGGTTTAATTTATTTAGGTTACCTGTAGAACCAGTAAGACTGGATAATGGAAGCTTGTCTTGCACCAGTAATCAATATAAACTTGCTTCATAAGTACAATACCATGGATGTTTAATTGAATAAATTGTCTTCCAATGTGATGTGCAAATAAACGCAGGTAAACCAATTACCTTTGTCGATATCATAGGATTCTTTTAGGTAACAGTATTTTTATAATTACTCATCCATTCTAATTCCTCCATTACTTACATTTATAACTTATTCTTATCTTAATCTCGAAGTATTTTATATTCATAATAGAAATTGTAGTAGACATGCGATTATTAGTACCTGCTATTAAATCATATTAATATATTACGACGCTGGTGTGGTACTTCCCGAGTAGGTAGATGTGCACTTTCTGCTTTATTTTTATGTAGATATGTTGTCGATTTAATATGGGTGGTAACGAAGATTGCAGATTATCTATAAGTAGCTTTAAATTTAATTTAAAAATTACAAAAGATGTTGCGTAGTAAATTTTCACGGCTGGAAGCCATGTTGACTGTTTACATTGTAGTGGGTGTGCGCGCGCGCGTCTAGCGGAAGTTGTATTTCTGGAGTGTAGCGGAACACGTAAACTGGTAAGTAGTTCGTTGCTTCATGAAGAAAATTATAATTCATTGATTATTTTTCGCTGAATTTTTAAATGTTAAATGGTACTGCGTATTGTGAAGTATGAAATCCTTATTTCATTAAAATGATTTTTATGTGTAATTACATTCAATACTTGGAGTGGCCTTGTCGTATGTATATGTGGCCAGTGATCGAGCTTATCAGTGTATTAATCCGAAGTGTGTTAAGTAGGAAACAACATTCCAGAATTATTTAGTGTGGCGAGTAAGCGTGGTAGATTGAGATCGAAAATTGCACACAGGATTCTTATGCGTATTCCAGTTTGTGACGGGTGCGAAATCAGTGAGTGTAGTCTTGTGGAGGTCGGTAGACTATACCTATATACAATGTGAGGTAAGTTAAGCATTGTAATGCTTAGTGTCGGGTAAAGTTGCTTTAGTATAAGTAGTAGTAGTAGTAGTAGTAGGAACGGGTTAGAAGCCTCACAGGGGTTGGTTGGGTTCTGTTCTCAACATAAGTAGTAGTAGTAATAGCAGTAGTCGAGCCGTAGTAGTGGTAGTAACAGCAGTAGTAGTAGCAGTAGCAGTAGTAGTAGTAGTAGTAGTAGTAATAGTAGTAGAAACGGGTTGGATGCCCCGCAGTTGTTGGTTGGGTTCTGTTCTCGACATTAGTAGTAGTAGTAGGAGGAGGAGGACGAGGAGTAGGAGGAGGAACGGGTTAGAAGCCCCACAGGGGTTGATTGGGTTCTGTTCCCAACATAAGCATAAGTAGTAATAGCAGTAGTAGTAGTAGTAGTAGTAGTAGTAGTAGTAGTAGTAGCAGCAGGAGTAAGAGTAGTAGTAATAATAGTAATAGGAACTGGTTAGAAGCCCCGCAGAGGTTGGTTGGGTTCTGTTCTCGACATAAGTATTAGTAGTAGTAGTAGCAGTAGCAATAGTAGTACTACTACTACTACTAGTAGTAGTAGCATTAGGAGTAAGAGTAGTAGTAGTAATAGTAGTAGGAACTGGTTAGAAGCCTCGCAGAGGTTGGTTGGGTTCTGTTTTTGACATAAGTATTAGTAGTAGTAGTAGCAGTAGCAATGGTAGTAGTAGTAGTAGTAATAGCAGTAGGAACGGGTTAGAAGCACCGCAGGGGCTGGTTGGGTTCTGTTCTCAACATACGTATAAGTAGTAGTAGAGATAGGGGAGATCGTTGTACCTTGAGCCACTTTTCAAAATAATTGAAATGACGTCGTTCCTAATATCATATATGCAAGTTTTTCGAGGTCAATTAAATCTCCAATCTTTCTTGAATCCATTTACTTCAATCGAAATCACACCTTACAAAATTTTCATAACAATATAAATTACTCTGCATAATGGATCATGGTACAATATGGTCATGTACCTTGGGACAGCCCTCCTGTACCTTGGGCCACACTAAAAAGAAGGTTAAATGAAGAGAAAATTATGCATTTAACACAATAAGTTATTTATTATATTTTTCAAACAAAGTTTTCTTTGAACATAATTTACCTTACTTTGATGTACAAAAGTCACAAACATTCTTTATAACCTTGCTGTTGAGAAACGACGTATATACAAATCAAAAGTCACAAACATAAGTTTCCCACTCACGACCTGTATTTAACGAACTTATATTTAACACATTAATTTATTTATTATATTTTTCAAACGAAGTTTTTTCTTGGAACATATAACAAAACAAAGTTTACCTTAGTTTGATGTACAAAAGTCACAAACATAAGTTTTCCACTCATGACCTGCTACCCCACCACATAAATAGTGAGTCCACCGTCCACACTTAATGCATCTACACCACTTTTCTCTACTCCAATCAGCCTCTTTCGAACTGCAACAATATAGGCATTCTTCCTCTGCACTATCTTCATCATCTGTAGACAGAAGAAAAAATGTAGATTTATCTTCACTCTCAGATGATGTTGACGATGACGATGATGATGATTGTGTCTCTATTGCTTTTCTTCTCTTCATCATTCCTTCCGCGCTATGTTGTGTCTTATGACTAGAGCCTTTCTTGCTAAGTTTGTCAGATTTCGTTTTGAAAATATCCCCATAAATTCTGGCCACTTTGATAGTTTTGATTTTTTCATATTTTGCTCTTTCTTCACACGTTTCTTCTCTTTTTGCTCATTTATAGCTGTTTCTCGGGGGTGTCGGTCGCTATCATAGTTTTTCTTCTCTTCCTTGTAACATTCGCTTTTCTTTCTGGAGCCTTTGGAAATGGTTGGATTTCTTCTCGAGTGACAATTTTCCTAAGTTCTTTTCTCTTGTTGGCCTCAGGTGTGCCCGATTCAATATTGTAGTCTTGTGCATTTGATGTCCCAGCAGTTGATTCATCCAAATGTTTCGAAATGAAAGCTTTGTGCACAATTTTCTCATTCTCATTTTCTAGACCAACTGTAACCTCTTCTGATGGCTGCGTTTCTGCAACTTGATTTGTGACGTATGAACTCAGGAAATCGTCTTCACTGAAAACACCTGTGTCTAGTGGTTATATCCCTGACTTACAAAACCGGATAATATGTTGATTGGTGTAAATGCCCTAGGAAATGCTATTCCCAGCGCCTCTGCAACTGTATATATATATCAAATGTTTTCCCTTTATTGTTATACATCCACTCCTCAACAGCCTGATTGTAAAATGTCTTCAGTGGCCCATAAACAGAAATATCTAAAGGTTGTAACTTATGAGAAGTGTGTGGTAGGAATGTTACCATCTCTACACCAGCAGCAGCCTTATCTAAACATTCTGGAGAAAGATGAGTTTCATGATTGTCTAAAATTAACAAAATCCTAATTTTCTTTGAACAGTTGACGAAGGTAAGAAAATGATCAATAAACTTCAGAAACGTTTCTTCATTGGACCATCCTGATACACTACTCCAATACTTCCTGGGGGACTGCCAAATAACATTCTGTCCTTGAAGTGTACCCGGAGGAAAATTAACTTTGGTGGAATTGAATTTCCAACTGCGTTGACGCCAGTGATCATAGTGACCAGGTTACCTCTTTCTCCTGATGTTGCACAACCGACCTGCTTGACACCATTAGGGGCAACTATTTTGGACTGTCCCTGGACAGTGCTGAGCCCAGTTTCATCCACGTTCCAAATCTTCTCGGGAGGAATGGGACCAAATCTATTGTGAACGTCTTTGATGTTGATAAAAAAAGCATTGAACATTATGGCGATTAAAGCTGGTAGCCCGACTTAGGCTAGTTGCTCCGGGTTTCCTTATCGAAAGTTATGTGGAATGTTTTTTTAAGAAAAGCACGCATCCATTCTTCTCCGGCTATTTGATTTTCTTCCTATGTTGCTGGATACTACTTCTCATTCGCTTTAGCAAATTTATATGCAAGTACTCTTACACGTTTCTTAGCCCGTATTGCATTTTCGCAATAGTTTGAATATAATTTACAAGACTTTCTTCTTCGGTTTTTGTAAAAACTTTCTTCACTGCATAATTCACTTTATATTTGAATTCTTCCTCTTTACTGTTTTAAAATTTATGTAAATGTCGGGTAAGAGTAGAGCGGCTTACATTAAACACTTTCGACGTTTCTCTATAGGATATATTCTTATTTGGATCATTCGAATGAATAGCTTCAAGCGCATTTCATAAGGCACTTGGATCCACAGGATCTCTCTTCTTTCCTGATTTGCTACGGAGCATCTTTGTGGCAACAAGTCTTCCTGAAATTAAAAAAAAGAAAGTATCTTGTAACCTCTTGTACCATGAACCTCGATCAATTTGGTCCATGGTACACGACGTAGCTTTGGCCCAAGGTACATGAGGATCTAAATTTCAACAAAGTTGAATAACTAAACGCTACAATACAGCTAAGACTCACAACTTCACCAATATTTTACTTACCAATGGATGAGGAGGCATCCGATGACAATATTCAAATTAATCCTAGTCTATTTATTCACAGTCGAGACTCATTCAACTTAACACTGAAAATTTTACTTTGACCGTAGAAAATTGTTTTTCTCTCCTCACATAAACAACACTTTCTGAAACACATCCAGACTCGCACCGGTGGACAATTGCACATCGAAGAAGACTGTACTTCGGTGTTGGATCACCAGAAAGCAGCACCTTCCGTATGATTATGATGATGTATGTATGGAGATACTATATCGTTGTACTATTTGTATTCTTGGTTCTTTATTTTGTGGGAGGGGTAACCTGGTACAGTGTTGATTGCCAACATGTCATGTTACCACTTTTTCATAATAAGGTACTGATAATACATATACAATAAAAGGATATGGGATCTCCACGTATGCTAGAATAGCTACAGCAGCTTTGTAAACAATTTCGTAAATCATTAATGTTCTTTCTTTCACGTATGAGACATTAGCAACCGGCATCCTGGTATTATAATGCAAAGCTTCCGTATAATGACTTTATAAATAAATGCTGCACGATAACCTATGTGTTTCATTGATTATATTTGTCCAATATTACACTTCTTAATATATGGATTTCTACAAGAGTATGCTCATAGACACACTGAACGATGCAAACTGTTTGAAAACAAATCCTTCAATCGTGATTTGCTTTGTTATAAGACTGAACGGTAGCAATGATCAAAAATTAAATTTAATATAGTGCGACACAAATGACGTTATGTCTGAACACCAATTTCTACGGATCAGTTAGGATCAGTTAGGCACTCTGTATACTCCCCACTTTCTCTCTGACAAGGCGGTGTTGCCATGTTCTCACCCTACCCTCCCTCTCCAACCTTCGCTCTTCCTTTTACCCAAACGCCAAAAATTGGAAGGGCGAAAGATTCTGTTCACTCAGGATCATTTGATATTGTGTTTGTAGTAGATACAAAATTTAATTTCAGTTTGTTTTGTAAAACTGTTTGCAAATTACATGTGTCTGTTGATATTTAGGATCTCTAAGAGATTTTTGCACGTTAAGTATATATACCGGCACATTTAGGTATACATTCTGCTATTCTTTTATTATAATAATGAATTGAAATTCTCATGCACTTTGATTCCTTAACACAATAATCACTGAAGGTAAAATACTACGAAACACTTCTAACGATACAATAAACTGGGCTTTCTCATCTCATTTTATATCACGACCCCTTTTATCACATCGTCTTGCCTGTAGTCCCCATAATTAATTTCCGGTTTCCAATAAGTTATTCATTATTGCTGCCAATCGCTTACAGTTGTAAGTTGTATTTTTTTGCTTCTGGTGTTTCAATTTGCAGTTTCTCACCAGTTTCTCCTTCTTTTATTCCAAATGTTTTTTTTAACTAATCTTTATTTGTTTAATATTCTTTGCTGTATTTGGTAACAAAGTATAGAAATAAAAATATGTCTATCAAAATAAGAAGTTTAAAATATATATTTTTTTAAATACATATTTTTCTGCTACTAGGTCCTAATTACAAGTATCGTTTTCATTTTCCTTTTATCGTTTTCGATCCCAAGTTGAGAAACCTCCAAGGGACAAAGTGGACAATTTATTGCGAAAAAAAGGATGACTTTCTTAGTTTAACGTCCCACGCCTATGCCCTTTAGGCTAAAAGAAACAGATGATTAATTAAAATAAATATTTGACAAATTATTGTTTTGCTGTCCCACCGGAAATGGAACCAGGCGCTACGTGCACCAAAGCCATACGCGCTAACCACTAGACCAGCGGGAAAGGCTAATTTATGATGTAAAGAAAAATGAATTATGTTTGCGAAATAACTTTCAAAAGGCATAGCCCTATTTGTTTAGTTTATGTAGTGGTGATAAAGAATCGATCTGAGGAAAGAATGGAGAAATGGTTACTTTAGGGCAACACAATACGGATGTCAATTTGCTTCATATAATATAACATCATCGCACGCCTTGATTTTTATTAATATTAACATGTTACAAGAAAAATGCAGTCGACCGATGCTTTTGTAAAAAAAAAAAAAAGTTTTGTTTTCAAAAAAAGTAGTAGTAGTAGTTACATACGGTAAACAAATATTATAATATTACTCCTCCACGAAAACAACAAATATTACGAAACCACTTCTAACTTTTCTAACCTCAATTTACACACTGGTCTGTCTAGATCAAAATGCAAGGGGGGAACTCCTGAGGAATTTTGTCTGTGGAAGCAAAGTTCTGGACTAAATTTTGAACACTGGAATTAATAATAAGGAAGAAATAATACATACATACATGAAATACCTTTTCTTGCTCTAGGAAAAATGTTTGAATGATTTTATCATTGGTTTTAGACATAATTCGGTCCTTATCATGTGGGACCAGTGACGTACACAGAATTTCATTAACGACGTCCAAACTTAAATAGTTTCAACTTTCAAAATACGCGCGTTTTTGTATGCCTAAGTACGTATCTTGATATGGTATATATTTTTTCATATGATCTAGTTGAGGTGGGGGTTAAAATTGGAGAAGCACCTTAAGCCACTGTATGCGACTGAGCAAGAACATTGAAAATGACTCGTATTATCGATCTCTGTTTCAAATCAGAGTTTTGTTACGAGAATGGAATATGAATAGTGCGATCTTTTGTCCTCCCGAATCATAAAAATTCACTTTATTGCTACAAAGATATGAAAATATGAACACGAAATCAAATCATGCCTTACCTTGGTTGATATTATTCCGTCGGTAAAGGGCTGATACCTGACATGTCACATCCTGATTCATCTTCATCATCGTCTTCTGTGGAACTCGCACTCACTTC
The DNA here is from genome assembly GCF_964235325.1 of Thermobia domestica. Lineage (NCBI taxonomy): Eukaryota > Metazoa > Arthropoda > Insecta > Zygentoma > Lepismatidae > Thermobia > Thermobia domestica. Next base: position 205,844,673 of record NC_137457.1, read on the forward strand.
GGAATCAGCACCAAGTTCAATTACAAAATTTTCGACGGCTTCTTCAACGAGTCCATCTCGTTCCCAGTATTCGTCTTCAAGTATCCTCACGTGGCTGCATTCTTTTCTCCACTCATTTGGTGTAATGGACTTAAACACATCTTCCGTTATATCTTTAATATTTGCACCCGATTGTTCAACGTTTCCTTCCGCCACTCGTCTATTCACCAAACTCCAAATTAATTCGATTGGTGGCATGTCACAGTGGTACGGTGGCAATCGAAGAACAGTATGTCCGTGTTCTTTCAAGACATTGTCAGTCACATTCTGGTTCCCGGTGGTAACACTTCACTAAATTCAATAGTTCACTTTATCGAAAATCACTCTCAAAGGTAATGTTATTTGCCCTTAACCAATTTTGAATATCAGCTTTAAGAGCAGATGATGTTAGAGGTTTGTTTGCACTGAATGGTATGACGCATTGTCAAAGCAGACTATACTGTGAGGCGGTAAGCCTGGAATCAACTGCTCACGAACCCATCTAAGAAAATTCTGTCCATTCATTTCGGCGTGGTAATCGCCGGATTTAGTTCTTGCTTTGAATATGCAGAGAGCACCCGGCACAAATCCGCTTTCTCCTCCAGCATGTATAATGACCCAACTTTGGCCAACACGTTCAGTGGTGTAAATGCCATCTACATCATCTGATTAGCATTTCTTAACTGTGTAGTTTGGATGAATGTATGTCTCATCCATTTACACAACTGGCTTTCCGATTGCTCTATTAGCTCTCATTTGCCTAAGAAAGTATGCTCTTTTGGCAACTATGTCCTCCCTTTCTATAAGCAAGTGCCTGTTCTTTTTGTACTTAGCGAAGCGAAATCCTATCTCTTTGAGAAGTCTTCGTAGAGTTTCTTTGCTTCCAGTAAACCCAATAGCTTCTCGAACAACAGGAAGCAATGATCGTAAGGTCGGTGCAGTTTTACGGAAAACATAAAACTCGTGCACTTTTCTCCTTATGATGCATTTGTCCATATCATCTAAATGGATTTTTTCAGGCTTACCTCTGCTTGATTTTCCCGGAGTTGATAAGTTTTCACCGCTTACTCGGCTTTTCGTCCTTCCGCTCTTATTCTTTGAATTGTTCATTCGCATTTTCCAGTCGCTGCTGCAGCACGTTTCGTAGCCTGATTTATTGGGAAAAGCCAGCGACCCGCTTTTTTCTCCTCGTCACAAAATTTAATTACGTTATTAATTATTTGTATTCCTTCGGAATGAATTACAGGCTTTTTCTTACTTGCCATTACATATAGTAAACGCGAGCGCGCGCGCACACACACACACTCACAAACAGCACTTACCACTTACACAAACAAAATAAACTGCTTCAACATCAGTTGTTAAAATACTGTACTAAAGCCGGCCAAAGAGCAAACACCGGAAATGTTTCCAGAGGTCATGAGCCACGCCTCTGTTTTAAGCGAATGGAATGTCCAGAAACAGCAGGGGTTTATCGAAATGCCCCATATGTTCTCTGGACCAAGAGATGTGGTGGGGGTTACCAAAACGTCAAAAATTTGAAGGGGGAAAGAATCATAGGAGAGGACATAGGGTACGCAAATAGGGAAAATAGGAACATAAACTTTACAAAGCAGAAATGTTCGATGATGTAGATAAATACTCCATGCTTTGTTCATCTCATGTATTTAGGTTTCTTAGACAAATGATAAATAAAGATCGATCAGGATTTTGTATTTTGTTAATTTCATCGAGAAGCTATTAGGACCCTTCTGCCTTACAAGACGTCAACAAAGAGTGTGATATAACTACATTTCTTATTTTAATATAATGATTTGTATACGTTGGTAAATGTTCTTCACTATATTCGCACAGTCACTTTAAAAATGTATAGTTTTTATACTATAACTAAAAAAACTAACTAACTCTATGGCCTATGGAACCCGAAGGTTCAGTGCCGCGTTCACAAAAGCTCTCCACTGACTTCTATCCTTAGCTAATTGCATCCAGTTTCTACTTTGTATTCGTATCTCTGCGAGATCCATCTTAATATTATCCTCCCATCTGCGCCTAGGTCTTCCTAATGGTCGTTTTCCTATGGGTCTACCAGTCAGGACTTTGAAAGCGTTTCTACTTTCTTCCATTCTAGCTACATGACCTGCCCACCTAAGCCTCCTAGACTTGACGACCCTAACAATGTTGGGCAAACCATATAAACTATGTAGTTCCTCGTTATGAAGCTTCCGCCATTCCCCATTTTCGTTCCTCTTGGGTCCGAATATTCTTCTCAGGATCCTGTTCTCAAATACTTTCAGTCTATGTTCTTCCCTCAGAGTAAGCGACCATGTTTCGCAACCATACAGAACAACAGGCATAATTATCGTTTTATATATTTTAAGCTTCAAATTCCTCTACAGAATTCGCGACGACAAGAGATTTTGAACCCAATAGTAACACGAATTCCCTGCTTTTAGTCGACATTTAATTTCTTCGTGAATATGATTTTCGTCTGTTAATATTGATCCTAAATATTTGAAAGTATCCACTTTATCAAAAGTATTATTTAATATTTTAACGCCTGCACAATTTGCCGTATTACGGTCCCGACGCACTTCCATAGTTTTTATACTATAAATCATGTAACACTAAAACAATTTTTGCGATCTAAGGTTTGGATGAACTAGTTTCCCCATTAGATTTGAAAGATCTTGATAACGATACAAGGATCATTACTTGTATGTTCCTCGTCTTCTCTTTAATTTGAAAATGCACTCGTCTCATGCGCAACACAGGCTCCAAACCAGCCTCAGAGGTTTTTTGGGGGGGCATGAATACCTTAGGGGGGCCAAGTCATTAAAAAACTCTCTTACACATAGCTAAATTGTGTTTTTTGTAATAATAATAGCATTTGGTGTTAAGGTCTAGGGAGGCCACGAAAAGTTTGGGGGGAAGGTTCCTTAGCACCCCTCTTGTTGTGGGTCTGGCGCAACACTACTTACAGTCCTACTTAAAACTGTCATATCGATGCAATTGATATGATACGGTTACATTTAAAGAGTTATGTAGCACGAAAGAACACTAATTTTGCATAAAGAATGTCGGAAAACTTTGTTATGATGCAGTAGACAAAGTTGACAATTTATTCTGGAATAATGTAATGAAACATGAATGGGACTTAATACAAAAGGCTTGGACAACGCGAGAAATTTTTAAAAATTGTCAACAAACGTGTCACACTGTTAGGAAACAGTGACAGCAACAATGATGATGATGATGATTATATCAATATTAGCTCTCCATGATGGAAAAGACGATGATGATTAATATGTACTGTACATCAAGTGGGTTTGTCGCCACGGCATTTTATTTTTGATTTCTCAATAATAAAAAAATGTCGTTTGTTATACTATGTTCAAATGATGATAGTAAAAAGTTTAAATTAATATTCTTGGCGAAAGCGTATTTATGATTACGGAGTACTCTTCTCCGCCTCTCTGCCCATTTTTTCTCTTTTCTTTTCATCTGTTGAGAAGAGCTCGAGGTAAACTTGCCTTCAGCCCGCGCGAATATTAAGAAATGAAGCAGAGTGGGGTCGGCGGCACATGTGTAAGTATGGCAACTTAGCTCTTTTGACAATCGCTCTGGGGGTGTGTAATGTGTTTACAACCCCTATTGTTTGAAACCTTTTTGTCGTCTTGAAGAAGAGCGTTGCAATAACTGAGAACATTTCACTACTCTGATATAGAGTAATACTGACATAGCTACTAAGTTTACGATGAATTTCATAGTACATTTAAACACTGACCGATATTTTAACAAAACTTCTTATTTGCACATATAATCTTTATGAAATCGAAAAAGGGCTATTATTTTCAATATAGGCCTATTTTACTTTCAAACAACTTTTGTACTTATAACATATTTCGGGTAGTAAGGGCAAACAACATTGGGTCTCCTTTTTTATTTACTCAAAATGAAATGAAATAAAATCTTTGAGTTTAACGTCTCGCGATTATCCGTGTTAGGCTAAGGGGGACTATGATTAAAGGAAATGAATAATGGGAGAATTCGTTGAATGAGAAAGTAGGAGGAAACGGGAGTACCCCGAGAGAACCCAAGGGCACGATATTGTTCACCACAAGCTTACTTGCCCGAGCATCGAACCAGGGACCTCACACACTATAGGTAAGCGCTCTACCACTGAGCCACCGTTCCCTTCTTATTTACTCAAATAATTAATAAAAACAGGACTTAAACAATACTATTAGCTATTTGGCGCGGTAGATCAGGATTCGCTTCTCGTGGAAGCTCATGTAATATTTATCCTATGCTAAATTGTAGGTTCACGTTTCACTTAACTTTGGTGCTGAAAAGAACGCTAAACTCAAATCACCACCAATAATAATAACTAATTGATAGCTGACCATTTTGTTGAATATGCTCTTATGAAGACAACTTAAAATGCGCTTTCACCAAAGCAAATTTTTGTTGTGTTGACCATAACACCTCATATCTTTTTGCATATATTGAGCTTATATCGAACACTAATGTTTATTTATATACTTAATCAAGTTCCTGATACATTCTGAGACGATCATTTATACTGGAAAAAAGGAACAAACAACAGCATAAAACGACGTGAAAGATAGTTGGTCACTACTTACTGAAACGTTTCATTCGTCTAATGAAGCTTGAAAAAAACATCGTGAAAAACCTCAGACACGATAAACGGACTTGAACATGGGATCATCAGATAAAGAACCAAGAATGCTATAATAATATATATATATATATATATATATATATATATATATATATATATATATATATATATATATATATATATGAAACGGTGGTTCAGGCAAATGAATAACGATAGAAGAATGAGTGGAATGAGAATCTGGGAGGAAACGGAAGTACTCCAACAAAACCCACGGACACGATGTTGTCCACCACAAACTTACTTGGCCGGGGATCGGAAAAGGGACCCCATGATTCAGAGGTAAACGTTCTACCACTGATCCACCGTGCCCCTCCTGACATAAGGCTGAAAATAATATATTACTCTACTCAGAAAAAATCATTATAATAAACAGGTTATTGTATATCTATTTAGCTGAATCAGTTTTTTTATTTTTTAGTTTAACGTTCCACGATATGGTCCGAGACTAAGGAAGACATTGATAAAAAATTTAAAAAAATGATCAAATAAAGAAAGCGGGAGGAAGCAGAAGAACCATGAGAAAACCCCGCATATGGTGTTTTGTGTGCGTCCTACACAAAACAGACTTGGTGCGAGTTGGAATCGAACTAGGAACACCACATGCGAGAGATGTGGTAACTGAAATAATTCTTTCAGAGAAGTAACATACTCCATCATGGTTATATTGTTGTGTCTTCTCACATTTTTTATGAGGCCTGGGTTCGATTTCCAGTGGGAGCTTATGTTTTCTGCTTCTAAGTTAAACTGTCTTACGTCGCCAACACTCGCTCAGTTCCTTCTCTAGCAACTGAGTTACGAATCAAATCTTGTTCAAAGATACTAAGCGAAATTAAAAAAAAAAGTGATTAATAGATCAAGAGATTTTAAATAGACAAGGAATTAATTTTATTCATAACTCGCTCTATTTATACTCCTTATATGACATGGGCCTGCAGATCGTTCAACCAAAAAGTAAAAGGATCTATTTCTCGAATACGACTCGACAGTGGAGCGGAAGGGAATAACATGAACAACAAAATTGAACATTTTTTTCTCTCTGCATTAATAGCACAATATAGATCTTATAACAACAATAACTACTAGAGTTCATAAATTTGGAACACTGTTTTTAGTTCGCATATTTTCCGTCGAATTTGTCATCTGTGTCGCACTATAACTATTGACTTTGAACGAAGTATTAAAGTGATTACATTTACATGAATTTTGAATATTTAAACGTTGTCACTGAAGTTTCAAAGAAGAAAAGGGGACAAGACCCTAAACGTACTACTTACAGGTACATGTGTTTAATTACTTCGACCTCAAAACATCAAAACAGACAACTCCGAAAACGAATGTATTCTCTAATTTTAACCTCAACTTATAGGTAATATTGTCTTGATGATACCAAATAATTAATTTGTTGTTAAAATGTTCCGAATTCCTCAGCAGGAAGCAAAATTATATATTTAGAAGTTTAACTTTCAAGTCTTCAGAAAATACTGTCATACGTTAAGTATATTATTTCCTTCTTTTTCTTATTTAGTTTCAACGGATTCGGACCAAATTCCAAGTTCTCTTCACACTGTCACATGGTGTAGATTAAGGATAATGACATTTTTATAACTAATACTAATGAAACAAAGAAGTCTTAAAATTAAATGAACTAAACATTAGTACATTCCTCATAATGCAGGATGGTAATGCTTACATCAAATGGTGGAGCATTATAATTTTACCCGCCGTCAAATAAAATCTTAACGTTAGATAAAATTTCAAAGAGATAGACAAGTCATGAACAACAAAATCCTTGACAAATTAGAATATCCGCCATGTGATTATATTTTCGACTCATGTGATTTCCTTGTTTATGACGATCACATTCTTCTTCCTCTTTTTCCATTTGGAGTAGACCTTGCTTATAGGGTCTATCAATACAAATTTCGATTTTATTTATTCACCATATTTCCTCATGTTACAAAATCGCTTCAGAAGATTTGCATTTTGCATATACAATACATTTGAAGTTTCTTATATAGTTCATTTTCTTTTTTCTTTTTTTGCTTTCTTTTAAATGATGCAAGGTTAATTAAGGTACCAAAGTCATGTCAAAAAGCCATAATTATAACTACAGACATTCCAAAAATACGTATATTTTTCATTCTTCTTCTCTTGCGATGCATTATGTGTGTTTTTCCCTTCTCGCCTAAGTAGCTTTCGTTGTTCATCAAGCCGAATTTGTTCTTCCATTATTGTACTTGTAACGTGATTTAGCTTATATGTGTACGTAACATTCAGTATTATCTGATTAATCGCATGACGCATGAGAGGAGGCAGGTTATCGTAACGTGTAATTAATATCAGGTACATCCTTAATCATGTGAACCTAGAAACCTATTATGCAATCGTATCCCTATTCCCTTGTTATCTGCGAATCTCCAGGAACCAAAAAGTGCTTTTATTTTAGTCATCGTGATTTTATTTCAAAGTGATTAGTAATGTCTATAATATAATACCAAGTATCCTTCAACTAACATAATAAACACCCTATGAATTCGTTAAATTTTCTTCTTTCCGGAATTGACCAAGTATGACTTTGGTGTAGAATTTAAGTGACATAGATTTTGACAAAATAACCAACTTAATAGTGAGACTAATGTTTTATTCGAGTTAAAGACAAATTGGATTATAGAAATTTAAGTGCTTTGTCTGGTTTATAGACGGATATAGATATATGGCTAACCAGGCCCGTATAGACGCGGGGCAAGAGGGGGACACCCCCCTAAGTTTTTCTGGCCCCCCTAAAATTTTCATGGAAGGCTTACAAAAAATCTCCATTAATTATATGTGTAAACACTAAGAATAAAATGCAATATAAAAGAGATTATTCCAAGAATTTTTCCATTTTAACTATTTGAAGAACACTTCTAAACATATTTTAAAGGAGTTAAAGCAAAGTTTATCAGTCTTCTCGAATCTCCATATGAAATGTCACAATATATATTGAAGCAAGTTTTTTACGAAAAGAAGGAATATGTTCATAATACTTCATGCCACAGTTGTAATAGCGATCTGGGAGGTAGGAGACGAAGTGTGAAGTGCTTGCTGCAAGCCAAATCATAAAAACAGGAGCAGGAACAAAGCGTTTATCTTTTGTCGATTGCAGTAACGGCGGTAGCTTGTTGTTATTCTATTGTGTAGTTGTAGTACATACTTGCATTGCAAAATCCTCGTCAACAGCAAACCTTAGAAAAACTGTGGAACAATTAGTTGTGAATTGAATTAAGAGCTTCGAGTTCCGTTAAAGGCGATTGATTCTAGAAGGGTCGAACTGTCGACTGTGCAAACTCGTTGTTAAATGTATGATTGTGAACATATTAAGAACCTGTAGAAGTTCTTGATTCCGAAGCAGTTTTCAGATAGGTCCTTCTTGATCATGCTCTCGAGACTAACTGAGGTGTATGCAAGCGTTTGGAACTCTGATGAAGTGAAAGTTGCTGACGTATGGTATTGACTAAGTGCTACGTGATCAATGCATTAGTAAACAAGTATGGCGCCACGATGACTAGACTTGAAAGAAAGCCGCCATTCAAAAAGCAACCAAGTATGGCATCACGGTGGGTACACTTGAAAGAAGGTTGGCATCCCATTAGGAATCAAGTTTGACCCCCTAACGGTAAGTAGATTTGAAAGAAAACCACCGACTATAGAATAGAACTTTGGCTTCGCGTAATGTGAACACGTGAAAATACTTTACCTCGTGGGTATGAAAATACTTTAAATACAGGTTATAAGAGACAAAATGTATATATAAAGATACATCATGCAGTTGTATGAGTAAAAGAAACATTGTAATACTAATATTGAAGTATCATCATCTGATGACGAAACAGAATTATACGAATCATCTTTAGATGAAGAATTTGATATTGACGGAATAGAATCACCATCACTAACAGTTTCAGAAACTCCAGCCTCATCCCCACCGATGTTATCAAGAACATCAAGATTTGAGTTTAGACTGTTGTTGTAATAGCGAAAAGTGGATCAATAATGTATAAAGAAGGCTATTGAAAAAAAAGATTTTAACGATACATTAATATGCGACGGGTGTAGAGAAAGATCCTATCATGATTATGCTCATGATTGTATGAATGTAACCCCAAAATCAACCCCTAGTATTGAAGAAGATGTGTTTTACCTATATGACAAGACACATATTGGAATATTAACAAGAGAAAAATTTTATGAAATATATTTGGAATTATTAAGCAATACAAACTATTATCCGGAATTACTGGAGGTGCTATTAAGAAAAGACAGACAGAAATCAAACATTTCAGAGTGAAAAATATATTGAAATCGTGGTAGTGTTTCATGTGTGTTATGTACTGCTGAAAATATTAATGTAAATTGTATATTAAAAAGAATAAAAGTATACTTACGTAATAATAATACATTTGAATGCATGGATTGCAATTACATATTCTTCATGATTGTACTCGTCTTCATAACACTTGATCACTTGCAGCAAAGTACTTATCTCTTGATAAAACTCTTAGTGAACTTTCTGAAGTGTTTGAGCAAGAACACAGTGAAATTTCATTTATGTGCTTTATGAGTAAAACACGTGATCTTTCAAGAAATACAGAATTTTTGGACAAATTATACCATTTTTCATTCAGCGCACAAATGAAATTTCACCATGCGTAAGTCAATTTATTATTGATATGGCAGGTTTTAAAATGTCTGATAACGAATTTATTATTCGTGAGTTTTGTCTAAGCGCATGCGATGATACAGTAAATTTCCACTGCTTGGTAAAATCTCCAATGGATTATAATTTATTGTCATTAGGATACCAAAAACAAATTGATTGGCTAACATTAAATTTACACGGTTTCAAGTGTGATAGTAAAACTGGATATACTGTATCATTCATACACAACCTTGTGTATCATTTATGTGCAAAGAATTCAATCTTTTATTGTAAAGGTCTAGAGAAAGCTCCTTGGATTAAGAGAATATTTGCATTAGATAATGTTATTGATTTAGAACCAAAACATTGTCCTTCATTAAATGACTTGTGTGGAAATACATTTAATGAATATTGTTCTTTTCATACAAATAATGTAAAGAAATCAGGATGTGCACATCGTAACACAACAGTTGAATTATTGTTGGAAATATGAAAGATCAACAGCATTATGAAAGATGCACTGTAATGTAGAATTGTTAATAAAATGCAGGAATGTAATTTTAAAGTTTTTTATGATAAAAATTTAAAAATGTGATAAAAATTGTATGTATATAAAAAATAAAAAATTGTAAATATATAATAATAGAAAATAAAAATTATTTGGGTTTTCTTTTTAAAATTTTATTATAAACAATATCATCATTCATTATCAATTTTTTTGTTAAACATTTTTATATACACTTTGGAAAAAATTGAGTGCGAATAATATGATGCAAGAAGAATAAAATAAAATATCCGCACAACACAGATTCATCATCTTGATATTGCTGACTATTTGTAAAATATATTTTAGTATTTTTTGCTAAAATATTTTTATTTCCTTAGGAATGCCCATTGCAAGATTATCAAAGTAGAAACCATATTTCTTCGTTGATGTACACTGCAACCCAGTGCGAACCAATTGAATCGGATGTATCAAGATTAATTACAAGCGCAGCAGGTGGTTCTACGATTACAGGAAGTTTGTCAATTCGGTAAATTCCAGTAACACTTGCCAGTCACTTTATCAATTAGAAACACTTTTAACAATTCGTCACTATACATGATGATTGCTTTTAATTGTATTAGGAATATAATTTTCACTGTTATTCACATGTAAAACTTAATCATACACTTTTGACATATTCACTGTATCATAATGTTTCATGGACACTGCACCTATATTGTCCAAAAAGATGTTATGTGCACAATTGTGAACGTGAAAACTTAATGGAGTATACTTTGGACAGTTTATTTCTTCTAAATTTGTAACTTCTCTTTGAAGAATTTCTTCAAGAAAACACTTTCTAGTTATTCCGTATGTGTAAATACTGGTAGTATTTGAACAATATGATTGATGTATCTCCTTAACTTGTAAATATTCTACATACCCTTCGTGCCAGGTAATGCCATGCACATTTTCACTTAGATACTTGTTTGTACTTATGATTGGCTCAGATAACTTATTTAATGGATATGGTGACTTAAATATCCAATTTTGAAAAAGAGAACGTCAGGATTTACAATGGCTAACTCCTTTACAATAATATCATCTTCGTTACCGTGATACGCCGAGTAGTGTACAACCCGCATTTTACTCAAGTGAGTAAATTTTAAGGCGTTATCAGTATAAATATTTTTATCTTTGTCTACTTGATCTAAGGAATTGAATTGTGCATACACGATACATGTAACCGGTTCAGTTAAAGTTTCTGAAAATGATACTTTTAAGTTCACAGGCGATGGATGGATAATATCCAACAGCAACTACTTTTCATAGGCTCTGCATTTTTAAATTTGTACCGTAAAACATTTTCCCCTTCGGTAACATTATAACATGTTAATGGAATATATAGTTCACTTAACCCTACGTACCAATCGGATTCTGATAATCGTATATTATTTTTAATTGATTAAGAAAATGTGTTTGACTATGTGTAGGATATACATTTGTACTAGCGTTTGAAACTAACGTAATGTAAAAACTATCATTACTTTTAGAAATCATTTTCGTTTAAAGTGAAGTGTCAAGTTTGAAGTTCCGAAACGAAATGGTAATTTTAATCCGTGTTCATCTTTTAAAAATGAAATGAAATCATTGAGTTTTACGTCCCACGGTTATGCCGGTTAGGCTAAAGGAGACGGTGATGATGAGTAATGAATGAAATGGTGGAATGAAGAAAGTGGGAGGAAACGGGAGATTCCCGAGAAAACCCACGCACACGGTGTTTGTCCACCACAAAGTTAACTTGGCGGGGGCTGGGATCGAGCCCGGGACCCCAAGCACCAGAGGAGAACGCTCTACCACTGAGCCACCGCGGCCCTTCATCTTTTAAGTTTACTTCTATCGTATCAAAATATTTCTTTTCAACTTTAACATAATACGGTGTATGAAACACAAAAGATTTTACATGACCCTGTTGTACATTATATACACTGTTTTCGAACTATTGGTCCGATATCTTGTTGCAGTTTTACAATATCAACGCATACAGTAATTGTATTGGGAATATTATAATCTAAATTACATGGAAATTTTCCACGTGTTAATATTAAATCAACATTTCTAACTTTTGTGTGTATTACATTTTTAATATCTAGTGTGTTTTCATTAACAATTCAAAAATATGTTGTAATCCCGGTGTAGTAACAATCATACATTGATCTTCTAATTTTAAAGAATGTTTAATAACAATTTGATTTTTATTTTGTAAATATTGTAACATACGAAAATTTTCAGGATTCAACTAAAGAATAGATTCAATAGAAGAATAATATCCAGGTGTTATTGGAATATAATGACGTTCAACTTTATCATTGATAATAGTAGTAATTATTATTTCTCTATTTTCGCCAACATGATAAAAAATCAACGGAATATTAATTTGTGTTAATGCAACACCCCATTCCTCATCACTTAAATCAATAGGTTGTGGTAATTTAACTCGAAATGAAGCAGTAGTATTATCATCGAAAAGTTTACTACTGGCATTTGAAGGAAGAGTAACGTAAAAGTCATGTGTAAAGTTTTAAGTCTTTTTGCAGACTGAATAGAATCTGATCTAATCCAAGAATTCATACTTGCCGGATATACTAGCCATTTCACATACATCCACCCATTTTTACGTTTTAATACTTTTTCAATGAGATAAGTTTTGCTGAATTTATCATTATTTTTTGTAATTCTTCAGCATAAAATATTTTTTTAATTTCTTCGCCATTCCGATCTTTTAAATTATAAGTGACAGGATTTGATTTAATACATTTATCTACAATAAATATTTCTAGCGACCATTTAGTTAAATATCCCTTTTCTAATATATGTTTATACTTACCAACACGTACATAATCACCCGTATTAAATTTACAAGTTGCATTTTTTATTTACCGCATTTCCGTATAGTGTTTTCCACACTTGATTTATATTTGAATCATTTACTTGTGCGGGTGCCATTTTAATACGTGAATGATATGAATGATTATAATTATTTACAATTTGATTTAAAAGATTAATATATCGATAAGTATTTTTTGCAGTAAAGCAGTAAAGTATCGATACAATCTTTCTTTTAATGTTCTTATAAATCGTTCTGCCAAACCACATTTAATTTCGGAATGAACACTATAATGATTAATTTCATATTCTTTTACATGACGATTATAAAATTCTGTTCCTAAATCTGTTTGTATATTACAGACGGGTAACTGGAAATTAAAAAAATCTTATTCCTTTTGCCATTTCAGAACCTTTTTTGTTTTTAATGGAACACAATATGCATAACGTGAAAAATATCAATACAACATAATATATATGTTTATAATTTTCATTATACTATGCAATATTTTGCATATCTGGTAAATCCATTTGTAATGTTTCATTTGATGCACTAACATAATACTTTTTCCGTTCAAAAGCTTTACGAGCTGGTTCATGTAATGTATAAGTATCTTGAGAAGCTAACCAATTTGAATTTTCTTTTTAGACAAGTTTGTTTTACGATGTAATGTTTGTATACTCGACAAAGAATCAGGATTTGAATAATCATAATATATTTTTGAATATTTTGTCATTTTACATACTATATCCTTTCTAATATTTAAATAAATTAGATACTGCTGTAGGACTACACAATGATTTTCTTAATTTACGTTTAAATTGTCTTTTACTACTACTACTACTAATACTCAGTTTTGATGCTGGAGTGCCAATAATTTCTTTAGGAACATTAAGATCATCTAATAAAATTTAAATTCATGAATATCTATAGAATTTGTTGAATATTTTCTTGTGCGAAAAACATCATTTACTAAATCTGATATTTCAACAATGTGTTGCTTTTCCTTGGATACGTACTATGCCAGAATTATCCCATTGAATTTTATCAGAATTTGTCAACTGTTTTTAATAGATCTGTTTTCCTACGTAGTGTTTTTGGTACTAATTGTAAAATGTCTGATACAAATGGTAAAATAGCAGTATTGTTATCATGCTGGAAAGTTGATGATTTTTCTTTTTCTTCTTCCTGAATAACAGGTAATGTAATAGGTTTATGTGAAAATGTATATTGTAGATAACGATGCAAAGCTTTCTGATATAATTTCCACTTTTGTTGTACACTAAGATCATGACGTTTTAAAATATTATTAATTTCTTTATCTAAACGTGATTGATGTGAATCTATAGATTTAAGTTTGTATTGAATTTCATGTACAGCATTTTCAGGAACTAAAATCATTTTACGTAATTATGATATGGTTATCTACTAAAATACTACTAACTACTGCTGCAAGAAGTGGCCCAAGATAATTGGTGAAAGCGCACCACCTTTTTGTACTAACAACTTCTTTTTCTTTTTTAACGCCGTACGTTGCTGAAACAAAGCACGCAAGTTTTTTTATGTCTACGTAATCGTTGCTTTTGACGAGAATATAAAGGGATGTTTCCTTTTATTGTGTTTCTAGCAACTTGAGAAGTTGTTCTTATTAAATCCCCTGAAGCATTTTGTAAAATTTGTTTTCGTTTTGTATTTTTGCATTTGCACAGAGCACGAAGCGTGCTGTAGTGTGGTTTCACCTTCAACATCTTGACTCAAACTAAATAAAAATTTCTGTATCCGTGTCTTTTACGTTAGCGTACACATACATAATTCCATTAGGAAAAATATTTGTACGTATTCGCATTGCATCGTTTGTTATTTGTGTTAAGTCAAATAACAAATAAGTATGAGGCTTACGTGTTACCTCCCCGAACACATTCACGATTTTCTTACTATATCGAGGCATAATTTGCCTTGCTAAAAATTGTATTTGTAATTTATCACGATGATTTTTAAATACTATAATATAATGCGCATTTAAACTAATATCACGTGCATGTCTTCCTCTTGGAAATTAATTTCGAATAATAAATATCACAGTCAACTTTTTATGATGTGCAAACTTTGTAAATAAATAAGCATCATGTAAATTAATTAGCATCATGTACATAAATTAGCACCATGTAGCTATGATGTAAATACATTAGCATCATCACCATTGGTTTCTGACATTAAATCATCAAGTATTAGTAATGAATTTTCTTTAATTTCAAAATTATTCATGTCAGATATTCCCTCTAGAAAACGGATTTTTGAATGTGTGTCCAAGTTTGGTATTACTGCACCATAACACCAAACAATATCATTAAATTTTAAACTAAACATTTGGTCACGTTCATTAAGTAATCTATTTAAAAAAACATATTTTCCCCGCCCTTGACGGTCCTGCAATTAAAATAGTAGAAAGATGTTGAAAGTTTAACATCTTGTACTGAAATGAATGAATAGAATAGAACTTTTGCTTTATCTATCTATCTATCTATCTATCTATCTATGTATCTATCTAATCTATCTATAGCTGCTTGAAAGTGGCTTATTTGCGGACTCGTAATTTATAGGTCTGAAAATAATGGTACGGCATAATAAATTATAGTAGGTACAGTGAATTGCGTAGAATTAACCAAAAAATAAAAGCCGACTAGCGTTTCATTGCAAAATTGTGCTATCAACTGAGAAAATCATGTCCCAGAGTGGTCTATTTGCCGACTATGAAAAAAACAAAGAAAAGTGTTTTATTTTTAGAATATTGATGTTTGATAGACATTAGAGAGCTGAAAGGAACAAGTTAATCTTTATCAACTATATTATCAACCTTCAAATAAAAAAGTTCGCATTTTTGGGACAAAAAAGTCAATGTGTTAGTCAAGAATGATATTCGGTCATCAGAGGGAAAAGTGAAAAGAAATGAATTTTTAAAATTTCTGATATTAACTGTTGTGAGTATCTGTAATTGTTTAATGTGGTATTATTAGCCATTAAAATATGTTTTCCATCTTGATTGAGCGTTTAATATGCAAATATTTATTATAAACCGAAAAAAGTGGTCTATATGCGGAAAAAGGCCCAGTTTTCGCGAAAAACCGGAATAATTTAATTTTCTGTAAATGTTTAAGGAAAATAAGGTTTGAAACATATTTCCCCTTAGGGTGAGATTGTACATGACAACTATTACTTCAATATTTTCATTAAAATGCTTAATAATGCACATACAATAATTAAAGCTGCTTGTGGTCTATTTGCAGAATTCAGTGTCACCATCTCCTATCTGAAAACTTCAATGTCATTTGACCGGTGTTTTAGATCAAATACTTAAAACCGAGTGTAAGTTAATGATGACATTCAATTTATGAAGATGAATTCCTAATTGACATGAGAAAATGCACCATGCGGTCCCTTTCAATCGTCACATGATTAATTTTCTTGCCCAGTTAATATTTTAGTACGTGCTACTTAGTTTGCAACATTGTGTTTTTGTGGTCTAAATGCGGAGTAAGGCTGCCAACCTTGCACAGTAGATAATCTACAATATAACGATACACAATAGATAAAATTTTTTGATGTCGAAAATGAATTTTACTTGCCATACAATGTTTTTTCACGAAATTAAAGCTAGATTTCAATCGTTTAAATATGGAAAAATACAATTATATTTCCAAAAATGCAAAAATTATTTACGAATATTAGGGAAGAGATGCAAAAAATTACACAGACAGAGACAGAGTTTTCTTATCTTACAAGATAGTCATACTTGATATTTGTGACTACTTTCACATACATCTATAAACTTGCCTTGCCTCCTCCTCCCCATGTACTTTCAAATTTCGACTTGAAACTAAAATCAACCGTTTGTTTTTTGTGTGTTGTTGACTCTTTGGAGGAAACAATCGTTTGTTTCGATAAACATTAAGAGAGATATACAAAACAAAGTTGGGGCAAATTCACACTAACTCCCTCACTTTCAAATTTCGATTCAAAACCAAAATCAATCTTTTGTTTTTGATTGTTTTGAGGAAAAGATAGTTTGTTTCGAAAAACTTCAGGAGATATTTGCAAAATAAAGTTTGGAGCTTCATTATATTGTCCTTCAGTTTCAAAATCCGACTAGAAACCAAAATCAATCGTTTTCTTTTCATTTTTTATTGATTGTTTTGAATAAAGAAAAAATAATTTATTTCGAAAAACTTTAACAGATATTTAAAAATAAAGCTGGGACTAACTTCACACTGAGCCCACTTTCAAATTTTGATTCGAAACCGAACCAATCGTTTGTTTTTCAGTTGTTACTGATTCTATTGAGAGAAATAGTTTCTTTCGAAAATTATTAAGTATTGCTCTACACATAACAAAAACAATATGAGTCCGCTTCCAACATTGATCGTCATAAAATGAAAAAGGTATTATATAGCAAGACGCGGTCATCTGTAATCAATTAAGCATTCCAAGAATATATTTGGTCTCCACTCTAATATCTCTACTAAAACTAGAAGTAATATAAATTTTAACCACTTATGATTTCAATAATAATTGAAAAAATATCATACCATTAAAACTAAGCACCATCACCTGGTGTATATGTGACACTTGTTTAATGTATAAAGGGAGAATGAAGCACTATTTTTATTCAGTCTTTGTTCCATCAAATAGTATTACTTTCTTTCTTTTTTATTTGTAAGAAATAAAGCAATTTTAAAGCGTTATTATCTAATCTTTATTCGTTGTGTTTCACTTCTTACTATCAAAATATAAAAGAAAGTAATGAAATACCGTACTGGTTTCTTATGGAATCTGTATCGTATCGGGTATTATTATTTGGCCTTTTCCTTTTTAAAGTTTATCATAAAATATTTTCTACTTTCAATTGATATTAATTATTCAGTCATATATATAAACACTTGAAATTATATGAATTTCGGAGTCTGGACTCCCCTTGATGAATTTCTGCGTATGCTATTGATTGTGTTCCTTGATTGTGTTCCTCTTCACATTTTTTACTACTTTCTGCTTTGAATGCAATTTGGAAGTGCGGGGCAATCGTGAAGATGACCACCAACTTTATTATCAAAATATTTTAATGCTTTTCGATTTTTCTCCTCCGCGATAAACACCACCTTTACAGAGACACTTATGTGTCGGGTGGGGAGGATTGCGTGCTACAGTGAAATTTAGAGATGTGTCGGTGATAGTTCACTACGAGATGGGCCACCCCTACCTTGCCTAAGAAGGTTAGGTTGGGACATTGCCTAAGAACAGATTGTATCATGAGGGACGTCCTAGAGGATATGGTGTCGGGAAAGAGATGGAGGGTGCGAAGGAGACTACAGTTAATGGATGATATAAAAACAGAAAGATCATACGCGAAGACGAAGAAGTTAGCGGAGGACCGTGGAGCGGAAGCTTCTCAGCTGCGGCAAGTGACCTGCCAATAAAGGCAGAATACCTATGATGATGATGACGATTTTTCTTCGAAACAATCTATAACATGCAAAAAAGAAATGATTGAGTCTTTTAAAACTGAAATTTGAAATTTAAACGACTAGTATGAAGTTGGCCCACGCGACTTTATTTTGTAAATGGCTCTTAATATTTTTCGAAACAAACTATTTTCTCTTAAACTAATCAATAAGAAACGAAAAACAAACTTGACTTGAGCTTTGAATCGAAATTTAAAAGTAGAATAAGCGATGTGAAGTGGCCCATCAAACGCATTCTGTAAATATTTCTAGTTGTTTTTTGATTTTTTCTTCAAAACAATCAACAACGATCGAGGAACAAATTACTTTCATCCAAACCACATCGTAAATATATTCTTATGTTTATTGAATCAAACTACCTTTCTTCAAAATAATCAACAACAAACCCATATCAAACGACTGATTTTAGTTTTCAATCGAAATTTGTAAGTAGAGGGACCAGGGCAAATCTGTCCATATTCAAAATTTGTTTTGTAAATATATCTTTATGATTTTCGAAATAAATATTATTTTCTTGAAAACAATCAAATACATACGATTGGCTCTGGGTTTGGATCAAAATTTAAAAGTAGGGGAATTACAGTGAGAGTAAATATCTCTTCATAATTTTTGAAGGTAACTATTTTTTCTACAAAAGAATGAATAACAAACGGAAACAAACGATTAGCTTGGATTTTGAATCCAAATTGAAATGTGAGAATCGAAAGTAAAGTTAGCTACACCCCAATCCGAAAGTTAACTACAGTCCAGTTTGTAAATATCTCAGTACGTTTATGGAAACAAACGATTTTTTCTTCAAAAGAATCGACAACAAACGAGAAACAAACGATTGAGATCGGTTTTAAAACAAAATTTGAAATTGGGGGGACAATGTGAAGTTGCCACCAACTTTATTTTATAAATATCTCTTGAAGGTTTTTGTAACAAAATATTTTTCTTTAAAAAAATCGATAACCAACAAAAATACATGCTATTGATTTTGGTTTTGAATCGAAATTTGATAGAGAGCCACTTCACACTGTTCCCCCCCCCCCACTAACTTAATTTTGTATATATCTCTATGTTTTCGAAACAAACGATTTATTATTCAAAATAATCAATAACAAACGAAAAGCAAAGGTTTGCAGGCCCGTATTTATTAATTGTGCTCCCCTGTGTTCTACATAATTTGCCGCCCCCTTCCACACAACCTTTGATTGATGATTATGATATTGAGTTTAACGTCCCGTTCAGCAGCGAGGCTATATGAGACGTGGACCTACTGAGTAACGTGAAATCTGAACCACACGAGCTCCCGCCGGGTATCAAACCCGGATGTCCCAAGCCATAGGCGCGTACGCTAACCGCTTAGCCACGAAGGAACTCCACACAAACTTATGTCTCAAACAAGGAAACAAACTTTGATTTTGCAAACATACCAGCTCTTGTTAAGTAGCAGTTTAAGTATTACAATTTTAGTTGAGTTGATTTTAGTTTAGCGCCCCTTTCAGCAGCGAGTCTATATCAGACGTGGACCTACTGATTAACATGGAATCCGAACCACATGAGCTCCGGCCGGGAATCGAACCCGGGCCTCCCACGCCAAAGGCGCGGACGCTAACCGCTTACCTACGAAGGAGCTCTTTTAAGTATTACAAGTTACAAACGTTATAATGTAATTTTACATATTTCTCTCAATGATGACTACAATGTGGTATTCTGTCTAAAGGTAGGTGTTTGAACGGAAGGTTCATGGGCAAGATAAACCCATGGATAGTGCCATTGCCTTCCATGAGATGATGATGACGTACCAAGGACGGGACCTACAGCTTAACATGGGATCTGAACCTCTTGTGTCCCCACCGGGAATCTAACCCAGAATCCTTTGATTACAAGGCAATGAGCTTAACCGCTCATTCATTGGGGACAGATTCTCTCAATACTGGCATGTAATTTATTCATTTATGTTTTAATTTACTGTCCTTAGAAAATATATTTTATTAATTTCTAGAGAGAGAGTACCCTACTAGAGATCTAATGAGGGCGTGATTTTGAAGCTGGGATTGGCTGACATCCATCACTGAGGCACCAATAATTATTGGTGATAACTGCTAAGAAAAATAACTGTTTGCATTATTCACCATCAGCAATGGTTTAATAGCATCCATATGAATGATACAATAAGCTGTTTGTCTGGCTGTCTGTCTGTGGCGCTTTTCAACTCGAGAACCATATTAGATAGAAAAATGAAATTTTAATATGTTTTAAAGCTCTAAGAGAAATGATCCAAATGACTGTTCCAGGTTCTTAGGTTACACTTGAGCTGAGATATGGGGATGCAAAGTACCCATAAGAATAACATGGGGCATTTTAAAAATAATCGAAAACGACCAATATTAGAGTTGATTCATAGTTTTTGAGGTCGATGAGATGAATAGTGACAGTTTTAGTCCAATTCAACTTTAAGGTCTTACTTCACTCCCCAGGAAGGAAGCGAGAGTTTAAAGGTAATAGAAAGCGACAAATATTAGTGTTAAATTCATAGTTTTCGAGGTCGCTGAGTTTATTGGTATCAGTTTTCATTATGTTCAAGTTCATCCTCACCCCTTGGGCTGAGGGTGGGAGAAAATGACTTCTTTAAAATAATCAGACAACCTAGCTTATTAGTAATTATTGTAATTGGAGCGAATTAAACACATTAAGATATTTTCTCGCGCTTGCGCGGGACTCTGCGAGTTGTTAGTTTTAAATGTTACTTTATTGTGAATCTTTCGCAGTTCACTAAATTTTGCAGTTCACTAAATTTCACCGCCCTGTGCTCGAGCACAGGATAGCACTTACATAAATACGGGCCTGAATGTATGGCTTCGTTTCCGAATCAAAATTAGAAAGTAGCGGATGGGCAATTCACAAACGTCTTTCATATATTTGCCATAGTTGTTATCAGTGCCTTGTCCGAGGCGGAAAGACTCATATGGTCCTAGTTAAAGGGGATAAATTATTACAATTACAAGCCTGGATTTTTGATATATTCTATTAAAATTAAAGTTAATAGAAATTTTAAGTTATTGTATTTTTAACCAAAAAGTGTACTTACTTTTTCCTGGTGTCAAAATGAAATGATTTATGAAGTTCTTTTTTTATATATGAATTTCGCTTTAATAGATGTAATGTTACTGAGTCTGTTATTTTGGGCCACTAATAACATTTTTTTTAGCACCATAAATATTTATTTTTGCAGAGTTTCTCAAAAAGTACACATAAGGTTTTATCTCCCGCATGTCAGTTTCTTACGTTCAGCTAGCTTTATCGATTGATATGCATATGTCATCTTTGGACAATTATTGTACAATAATCTATTGTCGACTTTAAAGAGATAATATACGTAGTTGTTTTAGAAGTATATTAATACGAACATCTTATGAACCTTAAGTGTAGAAGTAGATTATTACATGAATAAATTATTGTAAAATTTCTTGTACTTACATCCTTCCATGAAAGCTAGTTCAGAGAATAAATTTTTCTTTTAAGAATAATATTAATAGCAAATTCTTCCCAACAAAAACACAGTGTAACGTACTTAATTTTATAAAACATTTAGTAGCTTATTTTACGACATTCTCCTTTTTGTTCAGTACATTACATTAGTTATAAATGTATATATATATAAATAATTGCATATATATTATATTAATATTATTAATAATTATTCGATTTTGAGAAAACGCAATGTAATTTTTTTAGGGGATTCCAATGATATCCCACTTCGCCACGAAAATTTGCCAAGAATGGAAGGGTGAATTTATACCTCATTTAAATAAACATGTTCTAGGATAACTTTCGTTTTAAAAAAATGTTGATGCAATATGGCATATATTTTCTTTGAACCTCTCAGGGAGGAGCTGAAATCAGTGAAGTATCTAGAGATTGATTACACCCAATCCGACGATTTTTAAAAATCCAAGATATCAGATAAATGTTAATCGATTTTTATAAATGTTCTTTAGTTACTATTTTCTTTAGGATTCTTCATAGTCTTTAGTGCTTGGGATCAGTCAGGAATAAATCGATGGCTTTACCCCTAGTATAGGGTAAATTCCCCCTCAAGGGGTGTGAGGTGGATCAAAGCAACCCCATGTTGTAAACATTCAAAACAATTTTGCAAGATAAGCTACACTATAACTTTCGTAATAATAATAATAAATTTGACTCAATATGCTGTATATTTTTTGAGTCTTAACAATCATCCCTACTACGTGAATTTAAAATAAATCGAGAACTAGACATTGAACTTATCTCATTTCCCCGGTGTTCAAATAAATAAGTGTTCTACAATTACATACGTAACATTGTTCTATTTTGACATGTCAATAATGAGGGAGTGAATCCCTCCTGATTGTAAATAAAATATTTCCACGGCAATTCCATAGGTTTCCTATTTTTATAAAACATATTGTGTATTTTGTTCGAGGTTTTAGACTTACTCGTAGGAGTGTAGAGGTAGAATATGGGAGAAAAGGTAGAACCCAAGAGAACTCACGAACACAATATTTTCTTTAGTTAACGTCTCACGTTATGCATCTAAATTAAGGGAGACGGTGATGATAAGAATGAACGAAATTGTGGAATAAAGACGAGAGAGAACAGGAGAACCCCTTGAAATTTCGATGCACACAGTTTGCCACCACGAAAACAACTTAATGAAAAACTGGGATTGAACCGGGGACCTTACGCACCATAGATAAGTGCTTTACCATAGAGCATCTATAGTTGAGTTCTTTACCTATTTAACGAAAAATAAATTACAGTACTGTATTAGAAATCTGAATTTATGTTTTCTATAAAAGTAATAAATTCTACGTAACTTAAATATGTATATTTATAAATATGTTACATTAAAAAATACAGCAAAATTTCTGAATACAGTACTTCTTATAGTCACACGTTTAAAATGAACATCATGGTGTGAAATGCACTTGAATTATGCATATTTTTTGAGAGTGATTGTAGCACGTTGCAGTGCACTTGAATTTTCTAATTATATAAGCATCACTGTTAATTTCTTATCTCAATTTAAAAATATCAGTGCATTTTTAATTCATATTATTAATAAGCAAACAAGTTTCACTAACACAAACTGTCGTCATTTAGAAATCCTAATCCAAGAATATCAGTGTCTTATAACTTTGAGAGTATTAAAAGATGACTATATTAACAAAACTGTATTGACGGGCTTCCACGACAACTTATTATAAAGATAATCAAGAAAATTGTGTCGCTTTTTGTGGAGATCTGTGTTCAATTGGCTCCGACACCGTGAGTTGAACGCGGCTGGTGATAATGCCAAGGTCAGTTGTTGTTGTGGGTATATCTACTACCTGGTTGTGGGTACTACCTGGTTGTGGCAGTTCACTTACACCGTGAACTTGCTTAAGGACAGAGTGAGCATGGGACCTCCACAGAACGTCATAAGTGCTTGTATGGTTTACAAGTTCAATCTCGGGTCAAACGCCGCTGCAGCGAAGCGGAAGATATACCAGGCCTTTGATGAGATTGTCATGACTACGCGTACAGTGCAGCGATGGTTTAACAAGTTTAAGGACGGTGACGAAACACTCGAAGACGCACCACGTGCCAGAAGACATGTACAAAATGAAGATTGTCAGCCAGCAATTCAGGCGAACGGTTTCCAGACATACGAGGTACTGGAACTACAATTCAGTGTAAGTGGATAAACCATTTGGCAGCACCTCCATCAACTGGGGAAGCACTACGAGCTAGGGAGATGGGTCCCACATGAACTGACTACGGAAAAGAAGGCAACACGAGCAGACACATGTGTTTGTTTGTTTTCTCGTCTGAGGAAGGGACCATTCCTGGACAGGGTGTTGACATGTGATGAGAAGTGGGTCCTGTACGAAGCTCCACGGTACCTTCATCATTGGTTAGCATCCCATGAACCGGTTCCAAAACAGCCGAAACCAGCACTGCTCCGAAGAACGTCCTCCTGTGTGTTTGATGGACTGCTCGCGGCACCATGGATCGAGATCTGTTACAAGGAGTTGAACCGCGCTCAAGAAAAACTCAAAACTCTGGAGCCAGCACTTCTGAATCGCAAAGGAACAACAGGGCAACGCCCAGCTCCACGCGGTTAGAATGATCCGGGACACCATTCTACGCCTTGGATTGGAAACCCTATTGCATCTGCCACACTCCCTGGACATTGCACCTAAGATCATTACCTGTTACATTCCATGGACAATCACCTTAGAGGACGCCAGTTCAAATTCCTAGTAGAGGTGCAAAATAGGGATGGCCAGAACCGGTTCCTGGTGGAACCGGTTTTCGGTTCTGAACGGATCCGGTTCTAGAAGATCCGGTTCCGGAACCGGTTTTTCGGATCCAGGTCTGGAACCAGTTCTTCGGATCCAGTTCTAGAACCGGTTCTTCGGATCCAGGTCTAGAACCGGTTCTTCGGATCCAGGTCTGGAACCGGTTCCTCGGATCCAGGTCTGGAACCGGTTCTGAAAACAGAACCGGTTCCTCGCGGAACCGGATCCGCTGGAACCGAAACTTTGTGACCATCCCTACGCTAAACCCGAGCTGCTGGCAAGCTGTGAACAGTATGCTAGATGAAATGGTAGAAGCGACAGGCAGGCGCCCAGGCGGCGGCAGCTTGTCTCATTTGGCTAAATAAACTGGGTAACTGGCAAACTCATTGGTTAAACAGGCAAACTGGCCAACTCATTTGGCTAAACACCCACTGGTGGACCAAAATTGTTTTTCTGGGGGCACAAACGGGTCTGGGCGGGGAAGGCACAAGCGCATGGTCCTCTTTGCATTATTTTTGAAGGTGAATTTTATGCCTCCTTTACGGGTCTTTGGGGGCTTTCGGATCCAGGTCTGGAACCGGTTCCTAAGATCCGGTTCTAGAACCGGGTTTTCAGAACCAGATGTGGAACCGGTTCTTAAGATCCGGTTCTGGAACCGGGTTTTCAGATCCAGATCTGGAACCGGTTCTTAAGATCCGGTTCTGGAACCGGGTTTTCGGATCCAGGTCTGGAACCGGTTCCTAAGATCCGGTTCTGAAACCGGGTTTTCGGATCCAGGTCCAGAACCGGTTCCAGAACCGGTTCTAAAAATCGGATCTCCGAGAACCGGTTCCTCGCGGAACCGGTTCCGCCGGAACCGGAACTTTGTGGCCATCCCTAGTGCAAAATGCACTTGATACCTTCTTTGCTTCACGACCCACCGCGATGGAATCCATGGTCATCCGAAACGTTGGCAAGCTCGTCGATGTTTTTGGGGGTCATTTTTAATCTTCGAGGTACGTCTTAGGTGACATTGATGGTAGAATGTGGTGGGTGAAAAAGCGATATAACTTTTTTGGTTTCATTTATAAAATGTGTACCCCTGAAAAGAATTTAACTCTTACCGCCTAGCGGCTTAAGCTGATAAGAACTATGTCAAATGAGTAGAAGAAGGCGTAGTCACTAGCGTGAGAAAAATAAAATGAGATGAACTAGTAAGGTGGAAATTTTTAGAGAAGAAATATATATTCTGATGGAAATAATATGTTACGTCTACCCCTGAAATTGGATTTACCCAGATAAACCTAAGCAAGTATTGCCAACTAGCGGTAAACCTTAAATCGCATGATTGCCAAGTAATGAGGCTATCTACTGAGCATAGTTATATTGTAGAAAATGCAGAGGTTGGCAAGCCTTATTACGCATTTAGACCACAAATTTCTCAAGTCAGCAAATAGACCACCAAGATTCCGCCAATAGACCACCTCAATCAGCAAATAGGCCACTTTCATAAAAGTAGATAATGGAAAGTGGTCTTTCTGCTGACAAATTTCCGCAACTAAACCAATTGCAGATTACTATCTATCTATCTATCTATCTATCTATCTCTCTCTCTCTCTCTATATATATATATATATATCTATATATCTATATCTATCTATCTATCTATCTATCTATATCTATATCTATATATATATATATATATATATATATATATATATATATATATATATATATATATAGATAGATAGATAGATAGATATAGATATATATATATATATAAATATATATATATATATATACTCACACAGAAAGAAAAAATTAAGCTTGTATTGACTAGATTTAACGACTTTTATGTAAAAAACAATGCAACAAGAAAAATTAAAGATTGTAATTACTAGATTTAACACCGAGTTTGCATAAGAAGCAAAATATTTCATGCTTACGCTTGTATAGCAAGCGAAATATTTAATGGCTACGCCTCTTCTGAGCTTGCATAGCAAGCAAAATATTTAATGCTTAGGCTTGAATAGCAAGCGAAATATTTAATGGCTACGCCTGTTCTGAGCTTACATGGCACGTGAAATATTTAATGGCTACGCCTTCTGAGTTTGCATAGTAACCGAAATATTTAATGGCCTCACTTATTGTGAGCTTCCATGGCAAGCGAAATATTTAATGGCTACACTTATTTTGAGCTTGCATGGCAAGCGAATAAAGAAAAAAACATTCATTCAGATTACATTCACTCGTTCGTGGGCCTATAACCGCAAGGTACACTTGCACGTTTTTTTATAGGTTCATCGTCAGGAACGTCTAGTTCATCAATTCGTTTACGTTTTTTATTGACCTCACGGTGTGTCTTTGTTTCTGTACAGCTAAAGTTACGTACGGTACTAGTTGGATATTCTATTGTTATGAACTCTAATTGTCCAGACACTAATTTATAGAAACGCTCAAAGTTAATTTTTTGAGAGGTTCTATCGTTTAGTGTTATACCTCTAATTTTGAGTATATACCGAACATCCCCTTGGGGATACCCTAACAGTAACTTTTACCCTATAACAGTAATTTTTGGCGCCTAAACCAAATTAGCCTAAAGTAAACTCCCAACCTTGTGGAATTTCATCAGTTTGATCACCCAAATAGTTTCCAAGCTGTAACAAAGGTTCCTAATCTTTTTTCTGTATATAAATAATACTGTCGGTTTCACAGTAGATTGCTCTGTCTGGTCCAACAGTCGTCAATAGCTTGTAAAATTCAAGTCTAGCCCACGAAGTAACAAAGTCAGCTAAAATGACATTGCAAAATTCGAGAGAGGTATTTTCAATCTCAATGTCTCTGTAAGTGATAATTAAATGATCATCATTAATTGGGACCACAGTACCTAGCCGTTTTTAAATTCCTAAGAAACGTTACTTCGTCACCATCAATTACACTATTCGACATATTGATACGCTGTCCCCATTTTCCATATAATGAGTTGAAGTAAATTTTGCATATTGCCTCAATTCTTGGTTCGACCTAATGTTATTATAATTTAAATGTATGCCTTCATGGGCATAATAGTCCTCGATATATTTTTGCTTGTCTTCTTCAGTTTTACAATAAGCAGGAAAACCGGAGGCTTCCTGCTTCATCTGAAGGAAGGAGTTCACATAACATCCAAAGAAGTCAGCTGAATTCCTCTCTTCAGGATCCGTGTGTTCAAATTCCCATATGTCATGTATATCGAGTATTTTGTACCCTTTTTGAAGAGCCAGGTGTAACTCTGGAGTAGAAAATGTTCCTGTAAGAGCACATTCAGCATCACTATAAGTACAACCGTTAGTGGTTTCCTCCTCCATACATGTACGGCAAAGACCGAAAAGTAATCGGCCTTCCGCCACGTACGGAAGAATTGGAAAATACAAGTTTTTGGCGGGCAAAATAGTCCAATTCACTACACTATGTATACGTTCCACATCTGGAAAGTCCGGCCCTGTATGTATCTTAGGTCATTTAACAGACATAGCTTTACATGATATTACGAACAAATAAAGGCTTGTAATATCGGCGTAACATAACTTCTCATTACTCGTACAATTCACGTAACATAAAAACACTTCAATGCGTCCATCATTGTAAAAATTCTTGGGAATAAGGAAATCAGGCAGGTTACTACAACGTTCTTCAATAAACCTTTGTACGTCCTTATCAGTCTTTATCTTCTCATACCAAGAATTTCTCATCCCAGATTTCATATACGTATATACTTAAACTTTTTAGGTACTTCCGGCGGAGCATTGTTTGCTCGTATCTTTTTTCTATTGTATTGTACGATTCTTGACCGTTATGCAAGATGGCGTTGCGGTTAAACGGCGACATGAATGCCAAAAGCAACCCATGAAGTCGAAGGCCGCGTTAAGTCCTTCATGCCACCCGTCGACTTTGTACCTACCAATATACTTCTCCCCAACTTTCCTAGCACGCTGGATTTCTATCCTTAATAGTTCTTCCATATACATAAGCCATTGCATAGCTTTAGTACTATATTTTGTCTTATGAAGGAAACCCAACGCGGGAATTATGGGAATAGTATTTTCAGGTAAGTGCAAAGTACTATATGTACGCATTGCAAGACTTGCAATGGTGAATGATGTAATGAAGCATTGCAAACCATTCGTTTTTTCTCAATAATATCACTAAATTTGATCATCGCTTCTACTAGAATTCTAACATCATTTTCACAATAAGCTAGCATTTCCTTTTGTAGGTTAAAGTCCTCGCCACTTAACGCACGTTCTTGGTGCCAGGCTGTTGTTCTTTTTCTTCAGTGCTTCGTCCCTCAGGTCATAGAATTCAAGTAGGAGTAGGGACCAACATAATTTTGACTTTCTTCTGTATTATACAAATATGGGAAATCTCCCTTTTTTTAAATTTTGACTAAAGCCTAAAGTTTTGGGGAGCTTGGATAGTTTGCAGCCAACGAAGAGAAAAGAATCTCTTAAAAAAAGATTTCCAATGTTAACATTAACAAATTTCTGACCCCGAAAAAGCACATTAGGAATAATATCCTGCTCCTCTATTAGATTTCTAAGGCAAATAAAGACCATCGTAGCGACTAGCATTATGGCCGACACAAATTTTACGGCCAAAGACTAATACATGATTAATAAAATCCGTCATTGTCTTAAAGAAAACGAACGATTTCCAATGCTGTCACCACATGTCTTACATGGTTCTTCAATTCCTTTAGTTATACAATTATGACAAATATGTTTACAACATATGAGCACTACTTTATGTTCCCTTTCACCGCGCGCATTTGGTGCCTTTAACATCGTTTCCACATCATAAGCTATATACAAAAAACCTATTAGTATGTACAGGTTTTGTCTTTGTACAATACATGTATGGGTTATATCAACATGCATACGGCACGTTGAACAGGAATGCTCAGTACAGACATGATTTGATTTTCGACGCCTGTTATCAAAAATGATACCACAATCAATGCAGACCTTAGTGTTATTATATACAGATCTAGCCGCTTAATTACGCTTCAAATGATTTTCAAAACACACACCCTCAGCAAACTCTCTATTGCATGCATTACTTTTAATTTTTTAGTAGTATAATCCCGTTCGTGTTTGCATTCGCAAAGACAACACTGAATTTTTCACTTGTGTTTATATGGCAACCCATTATACGCTTGGAAACAATAATAACAATACTGCCGTTTACTAAGCAAAGTTATAGTGTTGGGAATGGCTTCAAAATGGCCAATACTGTCACCTCTCTTATAGCAAATAAAAATATTATTTTCTGCATACTCTCCTGGGTAACGAATTATATATTCCCGGTTATTCTTTCATGTTCCTCATAAATCACAATTTGATACTCTCCATTTAAATAGGCTTGAAACGTACCCACATCTTTAATGTCACACCCACCCTTTGTTTCAACGTTAATCCCTGCCTTCTCGCTGAGAACTTCTGCTTTAACAACCCATGTGTTACGATCACTTCTCTTTAGGTTGTACAAATCATCTTTTATGCCGTTCAGCTTTACTTGCCACCAAACAATTGCCATGCGGAGTCAATAAAATATTCTTATTATATATGAATATTAAACGCTTTTCTAAATAATCTTGGTATTTTGAATATTTTTCAACGGCACTCCGTGCATCTCTTCCTTGTCCGTGCATACTGTCAGCCAAGTGGAACCGAAAAAGTACTTCTTACCCCAAAAGGAATTCCTCATTTGAATTTAAATCTCGTTCAATTGAGGCAAAAATTGTTTTAGCAGAAAAATTGTGCTTTCCTCTCCATGGTACATACACAGAT
Source organism: Thermobia domestica (assembly GCF_964235325.1). NCBI lineage: Eukaryota > Metazoa > Arthropoda > Insecta > Zygentoma > Lepismatidae > Thermobia > Thermobia domestica. The sequence goes on from NC_137457.1 coordinate 205,875,076, forward strand.
TTGTTGTTTCTACTGCTAGCACTATCTATGTATAATCCAGTATAATCCATGGGGCGATCGCTAGATAACACATGCTCTAACGCAAAATTAAATAAACTTTCAATATAGGCCTCTGGATTATCGATGGGACTCTCATTATCCACAGGTCTAACCGCGATTTCATGGCCCGTAAGATGTAACTTAGGAAATCTTTTTGTGCTTTCTCTAACAACTTCAAAGTTACTATTGCTCTGATTTTGCCCGTCATTATTAATATTACTACTACTACCAGTAGTACTATTATTACTACTACTAGTACTGGTACTACTACTTGTACTATTATTATTGCTCCTATATCCAACCAATACTGGATCAGGGGCGTATGACGGGCCAGGCTGAGGATCAGATTGGTTCCCATAACCATGAATGTCATGTACACAATGTTTAGATGGGGCATTGTAAACAGGATTTTGTCCCTGGACCTGTTGCGGGGGTATAACCAAAAGATCGTCCATATTTTCAACCAATCTCATTTCTCCTTTTTCAACAGAATCTAAATCTACCCCATCTAAAATGCCAAGTTTTAATTAGATAACTAATTTAAATTAGTATTATTACTCAATTTATACTTTTCTTGAGGGGTCACGGTTGCGGGTGTTTCAGATGGAGTTAAACATTGTTCCGAAAAAAACCGCGCCCCAAAGTCAAAAAAATCCGATAACTATATATTTTATTCTATTCACTTGTTATTCTATTCACAGGATAACAAATACAGAAGTTTTCGTTGAGTACAATCATAAGATTCTTTCGTACGGAAAAATCCGTAAACAAGAAAATCTAAGATGTCAGCACGGGATACACAGTGCTGCAATAATAAAATATCATTACCTTCAAAAGCATGAAGGGCGCGTAGTAGTGCATCGCATATTTGAGACCCGCGATATCCCAACCGCTGTAATTCCTTAATGGCCTTCTAGGTGCTGAAGACACGGGGGTAGCCGTTGAGACCGCGTAACACTTCTCGAAGGTAGATCCCAGCAATCATATTGAACTCTTCGGTTGCGCAGAAGAAATCCATCTAAAATAGACAACAGAGAAACAGAGAGTTTGAGTTCGCTTTACTAAAAAGTTTCTTACTGAACAATAAAGCTTAATAAAATTGAATCTGACAAGAACAGTGAAAACATATTTTCAGTGAACAGTTAAATAATAACAAAAGAATGAGTCAATGAAATACTTTCAAGCTATAAATAAATAAATAAATAAATAAGTATATATATATATATATATATATTCAAACAATTACCAAGAGAAAACAGCAAACGCACTAGTTATTGTTCCACAAACTAAGTGCAGTTAAAAAAACTCTTGCTTACTGATTGATAACTTTTAATTGAAGCTGAATGTAACAAGATCAATGATCAAATATTTTCAAAAATCAGTTAAATATTGTGTAAAGAATGTGTCAATTAATTTCTTTCAGGTCTTGCTTAAATAATAATAAAACAATTAACAGAAAAAGACAGGAAACGCAGTAGTTGTTGCTCCAGAAACTGACCGCAGTTTTAAAAAAATCTCCCTCAGTCTTCAATAACCCTTAATAAAACTAAATGTAACAAGAATATTGATAGAATATTTTCAAAGATCAGTTAAATATTATGTAAAGAAAGAGACAATAAATTACTTTCAGGTCTTGCTTAAATAATAATCAAACAATTACCCGAAAAAGACAGTAATTATTGTATAAGCTTAACTGTGGTTCAGTCTTTAATAAAATGTTTTCACTGAACATTAATACTGAATAAAACGAATCATGGAAAAGTGTAAAATGAAGGACTTTCGTTTCTTAAATAATCAATAATTATAAAATATACAATACACTTTTTAATCCTTTGTTGTTCAATGATTAATGTCTAAAACAAGCATATTGCGTGTCCGCGTCAGTAGTTTTACATTTCAAGAAATGGTAGTTTCTAATTAAAATCGAATATTCTTTTTTATGCTACTGCAAGTTTGTTATTCAATCCGTCCTGGATTAATTCACTGTAATATAATAATAATAGATTTCAATAAAAATTCTTGTCTTTAAAAAGCTATACTGACAATTTTTATTTTATTTTAAAATAATTGATTGAATTAGGTGTTTGAAGCTAAACGAAATTCCTATTCGATGTTTTACGTATCACAGCGTAAAATAAAATGTTGTAAAACACATTAGTAACCAATATATATATATATATATATATATATATATATATATATATATATATATATATATATATATATATATATATATATTATAGATTAAAACATCATGATTTGATGTTTTGCATATCCTTTGGTATCTGGAGACAACTAGCCTGAAAATCTGGAACTAGTTCGTTCAGTATCAGGTGCTGTATGAAGTGTGTGGAAGTTAGCGCAATCTGGTGCCAAAATTTCAAACTGTTCAGTTTTATCTGACGTATAAAGTAGTGGTATACCAATATTTTTTCCTGCTTTCTACACGTAAGTAACCTAATATATATGATGTTTTAATCTTAAATAATATATATATAATTAACAGTTGTCTTCTAATAAGTTAATTCAAGACAAACATAAGTGGAAATTTCTGTTAGTTAAAGTAGAGTTACCCCATAATAATAATATATATTAATGAACCATTCTTCCAAATAAGTTTGTTTGTTCAAAGTTAGCTTCCATAAGGAAATTCCATTTCCTTTCCTTTCAAAATTCATAAATATGCAGCAAATATGTAGAGCTTTCTATTTAAATACAGACACAAAGTGTTTAATGCAAGTGCTTTTCTACAATATTTGTTCTCAATTCAGATCCTAGGGAACATCAGTTCATGCTTTAAAAATCCTAACAACACCGTATTTCGTTTGCTCTAACAAAACGCGTTTATTTAAAACAATTCTAACTTCAAAACATGTATTATATACTAGCATAGTATCACAAAATACATCTTGAATAAATTCTTTCGTGTAAGCCGATCCGGGTTCAATTCTAGGTACTGTTTCCCGCAAGTATGTATGTATGGCTTATACCATTGCTAAAACCAATACAAATTTCGCTATTACAAGAAAAGTGTAAAACCATGTGTCATACAGTCTTGGTGTTGAACAATAAATCAAATCTTATAAACCCTATAATTATAACTTTTCTCACGAATACTTTCATTCTAGTATTTTTTTCAAAAAATCTGCTTTATTAGTGCCTACATATGTCGTAAATGCATTTTCTATATATAGCCTTATGTAGTACAGTAACTGCCCGTAATTTTTTCCTAAAGTTTTCCCGTTTCCTTTTGCATTCTCATTCTACTATTTTTCAAGAACGTAACTTATCAAATAAAGTTTTACAACTCAATAAATATAAGATTTCTGTTCAACTTTATATTATAGATTATGTTTGTCAGTATGTGTTTTCCCCGATTTCACCCACATTATCATTCTACTATTTCAATATTCTAACAATCGTATTACTCTTTCTCGCAGAAAATACCGTAAAGAATCAAGCAAAAGTAACCTACATTTGATTTCTGATACGTCGAACTTGAAACATAATTTTAAAAATCTTCAAACACCAAATCCAATCTCCAATACACACACAGTAACATAAGGATTAGGTTTATGCTACAATCTTATTTTATATACTTTATTTATTAAGGTCAGTGGGTGGGCAAACATTCATGGGTCATTCTCTGCATACAGGTGGAAATACAATTTTATTTCATATATGAAAAAAGGGAATATCATACTTTTAACAGTAAATTGGAAACTTCCACACATTTTTGTATGTGTTAACGGCTTATCATCTGATAATCATTAAAGTGTTTGTGTGCGTGCATAATTTTAGAAATTCCAATTGAAATCTACCTTTATATATATGGCTTAAACTACGTGCTCAATATGTTTTTATTTATGTTTCAACTATTCAGTTAACTGTTTGTAGCAATACAAAGATGACCACTTCCATATAAATCCTTCCAGTATGTATATAAACAAAACAACTTGTCTCCGATTACGGAATTACACAGGCAAAAAAGTGTGTCGACACACATACTCAATCCTCAATTCCAACGAAATGTCCGTAAACACCAAGGAAAGAAAGTTGAAATAATATAGATTAAGCAACTCTAATGTTGATGGGTAGTTCTGACGTCACAAGCATCAGCTGAAAGTTCTGTCTCAAGTTAGACAGTTTCGCTGCTGAGTGTGAAGAGCATGCATGTATGTGCACTATGTTCCTGAAGTCTTCACGACTTTATTTCAATCAGCAACAAAATAAAAAGTAAACGTGTCTTCACGAATTTATTTTAATCAGCCTCACAAGATTCAACAATTAAAAAGTGAAATAAATGAACAAAATGTTCTGCCACTTTTCCCGATTTTCTTCCTGCAGTCCAACTCCCGTATTCGATTCTTGTTTCATTCTCTTTTCCAAATTTATAAAGTAAATAAACAAATAAAATGTCCAATCCATATTTTAAGTTCAATTCCTATATTCAAATCTCTTGTTCTACAATGCAGTTTCCCACCCCCTCCTAATTTTTAGCACGCGGGAATAATTCCCAGCACAGACATTCATCTTTCATATTTCACAAATTTTTAAGTAAATTGTTAGGGATCCAGGGTTCAGTTCCAGTGTAATTTTGTTAAAATATTTTCAGAATATAATTCCTTTGAATAAGAGGACCATGAAACCAGAAAATATAGGAATATCATATTCATAGATATTTCAACATGTAATCACAAGCAATATTCTTTAATATTATTGCCATATAATTCATATGTATAGAAAGCACTCTGGAAGTGGTGGTGAGAACCTGGTTGTGGTGAGAAGTGGTGGTGAGAACCACATATGTGCTCTTTGTGCTCCCTATCTGTTAGAAAATGCTGCAATAATGAAATTTAAAGGTGGTACATTAAGTTAATCTTAGCCCATTTCGATATAATATTTCTTGTTGAACTTTAGAAACTTCCCTCGTACATATCCTATTTAAATATTATTTCCTCATCTTTTTTTAAACATATGTGCTCTATGTAGTGATTATCTGTTAGAAAATGATACGATAGTGAAATTCGGAGAGGGGTAAACTGACTTAATCTTAGGCCATTTCGATATAATATTTCTTCACGAAGTTTAGAAAATTCCCTCGTACATATCTTATTTCAATACTAGTTCCGCACCCTTATTTTAACGTATGGGCTCTACGTAATGCCTCTCTGTAAGAAAATGCAACGTTAATGAAATTTGGAGAGGAGCAAATGTTATAATACTAGCCCACTTTGATATAATATTTCTTGAGGAATTTTAGAAAATTCCCTCGTACATATCTTATTTAAATATTACTTTCCCACCTTTATTTTGACATATGTGCTCTATGTTGTGCCTATCTGTTAGAAAATGCTGCAATAATGAAATTTGGAGAGTGGTACATTGACATAATCTTAGGCCATTTCGATATAATATTTATTATGGAAGTTTAAAAACTTCCCTCGTAATATCTATTTTAAATATTATTTCCCAACTTTATTTTAACATATGTACTCTCTGTAGTGCCTGTCTGTTAGAAAATGCTACGATATTGAAATTTGTGAAGGGGAAAATTGATTTAATATTAGCACATGTTGATATAATATTCCTTGAAGAAGTTTAGAAACTTCCATCGTACATATCTAATTTAAATAGTAGTTCTCACATCCATTTTGTCATATGTGCTCTATGTAGTGCCTATCTGTTAGAAAATGCTACGATAGTGAAACTTGGAGAGTAGTAAATTGACTTAATCTTAGCCCATTTTGATATAATATTTTTTGGGGAAGTTTAGAAAATTCCGTCGTACATATCTTATTTAAATACTAGTACCCGACCTTTGCTTTAACGTATGCGCTCTATGTGGGGTTTACCTGTTAGAAAATGCTACGATAGTGAAATTTGGAGAAGGTTAAATATACATAATCTTAGCCCATTTCGATATAATATTTCTTGTTGAACTTTAGAAACTTTTCTCGTACATATCTTATTTAAATAGTAGTTCCCCACCTTGACTTTAACATTTGAGCTCTATGTAGTGCCTATCTGTTAGAAAATTCTACGATAGTGAAATTTGGAGACGGGTAAAATGACTTAATTTTAGCCCATTTTGATATAATATTTCCTGAGGAAGTTCAAAACTTCCCTCGTACATATCTTATTTCAATACTAGTTCCCCACTTGCATTTCAACATATGGGCTGTATGTGGTCCCTAACTCTCAGAAAATGCTACCATAGTGTAATTTGGAGATGGGTAATTTGTCTTTATCTTAGCCCATTTTGTTATAATATTTCCTGAAGAGGTCTTGAAAAATTCCCTCGTACATATCTTATTCAAATATTGGTTCCCTATCTTTATCTTTACATATGTGCTCTATCTGGTGCCTATCTATTAGAAAATGGTAGTATAGTAAATTTGGAGAGGGGTACATTGACTTAATCTTACTCCATTTCGATATAATATTTCTTCAGGAAGTTCAGAAACTTGCCTCGTAAGTATCTTATTTAAATATTATTTCCCCACCTCTATTTTAACGTATGTGCTCTATGTGGTGTTTACCTGTTAGAAAATGCTACGGTAGTGAAATTTGGAAAGGGTGAAATATACATAATCTTAGCCCATTTCGATATCATATCTCTTGTTGAACTTTAGAAACTTTCCTCGTACATATTTTATTTAAATAGTAGTTCCCCAACTTCATTTTAAGATTTGAGCTCTATGTTGTGCCTATCTGTTCAAAACTCCTACGATAGTGAAATTTGGAGAGGGGTAAATTGACTTAATCTTAGGCCATTTCGATATAATATTTCTTAATGATGTTTAGAAACTTCCCTCGTACATATCTTATTTAAATATTGTTTCCCCAACTTTATTTTAACATATGTTCTCTATGTATTTCTCACCTCTTAGAAAATGCTACTATAATGAAATTTGGAGGGGGTTAAATTGATTTAAACTTAGTCATTTCGATATACCTTTCCTTGAAGCAGTTCAGAAACATCCCTCGTACATATCTTATTTAAATACTAGTTCCCACCTCCATTTTGTGACACCACCTCTATGTAGTGCCTATCTGTTAGAAAATTGGACGACAGTGAAATTTGGAGAGGGTAAACTGACTTAATCCTAGGGCATTTCGACATAATATTTCTTGAGGAAGTTTAGAAACTTCCCTCGTACATATCTTATTTCAATACTAATTCCCAAAATTCATTTCAATATATGGGCTCTTTGTGGACCGTATCTGTTAAAAAATAATGCCATAGTGAAATTTGCAGAGGGGTAAATTGTCTTAAGCTTAGCCCATTTTGATATAATATTTCCTGAAGAAGTATTCAAAAATGCCCTCGTACATATCTTATTTAAATATTGATTCCCCATCCTTATTTTAACATATGTGCTCTATGTAGTGCCTGTCTGTTAGAAAATGCTACGATAGGGAAATTTGGAGGGGGTAAATTGACTTAATCTTAGCCCATTTTGATATAATGTTTCTTGAAAAAGTTTGGAAATTTCCCTCGTACATATCTTATTTAAATACTAGTTCCTTAACTCTATTTTTACGTATGTGCTCTATGTAGTGCCTATCCGTTAGAAAACGTTATGATAGTGTAATTTGGAAAGGGGTAAATTGACTTAATTTTAGCCCATTTTGATATAATACTTCTTGAGGAAGTTTGGAAATTTCCATCGTACATATCTTATTTAAATATAATTTCTCCACCTTTATTTTAACATATGTGCTCTATATAAAGCATTCCTCTTAGAAAATGCTACGATAGTGGAATTTGGAGAGGGTTGAATATACTTTATCTTAGGCCATTTCGATATAATATTTTTTGTGGAAGTTCAGAAACTTCCCTCGTACATATCTTATTTCAATACCAGTTAACCACTTGCATTTTAACATATGGGCTGTATGTGGTCCCTAACTGTTAGAAAGTGCTACCATAGTGAAATTTGGAGATTGGTAATTTGTCTTAATCTTAGCCAATTTTGTTATAATATTTCCTGAAGAAGTTTTGATAAATTCCGTCGTACATATCTTATTCAAATATTGGTTCCCTATCTTTATTTTAACATATGAGCTCTATGTAGTGCCTGTCTGTTAGAAAATGCTACTACAGTGAAATTTGGAGTGGGCGAAATTGATTTAATCTTAGTCCATTTCGATATAATATTCCTTGAAGAAGTTTAGAAACTTCCCTCGTACATATCTTATTAAATATTAATTCCCCATCTTTGCTTTAACATATGTGCTCTATGTAAAGCCTTCCTGTTAGAAAATGCTACGATAGTGAAATTTGGAGGGGGGTTAGTTGATTTAATCTTAGTGCATTTTGATATAATATTCCTTGAAGAAGTTTAGAAACTTCCCTTGTACATATCGTATTTAAATATTACTTCCCCACCTTTATTTTAACATAGGTGCACTATGTTGTGCATATCTGTTAGAAAATGCTGCAATAATGAAATTTGAAGAGTGGTAAATTGATTTAACCTTATTCCATTTCGATATAATATTTCCTGCTGAACTTTAGAAATTTCCCTCTTACATATCTTATTTAAGTATTAATCTCCCACCCCTTTTTAAAATATGTGCTCTATGTCGTGCCTATGTGTTAGAAAATGCTACCATAGTGAAATTTGGAGAGGGGTAAACTGAGTTAATCTTAGGCCATTTCGATATAATATTTCTTAAGGATGTTTAGAAACTTCCCTCGTACATATCTTATTTAAATACTAGTTCCCCACCTTGATTTTAACATATGGGCTGTGCTTAGTGCGTATCTGTTACAAAATGCTACGATAGTGAAATTTGGAGAGGGGTAAATATACTTAATTTTAGCCCATTTTGAAATAATATTTCTTGAGGGAGTTTAGAAAATTCCCTCGTAATAATTTATTTAAATACTAATTCGCCACCTTTATTTTACATATGTGCTCTATGTGGTGACTGTCTATTAGAAAATATTACGATAGTGAAATTTGGATTGGGGTAAATTGATCTAATCTTAGCCCATTTCAATGTAATATTCCTTGAGGAAGTTTTGTGATTTCCCTCGTACATATCTTATTTAAATAGTAGTTCCCCACCTGCATTTATTCATATGGGCTCTATGTAAAGCCTATCTGTTAGGAAATGGTAGGATAGTGAAATTTAGAGTGGGGTAAATTGACCTAATCTTAGGCCATTTTGATATAATATTTCTTGAGGAAGTTTAGAAAATTCCGAAGTACATATCTTATTTAGATATTATTTCCGCACCTTCTTTTTTCACATATGTGCTCTATGTAGTGCTTTTCTATTAGAAAATGCTACGATAGTGGAATTTGGAGAGGGGTAAATTCACAATCTTAGCCCGTTTCGATGTAATATTTCTTGAGGAAATTTAGAAATTTCGCTCATACATATCTTATTTAAATAATAATTCGCCACCTTTGTTATAACATATGAGCTCTATGTGGTGCCTATCTGTTAGAAAATGCTACGATAGTGAAATTGGGAGATGGGTAAATATACTTAATCTTACCCCATTTTGATATAATATTTCTTGAGGAAGTTTACAAAATTCCCTCGTACATATCTTATTTAAATATTAATTCGCTACCTTTATTTTTACATATGTGCTCTATGTAGTGTCTATCTGTTAGAAAGTGCTACGATAGTGAAATTTGGAGAGGGTTAAATTGACTTAATCTTAGCTCATTTCGATATAATATTTCTTGAGGACGTTTAGTAACTTCGCTCGTACATATCGTATTTAAATAATAATTCCCCACCTTTATTTTGACATATGGGCTCTACGTGGTGCCTTTCTGTTAGAAAATGCTACGATAGTGCAATTTAGAGAGGGGTAAATTGACTTAAGCTTAGCCCATTTTGATATAATATTTCTTGAGGAAGTATAGAAACTTCCCTCGTACATATCTTATTTAAATACTAGTTCCCACCTGCATTTTGTCATATGGGCTCTATGTAGTGCCTATCTGTTAGAAAATGCTCCAATAATGAAATTTGGAGAGGGGTACATTGATTTAATCTTAGCCCATTTCGATATAATATTTCTTGCTGAACTTTAGAAACTTTTCTCGTGCATATCTTATTTAAATATTAATTCCCCACCTTCGTTTTAACATAGTGGTCCATGTGGTTCGTGACTGTTAGACATTGGTAAGATAATGTAAGGTTGAGAGGGGTAATTTCTTTTTGTCCTTTCAAGTTTGTGTTTAATTTTGTGTTGAGGACATTTTGAAAGTATTTTAAATGAGCTGTTTTTGATACTATTTTTCTTTATTGAATTAATATGTGTAGTGGAGGAATGCTTCGTGGATAACACAAATTGTTAATAACAGTAGTAGTTTGTTGTTGTCTATAGTGATAATTGTTTTCTTTATTTTACTGGCAACCCTGGTAGTTGTTGAATTATCTGCGGACGAACGTCTGCCAAAATCACTCCGGTTTTTTGGACTTCTTAGAAATTGCGAATCAACTCCTTAATTGGTCAACCCAAACTACTAAGCAAATATTTTGAAAGTGACAGCTGTACTTAAATGATAAAAGTTTGCTGTAACATGCTCATATACTGCAAGTCTTTCCTGGCTTTTTTTTCCTGCCGACCTATATTAACAAATTTTCTTCAAATATTTTCTATCTGATCAAAAACGAAACGACAAGGAAAAAAAGTTTATTTTTATCCCTCCCTTTTTTTGCCCAATAGTTGCGGAAAAACTACTACTAATATTAGGTGCTGAGTATTAATCGAAATCAATCGCCGCTTTCTTTGATGTCAATTGCTGCTACAAATGAGCACTACTAATCCGAGGTTCTGATGCTTCAAACGATGGTGAATGCTTCAAACTAGACCGACGATAGATCGTTTTTTTTTGGGGGGGGGGGGTTATCAACAATTTCTTGGCGCAAATATATTCATTTAATTTCCTCTTAACCCTTGAACTAAAGTGAAGAGCAAATTTTTTTGGAACCTCCTTCCGTGATTAAAAAGGAACTCGTATTGCCTCACTCAAATTGCATCCAATTTGCAAACTTTTAATATGGATCAAAGAGGGAGTGAAAAGTGTGTCATTGCTATATCAAAACAGAACAACTCCAATGTCACCATATGAATATAGGCCCTACTCCTTAATCTCCTCCCTCCTCACGATTCAACTCTATCTCCCACTGATCTTCTTAAACAAAAGAGTTTCCAATAAAAACGTTTGGAAACAGCTTGGCTTTATTTTATTATAATACCAGAGGTCAGCTTTCACAAGGTAGGGACAGCACGTGTGACATCTTGAGGGAAAAACACTGCAGGTTCAGAATGCTGTTTTCCATTATAGAAGGCATTCTCGGAAAATTCGATTTCCACACCCCGAAAACGCTAACATTTTAAACGAATTTAGACATCATTCGCAGCAACAACCTGACGACCAGCTGTATAGTAATACTTTTTGTTTTGAAATACAGTACATTAAAAGCAGTTGTTTGTTCGATTGAAGTGACTATACCATGAATCGAATGTAACGTATACCCGCGTAATTCCTAAATGTTAGGTGGCTACACGATAGTTTCCAAAAATTAGAGGTGGGTATAGGCCGTATACCTGTGTATACCCTCCATTACATCCCTAACTATATGTAAGTTTTTATAAAGTTAAATTATACGAAAGAGTACTTAATTCTTTAAGAACAAATTTGAACAATATAAAGGTAATTTTTAAAACTAGCAGATTACCCGTGAATTTATGCAAATCTCTGTTACAGAAGGTAAGAAATTATATTTTGTGTGATGTCACTAGTTACGAATTTGACACTAATCCTTCTCATGTTTTCACCTTTCACCGCCATATAATCGGTAGCTGAAGTTTTATTTGAACGTTTGGAGGCGGTCACTATTTAAACCACCCCGAATTTTGTGTATTTTGCACTGATACAGGAGTTATAAACTTTTGATGTTATTTCCTTTTCCCTTGGAGTGGTAAGCATATATTACAGACGTGTGCAAAATATTAGACTGAAGTTGGAGAAATGAAGAATCTTAAACATAATTTTAAATTAATCCTGTCTTGCTGCGTTCTTTCACCTTGTTACAACCTGTTAGTATTCCTTTCGATTTTATTACCACTTCTACACACTTTGGCATACTTTTCATTAACTTTACACAAGTACATTTCACTTCCTCATCGCGATGGCATATTCTGATTAATCTTGGTAGTTATCCTTTCTCTCTTCACTTTTTTTCTTAACAATAGCCCACAAGTTTTCGATAGGGTTTAAGTCGTGAAAGTTTGGCAGAACCTGAACACCATTTTTCCTCAGAAAATTAGTTACAGTAATTGCTTTATGGTATGGGGCTTCATTACGCATATAAATAAATTAACGTCCCACGGTTAAGCCGGTTAGACTAAAGGAGACGGTGATAATGAGAAATGAGTGAAATGGTGGAATGAAGAATGTGGCAGGAAACGGGAGAACTCCGGGAAAACCCACGAGCACGGTGTTTGTCCACCACAAAGTCCACACGGCGCGAGCTGGGATCGAACCAGGGACCCTAAGCGGCTCTAGCACTGAGCCACCGCGTCCGCATATAAATAAAGTTCCCATCTGGTGCTAAAACAATTCCTTCATTTGTGGTTCTAGCACCTTTAGATGTTGATTTTGACTCATTCCTTTCACGAGATACAGTCTACCAGCACCATACACTGTCATACAGCTCCAGACCATGACTGACGTTGGGTGCTTTACTGTCTGGGAAACGCAGTTTGGTGAAAATGTTTGATCTGACGTCCTGCGAACATATTGGGTACTTTCCTCACATATGGAAAATATCTATTCATCAGGAAAACATGCCTGGAAAAGTATAATGTATATCAGTGTATTTATTTTAAATTTTATCACAATATCATAAACCTATCATCATATTCAGAGGAGCAACTCCTCCCGTAAACCCTTATACAATAAAGTTAAAAATATATTCAAATGTATACTACAACCTCCCAAAGATGCCCCAATTGACAAAATATACTGGATAAATATGTAAAGTTTGATACTTTACCTTGCTCCAGTCATCCTTGAATCTATTTCTCATTTTCTTTGCCCATTTCAACCTCTTCTTTGCCATTGCTGGGGTTAACTTCGCCTTTCTGCAGGGCCTTCTGGTAAGCCCGCTCCACATAATTGTCTTCTCGCTGTACATGAAGATATGTCACATCCGTACACCTTTTACTGATTTGACAAATCCTTGCTAGTAGCTCTTCTATTCGATTTGGCCATCTGTAGTAGTTTCCTTTGAACACGAGAACTGATTTTCGGTTTATATCGACATTTACCTGAGCGGTTTTGTGTATATGATGCACCGAGCTTTAATGTCTGACTTATTCGACTGACTGTGTTTCGAGAAATAGAGTTTCCTAGCTATTTCTTGGTTGTGTAACGTTTTCCTTGCACAAGACATTCATTTAATGCAATTTTACGTGGTGATACGTTTTTGGTTTTGCCCATAATTGTCACTTTCACTAAAGCTCAAAATACAGAACGAAAGAAATTTCAATAACTTTTTTTTACACCGATCTTTAGCTAAAAATAACACGGTGTTTTGCACCTAAAACACATTAAACAATTATTTGGAATAATAAAGACATAATAACATTGAAAGCAAATTTAATATGACGTATAAACTTGTATACGTATGACGTATGACGTATAAAGGGCAACCAGTGATGAAAATTTTCCGGAAAATTTTCCGATTCATAAAAACATACTCCACTTATTCCTACATCGTGTTTAGCCGTGATGTGAGGTGGAAAATTTTCTTCTGTATTTTTCCGGAAAATTTTCCTTCCTTAACAAATATCAGTGATCAAGTAACAGTTCCTCAGTATTCATAAAATTGATTGAAATCATGTATAGAAATGTTAAAAAGTGAAAGATAGTTTAAAGAATCTTAACACTTTCATGGCTCAGACAATTTTCAGTACTATGTAGGAACAAGTGAAACATTTTTCATGAATCGAAATATTTTCTGTCTTGTATGGAAAAATTGAAGAACATTTTGTGAGTTGGAAAATTTTCATCATTTTGAAGCAAAAAGTAAAACAACTTTTTGTGAATCGGAAAGTTTTATTGCTCTGTAGAAACAAGTCAAAGGAATTTTCATGAATCGGAAAATTTTCATCACGATGTAGAAACAAGTGAAGAAACTTTTCATAATCCGGAGAATTTTGGATATTATGTATGGTGATGTTTGGTGGATAATTTTCTACTATATTTAACTGCACAGCTATAGAATTCAATTCCTGCAGAGGAAAGTTAGACAGCAACAAATTATCATTTTCCAATTAGCTTTCGGAAATAAGAAAATTTTCTAATATTTCAAGTTGAGAAGTAAAAATATACATTGTTTCTCTCTCTCCCTTTCTCTCTCTCTCTCTCTCTCTCTCTCTCTCTCTCTCTGTGTGTGTGTGTGTGTGTGTGTAAAGCAGGGAACATAATCGAGTTCGTAGAGAACAAATATCCTATTCTAATATTTAAAATGTAACAAGAAATTGAAAAGAAACTTTTGTGAATTTATCAATTTCAGAAACTGAAAATTCCACTATTTCTTCACATGTAGGCCTGCCTATGTAATGAAATAACTACGTAAAATTTCCTTATGAAGATTATTTTTCTAACAGAAAATAAGAAAAAATGATTTTATTGTGTTTAACACTCGTAAATCATAATTTCAATACTGGAATTTTGTATAATCAAAACAACTTAGAAAAGATATTTGTATTGTAAAACTACCATTATTATGTATAAAATGTATTAGAAACAATGACGATTCGATAGAACAAGTATATATATATATATAAAGAAATGTTTTTTATTTTGTAAATTAAAATGAAATTACTTGTTGCTTTTAGAACGCAGCGCTAATAGTGCAGCTTTTTATGTTTCTTTTATTAATTTATTGGAAGAACAACTACACAAATCAGCTTCCTTATTAGTTATATTTCACTTTCTCTTCTGAATGAATATATGAATAAATAAATGTCTATTTTCAGAAAATGATCAATATTTGCTTTCATGAGTTACTTAAACTCGAATTTTGGGTAGTGAAAAATTTACAGTAGGCACTTTATATTATATCTATTTATTTTTAAATGTTGCAATATGTAAATCTATAAAAGTAGTAAAGCTATGAGAAAACCGTATTATGCGTATTAAACTGACGAAATCTAATGTAAGATCAAAGGTGGATTCTGAGGAAAGAACGCATTGAAGTTTTTGAAACATTCTTGAAATGAAGAGTCGTTAGATTTTTACTTCAAGAAACTTTTCAAGAAAATATTTATTTCCAATAAATTTTACGGCTAAACAAGGATGTAGGCATAAGTGGAGTATGTTTTTATGAATCGGAAAACATTCAAGAGTATTAATAAATTGAAATTTGTAATAATAGAATGGGATCTTTGTACGGTACGAACTCGATGTATGTTATCTGCGCTTTGCGTGCGCGCACACGCACACACAGACACAGACACACAGAGAGAGAGAGAGTAGTTGAATTGAGTTGATTTTGAGTTTAACGTCGCTTTTAGCAGCGAGACTATAATAGTCCAGTACAGTTGAGAATGGAACAAATTAGTAACAAATTGAAAATTGGTATGAAAATAGGGGAATGTGTCAGGAATAACATACTAAAAGTCCCCTAAATGTAAAATCCGACTGTAGCTTTTCCAGCAATTTTGAAAAATTGCCGCAATTTTTAGACGACGACAAGGAATTTATGGAAATCATCACCCTTTACATTTACTCCTATAGTCACTGTTCTAATTATCACAAAGCCATGGATCATATATGGTTGGAAAGCTTGAATGACAGAATATATAAGTAAATAATATATATTAACATCTTGCTAAATTTCTAGAAGAAAACAGCTTAGTGTTATTAAAAAATGAATATTTTCAGAAATCATGGGAAGTTTGTAACACTGAAAGTTATTGCACATCAACGAAACAACGCCGACAGATGTCCTCGATACTTATCTCAAACATTAGACAACAATGACATAAATCGGTGCAATACAAGCTGAGAAAAAAATATAAACAATATTACTTTCTGACCTCTCTGTATAAAAGTGGATAAGGTTGCATTCACTTTCACGACTCTAGTCACCTTCTGTAAGTATATAGGACCAAGAGTTATATATCAATGGAAATCTTAAGAAACGTAAATTCGAACTAGGTAACACTTACAATAATCAAGTTCAAAGTGGAAGAAGCGCAAAACCCAAAATTTCGGGACAAAACCTGATTTTCACATAAATTGTTTAAAATTTGCAACACTGACAATTATCGTATGTGAACGAAACTCCACAACCGTTTTTAATATCATAATTATCAATTTACTTTAAAAATGGTGTACATTTTTCCCAATGGAGTAAACTTTTATGACACATAGTTTTACAACATGTAAATATAGCACAAAAATTATTAATTGACAGTATTAGAAAGTAGCAGAAATTGGTAATCTCCTTTGCATGGAATTCACACACTTAAAATTACTCTCAACTACAATAGTTATTTGAACGTAACTTTGTTTTTAAATGTCTTGTTTATAACTAGAATAAAATTTCCTACTAGTATTCTTCAAATCAAACTTAATGTTTACATTAGACATTAGTATGACTTTAAGAACATTTTTGAAACTAATCCGTTCAGACATATTTTATAGAAATCTATGAGATTATTAATCTCGTTCACCTCTATGGTCGTCATCATTTGGTTGTGCATTCATATATCAATTTTCTCGACACTTTACATAAATTAGAGCACACAATTCCTGCTTTCCGAAAATCGCACTTACGATCACAGCCCTTTTTACAGTTACAGGATTTTAAGTGCATGACATGACACGGAGCGGGTTCATTGGTCTTTCTTGGAGGTACAAGAATAGCTCTTAATGTTTCCCGTCCATATTCAGTCGCTCACATATCATTTCTACGGAACAACTGAATATGATGATACGCTTTCAAGATATGATGTTTCGCAGCATCACTGGTTGTGGCAATGTTGCTAATTATAGTTCGTTTTAAATTGCGCAGCAACTTACTTCTAGGATATATGAATGATACTGGAATTCATCCAATGAGGTTACTATTTCTATACAAGCGTAAAGGGTTAATAGAAATGATGTTCATGACATTCCACGGAGTGGGTTTCTTGGTCATTCTTGGAGGTAAAAGAATACCGGTACCTCCTATTTTTTCCATACATATTCAGTCACTCCCATACCATTGAGCAATGCCTCGGCTCAAAGAACGTACACTGTCAAATACTTAATTGTAGGTACCACTTTTAATGGTTTTTCGGATTTAATAGGTGAAGATATAAGACACGTTCGTATTCTGTATATCCCAACCCAAACCCATCTTCTATACGATGTAACATGAATGTTACTCAAGTGGTTGAAGACACCAACTTGCCCGAATTGGAATGGATTCATGTAGCTGATGACAAGCAAGAACAGTAACTACCAAACATCTCAAGTAGTGATTAAACCTTTCATCTGTCCAGGTAGATGTTATATATTCGGTGCTTATGGTTGGCAGCAAAGAATGCGCAGGGAACAAGCAAAAAATATGCGTAGTCACGTTTGATCAACCTTTGTACGCGAAAACATGTGACATTGCAGCAGCGTGTAGAAATTCTGGTGAATTACCGTCAGTGGTTGTTAGACTTGGTTGTTAGAAATTATGCGTCTTTTCATTCGTGCCCAAAGAACTGGAGACTGGAATTTTCACTGCATACGAGAAATGTTACCATACTTCCATGCAGCTGGGCATATTTTGTATGTCAAATACGCACATCTGTGCTTGCAAGGAAAGTTACGCTTGGAGGATGAAATGGACCCTAATGAGTTCCAGCTTCTTACAAGAGACAGTTACTTCATTATTCACAGGAAAGATAGGAATAGGAAAGATATTTTGGAGTGGTTTATGGTCTGATTGAACAGGTTTTACTGAGAGCAATGAAGAGCAGTAGTGAACTGATCCTTGGCAGAGGCATAACTGAAAAGATAACATCTAGGTGGGTGTCAAGTATGCTAGCAGCGTGCCACTTAGGAGAATGTCTTGAAAACATATTAAGCAAAGAAAGGCATGAAATTCACACTGGCCGACGTGTGGAACTGTACCAAAGCAATCAATAGCATGATATATACATGTGGAGAAATTCTTGCGTTGGTTTTGAAAGCATTCTCCATTCCCTTCATATCCGGAGCTCGGGTCCCTAAGCACTGGCATAGTAGGTAATGAAATGGTCAACTATGATAAAAATAAGGAACATGGATTGGCTGCTAAGGAAGGAATGTTTGGACAGACTTTTGGAAATGTGAAACTTAAACTAAACGATAAAGTCATCCCACTATCTGCAATGCACAATGCAGTGTGCATCCGTGATGAAGTACTGGCTGTAAACACCATGCTAATCTTCAATCTAGTCATATGCGTAGTGAAGTCCGAAGAACTCCGATAGTGTTTTTCTTACGAGCTTGCAACCTATCCACTTTCGCTCTTCACAGAAACGTTCATAAGGAAAACGAAAAAAATCTGCTTTGTATAACATGTTTGAATATCGGACAGATTCTAAAACTCAAATTGAAAACACAGTGTACGTTATAGATGGAGGGTGGCTGCTACATCATGACGTTTGGCTACAACATGGAACATACCTTGACTTGTACAACTCGTAAGTGTCCTATGTACTCACAAACTTTGGAACGAAAGCAACAATTATTTTGGATGGGTGTTGTACTGAAAACTATAGAAAAGACGCTGAGCGGGAAGGACGTGATTCAAAGGTTCACTCAGCTTTGGTATTATTCACGAATGAAACCGTATTATCAACTAAAAAGATAAATTCTTGGGTAATTTAAAAAATATAGATTGTTTCACACGTGAGTTGATGTTTCATTTGACTCAAGTTGAAATTCAAACCCAGCAAGCAAGAAGTGATGCTGTCGCACTCATAGCTAAAACGATAACTGTCTTTAAATCCTTGTAGGCACGTCGTAGTAATTGGCGAGGATGTAGACATTTTAATCCTTTTGCATGCACAAGGTACTAGTCAGTACGACATCACATTTCGAGAACCAGGACGTGGGCAAGAAGTGACAAAAGAATTAGTACTAAGTAGTTGTAAGGTACATGGCCAAATGTGCTAACTGTTTTGTTCAGTTACCATGCTTTAACTGGATGGGACACATCATGTAGTTTGAACCAACAAGGAAAGAAAAAGGCATTGCGATTACTTCAAAAACGGGAAGATTTATGCCGATAACTTGAAGTTTTCAACAATAATTATGTTACTGCAAAATCTCTGATTGAAGCTGGCACATCATTTCTATTAACCCTTTACGCTTGTATAGAAATAGTAACCTCATTGGATGAATTCCAGTATCATTCATATATCCTAGAAGTAAGTTGCTGCGCAATTTAAAACGAACTATAATTAGCAACATTGCAACAACCAGTGATGCTGCGAAACATCATATCTTGAAAGCGTATCATCATATTCAGTTGTTCCGTAGAAATGATATGTGAGCGACTGAATATGGACGGGAAACATTAAGAGGTATTCTTGTACCTCCAAGAAAGACCAAGGAACCCGCTCCGTGTCATGTCATGCACTTAAAATCCTGTAACTGTAAAAAGGGCTGTGATCGTAAGTGCGATTTTCGGAAAGCAGGAATTGTGTGCTCTAATTTATAAGAGTCGAGGAAATTGATGTATGAATGCACAACCAAATGAGGACGATCATGGAGGTGAACAAGATAACAATGATAATCTCATTGATTTCTAATAAAATATGTTTGAATGGATTAGTTACAAAAATGTTCTTGAAGTCATACTAACGTCTAATGTAAACATTAAGTTTGATTTGAAGAATACTAGTAGGAAATTTTATTCTAGTTATAAACAAGACATTTAAAAACAAAGTTACGTTCAAATAACTATTGTAGTTGAGAGTAATTTTAAGTGTGTGAATTCCATGCAAAGGAGATTACCAATTTCTGCTACTTTCTAATACTGTCAATTAATAATTTTTGTGCTATATTTACATATTGTAAAACTATGTGATAAAAGTTTACTCCATTGGGAAAAATGTACACCATTTTTAAAGTAAATTGATAATTATGATAGTGAAAACGGCGGTGGAGTTTCGTTAATATACGATAATTGTCAGTGTTGCAAATTTTAAACAATTTATGTGAAAATCAGGTTTTGTCCCGAAATTTTGGGTTTTGCGCTTCTTCCACTTTGAACTTGATTATTGTAAGTGTTACCTAGTTCGAATTTACGTTTCTTAAGATTTCCATTGATATATAACTCTTGGTCCTATATACTAACAGAAGGTGACTAGAGTCGTGAAAGTGAATGTCACCTTATGGACTTTTGTACAGAGAGGTCAGAAAGTAATATTGTTTATAATTTTTTCTCAGCTTGTATTGCACCGATTTATGTCAGTGTAGGCTATGTTTGAGATAATTATCAAGGACATCTGTCGGCGTTGTTTCGTTGATGTGCAATAACTCTCAGTGTTACAAACTTCCCATGATTTCTGAAAATATTCCTTTTTTAATAACACTAAGCTGTTTTCTTCTTCCTCTTCTTCTAGAAATTTAGCAAGATGTTAATATATATTATTTACTTATATTTTCTGTCATTCAAGCTTTCCAACCATATATGATCCATGGCTTTGTGATAATTAGAACAGTGACTATAGGAGTAAATGTAAAGGGTGATGATTTCCATAAATTCCTTGCCGTCGTCTAAAAATGGCGGCAATTTTTCAAAATTGCGGGAAAAGTTACAGTGAGATTTTACATTTAGGGGACTTTTAGTATGTTATTCCTGACACATTCCCCTACTTCCATACCAATTTTTAGCTGGTTACTAATTTGTTTCTTTCTTGGCAGAAAAATGAGCTATCTTTACTGGACTATAAGACGGGACCAGCTGATTAACGTGGAACCCGAACTACATGTGCTCCAGCTGGGAATCGAAGCCAGGTCTTCCAGGCCAAAGGCGCGTATGCTAACCACTTAGCAACGAAGGAGCTCGCAGAGGAAGAGAGAAAAAGAAACACTGTGTAAAAGTTTACTTCCCAACTTGAAATATTAGAAAATTGTCCGGTTCCCGAAAGCTAATTGGAAAATGATAATTTGTTGCTGACTAACTTTCCTCTACAGAAATTCAATTTTGAGCTCTATGTGCAGTTAAATATAGTGGAAAATTTTCCACCTAACATCACTATACGTAATATCCTAAATTGTCCAGCTTATGAAAAATTTTTCCACTTGAAATTTTCCGATTCATGAAAATTCCTTTCACTTGTTTCTACAGAGCAATAGAACTTTCCGATTCACAAAAAGTGTTTTACTTTCTGCTTCAAATGATGAAAATTTTCGGACTCAAAAAGTTCTTCAATTTTTCCATATAAGACAGAAAATATTTCGATTCATGAAAAATTATTTCACTTGTTTCTATATAGTACTGAAAATTGTTTGAGCCATGAAAATTTTAAGATTCTTTAAACGATCTTTCACTTTTTTTTTTTTTTTTTTTTACATTTCTGTATATGACTTCAACCAATTTTATTATTGCTGAGGAATTGTTACTTAATTACTGATATTTTTTTAGAACGGAAAATTTTCCACTTCACATCACTAGGGCCAACATGTGCTAATATAAGTATACAATGATGCAGTTGTTTACCATTGTTGCCAGTTTCTTGCCACTGTTGAGAGTAAGGAATAACATGGGCCATTACGTTCTATTAACAAATTCCAGAGCATATTTTAGGTTTAAAAAATATCAACTATACACAATACAAATGGAGAAAAAAACAAAAAAAAATCATCGAAAATCCTGAAGAATCGACATTTAGTCTAATAATTTGCACACGTCTATATTTCCATAGGAGTTAATTGAAGAAGGTTGCAGGATTTGTGTTTAAATTACTTCCTTCTAGCGTTTCGGTTATTGTTACAAAAATTAAACACACGCAACCGGACTTGATTCAAGAATTACAATTTTGGAAGGGTCCTTACATCTTACTTCTAGTGTGGCATTATTTTATTTATTTATTTTATTTTATTTATTTATTTATTTGTTTTGTAATTCCAGGCAAATATCTGGAAGTTTCCTTAAACCAGAAGTTGGCCAGCATGTCTTGGAAAACGAATTTTTAAAAAGTTTTTATTATAAGTACGCGAGTTTTATTATTTTCAATTTTTAACCAAATAGTCCAAAGAACATGGAGGGGAATGTACTGAAGCCCAAGACTGCCATCCGTAATAGTGAACATTCACATCTGTGGTTCTAATCCCGATAGTTCAGTGTGGGCTTTATGCTGGATCAATAGCTTGTGCGTAGGATTTAAGTTGATATCGCCATTGTCTCAAATTTTCATACTACCAATTGTTCATTATTGCTATGTTTTCTTCATTTGTCTCCATAAACTTGCGGGGAAGATTTGCTGAATTTTAAGTTAGGCAATAAATTCATTCAATTGTGGTCTCTGAATTATTTATCTCTTCAAGAAAAATTATCCTATCTTTTATAGTGCTGACAACAGCTCCACTGTTCCAATGGCGGAGCCAAGGGTGGGCCTGAGGGGGCAGGCTTCCCTAGTGGCCCCCCACACAGAGTGATACTGCTATGGGTCGACAAGCGGTGAGTTGATAGTGGCCACAAGTGAAGCTACTACCGAAACATCTCTCGACAACAGAGTTTACCAACTGCAGAATACCTATGTTGCAATAGTCTGCGTTCCGAGAAGAAATCTCCAGGCTCGTTTTTGTTTGTAGTACAGTAAGATCTAATTCATTGAGATCTGTAAGATGCATGCATTGACCTTACCATATGAAAGTTTCTTTTAACCTCTGTTCCTTATCTGTCTATCTTCTTTGTTATCGACAAAGAATCAGAAAAAAAGGCAAAATCAGTCGGCATGCTCATTCGTTTCGATGTTGAAAGTCATACTAAAATAAGAGATGCTTACTTACAAATAGATGTTTGTAGTAAAACATTACACTCGTGTTGGACGAAAGAAGTCTCAGTACATTTAGTAATTAATTTCCATCGATTCTGATGACATAGAAAAAATGCACAGCATCCATTAAATGATTTGTATTATTATTATTATTATTATTATTATTATTATTATTATTAAATATCGAGGCGTCTTGTTTAATATACAGTAAAAGAAGAGAGCAGAAGTTTTCATTATTTCTGTCATTCTCTCTGTTGTTCGTATCCCAATCGTTCGAGAAAATTAAGATACTAAATACTACCAACACATACTATTTCCTACTGATACCGGTTCTCCTTCTCGACTATCCTCTGGTCTTGCCTCCAGTACGCCTAGTTTCCTAACGCTCTTGGCCGTTGGCAACTCAGTAGAAACCTTCTGCTATGAAGTTAACAAGCGATGCTAGCGATCTCCAAGGAAAACGAAGTCAGCGCTTGGTGAATCTATACTACTAACTAAAACCTGGGAAAATGAGGCTAACAAAAATCATTGATTCTTTATAAATAATTCGTTCAGAAGTATTTTCTTTTAAACGATTTTAACTGTAGCTTAATCCCAAAACTGCTACTACTAGAGAAATTCCGAAATTTTATCACAGAGCCAGTACTACAATCTCCTGATTACTAACCATCAGGCAAGATACCGAGATGATACAACTTGGTCGCCTCAGTAAAAGTGATAGTTATTCCTATGACAAGATTGTATCATCCTGTTACCTGATGTTTAGTAATCAGAGAGATATCAGGAGTTTGTGTGACTGGCCCACAGATATTCCATTCAGTAAGTTCAGTCAGTGAATACCAAATTTTGTCACACATTTATATTTATTCTTCGTCGAAATATGCATTTCTGAGAAAAATTAAGCATTAATAATTTCTGAGAAAATTACATTGTAGGAATTATGCAGAACAGTAAATCAGTGGTGACGTGAATTTTCAACAGGATATACTAATTAGTGCCCCACTTTCAAACCTAATCTCAAAATTAACAATATTAATTTAGCATCGACTACAGGATAGTAGCGTTATTTTAACTACACTTGAACTTATTTTAAGGCTTTGAAACATCCGAGACTCAGAGGATAGAAATAAGGGAAATGAGTCAATAGGGCCTTAAAAATTTCCCCTGTGACACCGAGGAAGATTCTTGGTAATCTCCTCAGTTGAAATATTTATCACGAGGGATCAATCACACCATCTTAAGCTTATGTTCTACTGCTAAGCTTTGGCCATTCGGTGTTTGTGTGAAATTTTTGTGTATTTGAATTCACGTCAAATTCTAAAAATTAGTGAAGGTAAACAAACAAACGAAAAAAAAGGCCACGTATACTTCTTTTGCTGTAAGGAGTCCCGATTGAACACTGTTCTAACACTGTTTGATATTAGGGAAAGAAAAACACATTTCCTCTTTTTGCTTCAAAGAGTGCTCACTTCATCATTTTAATAAAGTAGAGGTACATACATTACTCAGTTTTAGAGATCAAGGGTAAAAGTAACCAAAAATAATTGAACTACGGACAGATCAAAACAAGATACTGCAACCGGAGCAGTTGCTCCGGGCGTCAGCAAACTAATATGTGTGTTTATTGCTGTAGATGAAGATGAAAGGGATATTAATCGCAAAATTTGCTCTGGGCACAAAATGTCTAGTTTCGTCACTGATAAGGCTAAAATATTTTTACAGCGTGAAATCGGGACGTTTTTCTTAAATATAAAGAATACATGATTCTTATTGGCAGTTTACTTTAAAATGAAAGTTAAGCTTCAAGAGCAAGGCTTACAATTAAAAATGGGCTGGAACGGCAAATCAGTGTCCTGTTAGAATTCAGTTCCTGTTTCTGTGCGGCATTTGTCTCGTAAGCACTTTTGTCCTTGTACATCATTTTTTACTTTGTTATTATTAATACAGTTTATCTACCAAAGAACTATTTATATTATTATGCTGTATTAAACCAAATCTGGGACTTGTGATATTTATTTACTTCGATCATTCCATCCGGCAAATAAGTGTGATCTGTACGAGAGGGGATGTTTTCGGGCTGGTAAATTTTGAGATGTCTGCTGCTATGCTGTAACTTTGAGCTTCGCCTTATCTCAAGATGCAGACATGTCGGAAGGTTTGATTCTTGTAGATTCACTAGTTCAAACGATGTCGAAGATGAGGTCTGGAGAATATGACTTTCAACGAACAAGATTCGAACAAATTTATCAAGAATATTTGTGGATATGCAAAGAAAATGGTCTTTAAATTCCAGAGCCGGAAACAGATATAATATAAGAGTTCCTCCTGGAAACGAACAAGACATTCGCCATCGAAATATCACAAATTCATTTTGGATGAATCTCTTCCTTCATTGGAGGCAGAATACGAATTTTCTAAAGATAATATACTACGAGACATTTTTCTGCCTACTATTGATAAGGCAATCACTGAGACGGAAAAACGCTTTGGATCAAGTAGCAAAATCATTAGATTAATCACCACTCTACATCCAAAAGGTGAAAACTTTCTAAATTACAACATTGTGGAGCATATGGCTCAGCATTACGGAAGTGATCTGGAAATATTCAAATGTGAACTCAAAATCCTCCCAAACACAATTAAGTTGTATGAAGACGTGGGAAAACCAAAGTTAATTTCTTGTTGAATTTCGATGATCTTTGCGTCTACAAAAACGCATTCCTAGAAACCTAAAAGCTAGCTATCATCTCTGTCACTATATCAGTTTCTAATGCTACATGTGAAAGGCCATTCTCATGTTTGAAAACATTAAAGACATATAGGCAATTCAATGACTGATGATAGGTTGAAGAACTTAGGATTACTTTATATTGAAGAAAATTGCTAAATCGTTAGATCTTGAAGAAGTTCTTGATAAATTTGCTGCTGCCCACAAGAATAGAAAGATCCTCTTTTAAGTAGAGGCATGAACCTATAAGTTATTTCCTTGACCTGTAAAAGTGTATTTCTCTGCTTCCACTTAAATCAACCAGCCACACATATTTTAAAGGCAGCGATTAAACAATTACTTATATTAGTAATCAATTGTATTAATGTATCCTAGTTGTTTGAAGTAGTAAATTCTTATATTTTCACTGTGCGATAAAGATGAAAACATTCACCACCTTGAAAACACACACACACACACACACACACACACATATATATATATATATATATATATATATATATATATATATATATATATATATATATATATATATATATATATATATATATATATATATGTGTGTGTGTGTGTGTGTGTGTGTGTGTATGTATCAGGGTTGACATGTTTAAGACGAGGGCTGTTGTATTATTCAGTTTGTTTTAAACGTTTTAAACAAATTGTTTTAAACGTTTTTTTTTTCGATGGTGGTTGGACATGTTTAAAACAACTAAAATATCAGATTGAGTAAGTTAATTTAATTTTCAAACAAACAGCCCATCCTTCGCAGGATTTGTGCATGGAGTAAATTACAAGCAGAGTTATATTCTTATTATAACAGCAATTACTGAACTAAATTCTGCACATCAATGTGCGTATAACTAAACCAACAGAAATTCAAATGAAGTATTTCAACATTTCTTAATTTCCAAGAATAACGGAGGCTAAACACACTATACGCTATTCTAAGATCCAAATTCACAAATTCAAAACTTGGGTATTTTTTGATCACTATCATTCCCATAATAATGAGCAGTTCTCACATCATAAGCTAGAAGAAATGCTCTGACAAATACAATACAACTCATAGAAAAGTGCAGTGACAAGCCTACAAGGAGCAAATGACATATTTTAACTAAACAGTTTCCAAGATATATCTCTATCTGCAACATGGGCAGCTAATAATGATTAGTGTCTACGGCACAACAACACAATTAACTCTAGACACCCGCCAGGGATTTTAACAAAATGGTATACTCTCACGTTCGGGGCTCTGGTGACGCCCCTACTTATCACAGAGTCATGAGTTATACACCATTGGAAAGCTTATAGACCACAAATTCCAATGATGTAACATTCGTGAAATTCCCGCCGTATTCGTAGAAAAAGAACAGACATAAAAATCATTAAAAATATGAAAATATTGACTTTGCGGGGCCCTGGCAACCCTTGCAGTCACCCTACGCTGACAAAATGATGAATGTATAGGCCACATACTTGTGACAATAATATAAGAAATGGTAGCCATTGCTGCCATTGCGTAATGAATTTCGTTTTATGTAGGAAATATTTAAAAAATATATATATATGCGCACAAAACATTCATTGAATTAGACATTCTCTCCCCTCCTCCACTATAGTACCACCTCCATATGCAAATCATTTTTGCTGCACACATCATGTATACGAACAAGAATTATGCCTCTAGACCACTTGAGTGAAATATATCTTGTGTTATATGGGACCGTCCCGAAAATGAATGTAAATTAACCAAATTTGATCCCCTCTTCCTCTATAAACAACAAGTACACATACAGGTTACTATCATGTAGGGGACTACCTCATTGCTTCACATACCAATTTTTATGGATGTACCACAAATGAGGGAGGAATATCCGCCAAAACCTGATGAAAAAAAATTGATGAAAAATTAAAAAAAGTACTTCATCCTCCCTTTCTCGACCGTACATACGTACCCCATATAATCATAAAATGCAACTGACGGAAAGCTTCATCCCTCAAAAATACTTTGGTACCAAATCATCTTTCTAGCTTAATTAGAGGCTGAGCTATTCATGTTTGTTGTAAAAATAAATGTAATTTACGTCAAAAAACAAACTCCAAAAATTGGCTAACTTTGCCCCCTCCCTGCTGCCCCATATAAGCAAGAAGTACAAATACACGATATTACCATGTAGTGACCTATTTCATTGCTTCATGTAATAATTTTTATGAATCTATCCTCCAAGAGGGGGAATGGCCCCCCAAAAAATGTTTAAAAATAACAAAAAAACGATATTTACTCTCCTCCCATACACATAAAATGCACACCAGCAAAGCTGCATCTTTCAGGAATAAATTGGTACCAAAACCATCTTCCAGCCTTAATTTGAGGTTTAAGACTGAGCCATTGAGGTTTAAGGCCCTGACACAGCAGTTGCGTCAATGGGCGTTTAAAAATTAAGAATGCAGACGACCAGTAGAGCGTAACACAAAGAAACTATATATATATATATATATATATATATATATATATATATATATATATATATATATATATATATATATATATATATATATATATATATATATATATATATATAAACCACATATTCCGTGAACGGAGATCGGGAAAATCCCGATTTCTTTCTCCGGAATTGAACATTTGGGCGGACCGAGATTAGGGAAGTTCCCGAAATTTGATCTAGCGGTTGAATATAGATGGCAAGCAATATCTAAGAGTGTAAAAATGTAATATATATGCCTATTTAGATTATTGTTTTAAACAAAATAAACATTCTAAACATTTTTTTGTTTAAAACAAAGTACTTTGTTTTAAACTTTTAAACCTTTTTAAACAAAAAAGACATGTTTTAAACATAAAAAACATTCTTTTTGTTTTTTTTTAAAAAACCGTATGTATGCATGTATGTATGTATTTATGAAAATAAAATTTTTCATTCATTGGAGATGGCCTCCTCAAATTTTTTAAGGCCCTTCATTGCTCCCCCCCCCCTGAAAAAATCTAGCTACCCTACTGCACTGGTCAGTCTTACGGTAAGGTCATCAATACAGGTCTGCGCGGATGTTGACATCCGCAAGTAGTGCATCATTATAGCTTTCGCAGATACGTAATTAGTTCCTGTGGGGATGGAGCACACAATGCGGATAATCGTTAAAATACAGGAATTTTAGTTATCATTCTCAACTTTTGTAATAAAGTGTAAATACTTTTCGGAACAAATAATCGTCAGAACGAAATTTTCTTTCTATTTACAACCTCACTATAAATAAAGTGCTTAATCTAACTTTCTGAAAAATTCCGGAGGGTCTTTTATGCCATGTTATCTTTGAGTTCTGAGCAAAGATACTTATGTTGTATAAGTAAAGAAAGAGGAAGAAAAGGATTTGTCAAAAACTGATATCTGATGTTCAGAAATCTGCAATTGAGGGGATGTTGAGTACGTATATTTTATGTTAATTTCGTATGTGAACGAATTTGATTGTTCACAACAGAAAGGGTACCAATAAATACTTATCTTGAATTTTATTTTTATATGATAGGATTCACGAAATTGTACGGGAGAAATTTACAATTATAATACAAACTATTTTTCAAATCGTTATTATTTTATGTACCGTATTTTCCTATGTATAAAACGCACTTTTTTCACAACTTTTTTTGATCTAAAAGCTTGCTGCGGCTTATACAATGGTAGATTTTTCCTTGCATTTTTCGCTTCATTGTTTATTCGCTAGATGGTTTTCGCGACTCGACAGTTGTTAATACAAGAGTTTGTTGTTTCTGCGCTCATTGTGACGCGCTTTTTTACATTAGGTTATGTTTTGCTACTTTTTAAAATATATTTTTATATTTTCTAAATCTCACATCAGAAATTCAAGGTGCATCTTATACTGGAGGACATACGGTATCAATCTCACTATAATATGCTGCTAGGAATCAAGATATTGCGGATACAGATAGAAATACTGCAGTACGGATGCGGATGCAAGTTATTTTCGTACATATGTCTAGTCATCATAAATAAGATTTTCCTTTAGACTTGTCAAAAATATGAAGAATTTGGACGAATGTTCCCACCCCTATTTTTCCTCTCCAGGCCAGAGTTTTAGTCATTTGTGTCAAGTCCTAAGTGGATACATCCGGTATAAGGCTGCTAACCTTGAATAATTTCCCTTTACGTCATTATATATCAGGATTTCACAGACGGAAGTCATACATAATAACCCACTATTGACTTTCTTCTTGTTCCACTCGAACTACAACTTATCCATTTTAATACAGGGTGATCACGAGGAAGTGAAAATAATTTATGTGCTGATAGTATGGGTGATTCTAAGCAAGAATATTTCTATGAGCATGTCCCATTTCTCAACGGTTTGCGAGATACAGGTTAACCATTTTTACCGTATGTTGAATAAAATTATTGCTCATCTTGTGGTTATTTTGCAGATGTCGGACATAGCACCCGGATGGCAATGGAATGGTTTTCCCAACGGTATGCAGCATGTGGCAGTGCTCTCTATAGAAGGGAAGTTATTGAGGGAAATTTCTGTCAAATTACATTTTCAAGAATGTGTAAGGCAGGGTTGGTTGGTTTAAACCAGCTGTTTTTTTTTTCTTTTCAAAAAACCAACTGGTTTAAACAAACAAACAAACAAAAAAAAACGAAAAATGCTTTAAATCGTGTGAACTTCATGGTGACATTTCCACATGTCAAACCATCTGCGTTAGTTCTATCTCCTTTTCACCTTTTAATCAAGACGCCCCATTTTCTATTCTCGGTTGAACCACAACCTTTCTTTCAATTGTAAACCAAGTAGTGGTTCAGGTGTCACTTTAAGCGAGAGTCTTCTACTTGATAACCTCTGTATTACTTAAGGATGTTATCCTAAAATGAAACGACACCAAATTGCATATTCCTGCTTGCCTGTTGGTTTATAAAGAAACCAAGGTTGCTTAAATATATTGATAGAAATTGTCGAAACTTATCGACTGCCTACGTAGCTTCCAACTTTAGCTTGAATTGGACTTTCAGTTTTAATTTTATTGAATGATATCTACATATTAAATTTGTAATTTAATCCCTCAGTTTCAACGTACTGATTATATGTTTACATTATATATTTACATACCAAGCAATAACAGGATTTTCCCAATGGGTAAGGCGGGAGTTTCCCGATTCATATGTAATGGTTCCACTTGTGCAACTCTTTCTCTTTGTCCTTCTGAAATGACTCTTGATGATTATAATACAAATATTAAAGATCAGTACAACGTATTTTTATCAGGAGTCTTTCGTGAGTGAGTCAGCAGACTCATCGTATTTATGGCCAATTAGTCCCGGTGTCGAGTCCAAATGAAGGACAATTTCTCTCGGATGTAAGCCGAGAAGCAGTTTGGATTCCGTCTTAAGCTTATGTGACACCTTCCAGCATAACGCCGTTGTTGCATAACACCAAGGCGAAACAAACTTATTTCTGTCTATATGTAATATAAATACATAGAGCAAATCATTTAATCAAAAAAAAATCTGGTTTAAACAACAACAACAACAAAACAAAAAGACACAGGATTTTTGTTTTTTCGAAAAAATCAATGTTTTTACCAACCCTGGTCTAAGGCAATTAAGTGGCAACACTGAACATGAAAAACATTATGCAGAAACCCTATGTTATGCTAAAAATTTTAGAAACACTTCATGCTGTTCCTATAGCAACCGGAAGAAAAAATAAAAAGTGGCATAATGCAATAGAACGACATTTAAGGGAACGATCAAATCGGTCATCTCTAGTTACCTTTCAGAGATGCGACAAAGTGCATCGGAATGTTTATGGAATTGCCTTTCTAGTGGTATGCAACATGTGGCAGAAGTGTCTAGAAGGGGAGTTATTGAAGGTAATTTCGGAAATTTCCCTCTGAACAACTTTTAAGGCAATTTGATGGAAACAGTATCTCTGAAGATAATGAAAAAACATTACATGGGAACATTTAAGAACATGTTGCTGAACATTTAAGAAAAAACAATCCATGTTACCATAACGGCCGGGAGAAAAATTACGTGTGACCTAACGCAATCAAACTACATTTATTAAAAATATTCAAGGAAGTATTTGTAGCTCATCCTGTGTTTATCCTACAGAAATTCGATATAGCACATTCAAATGGTGATAGAATGACCTTTTCAAAAGTATGCAGCATGTTGCATTCTATCATTCGAATGTGGATATCGAAGTCTCTAGGATAATTACGGGATGAGCTGCAAGCACCTCCTTGAATATTTCCATAAATTTAGTTTGATTGCGTCACGCCACACTTAATTTTTCTCCCGGTTGCTGTAGTAAGAAACAACGTGGAATTTTCCAAAATGTTCATTTTTGTAGAGTAACCACAGAATGACGAACAAGTTTTTTCTTGAACGTGTTGTACTGCATTAGGCCACTTTTTTATTTTCTCTCAGTTGCTAAGGGAACAAACATGAAATTCTTTCAAAATGTTTTGCATACAATAGGGTTCCTGTGTGATTTTTAGCATTTATCGGTGTTAATGTTGCACCCAATTGCCTTAAACGTTCTTGAACATTATTTTTTGAAAGAAATTTCCCAAATTTCCCTCAACTTCCGTTTGAAAGACAGTACTGCCGCTTGCTGCGTACGGTTGGAAAACTCATTCTATGGCCATTCAAATGCGCTATGTCTGACATCTGCAGAATAACCACAGGATAAGCAGCAAATACCTTCATTCAGCTCGCAAACCGTTGAGAATAGGACATATGTTCATAGGAACATTTTTGCTTAGAATCACACATACTATCTGTACCCAACGTATTTCCATTCCCTCGTGAATCAGCCTGTATGTATGCGACGTAGTTTTTAAAACTATTTCTTAATCGCAATATTACTGGTGTGATTCTTCACTGTTAATATATATATAAATGTATATGTTATTACAGATACTTACATGAAAACTCGTCGAAGGGAAAAGAAGGCAGAATTCACAAGCGATCTTGAACGAGAATCAAGCACAGACGAATGTGGTCGAGGAAGAAGGACATCTCATTTTCCAAGGGTTGGACATCAGATGACAGCGACAGCGATAGTAGCTCACTCCCAATGAAGTGCCGGAGAACTAGTGAGCAGTTGCCGTCTCCTCCTATGTCATTAACTATGTCACAATATAAGCCACATCACGCATCAACGACACCTACATCTGAAAGTGGTTGTACTTCTGAGGATAGAGTTAGCCCTAGTTCTGTGTCCTCATCACCGTTGGAACATATTTCTTCTGCTAGCAGTGCGTCAGAAAATGAATCATTACGCACCATGGTCGTACATTTTATTAGTGGTAAAATATTATTGTACTATATTATGCTGTGTGTACACTAATGGGCCAGAACATTATTACCACCTACTTAATATCGATATAAACCCATCCAAGCGATAGCAACGCAACCTGATTAGGAATGCCTGCTAGTCAGACACACGTGCGGTCCATGTAATATCAATGAACGTGCTTGCCGTGTGTAGAATGGGGAAGGTGCGCGATCTGAGTTTGACCGAAGGTAGATTGTAATGACCATAGGCTCGGTGCGAGCATTTCGGAAACTGCACGACTTGTGTGTTCGAGGAGTGCTGTGGTGAGTGTCTTCAAGTGGCAAACCAAGGTGAAACGACGTCCCAACGTTGAGGGGTTGCCCCCTCTCATTACAGTCGTAGCCAGGGCAGACTGGTAAATCAGGACAGGCGGCGAACTGTGGCGGAACTCACATCAGACTTTAGTGCTGGTCAGAGTACAAGTGTGTCTGAACACAGTGTACCGAACACTCCTAACGATAGGTCTCCGCAGCCGACGCTATGTGCCAATGTTAACCCCATGACATCGGTAACTACGATTGCAATGGGCACGCGACCATCGCCATGGACTTTGGCGCAGTGGCTGACGTCAGAGCACATCGCCCCCTCCCCGAAATTGGGTGAACTGTGTGTGCGGTTGTAGTGCCAACTCCCTCCAGAGAACTACCAAGGCCTCATTGCTTCCATACCAAAACGCACCGCCGCTATTATCCGTGGCAAAGGTGGACATACCGACTATTAGGTAGGTGCTCATAATGTTCTGGCTGATGAGTGTATATAGTATTTCTTTAATTGTTTAAAAGCACGAAGGAAGGAAGCAAGCAAGCAAGGCAGGACATTTCGCAGTTCGTATTTGGAGTTATTTCACCTTGGAGTGTCTTCTTAATTTCATTTTGTTTATACGTAATAGCTGAGCTGGAGGTCTACAATTTACGACGATTAACATTCATTAGAATTCGAACCTATGGGCCCGTTCTTTCGTCTTGTAACATCGCATTGTGCTGTATTGGAACTCGATCAGAAAACCTTCTACACCCGAGATGTGGGCGGTAACCACTGGACCACTTATGCAGCAAGTGTAGGTAAATAAGATAGTTCACTTTATTACGTGGAGGAAATAAATAAATGTTTAAAGAAATAACGATTTTTAAATTTTTTTCTTAGAATTGGTATAGTAAGCTCTCGAATTTGAGAAGCGTCGCTTAAAAAAAAAGAAAGAAAGAAAAATGAAAGTCTTTTGAGAAAAAAAATAATAAAAATAAAGTAAAGCTGATCATACAGAAAAAAATCAGTTCTAGAATTTTAGTGGAATGTAACTACGCTGTTACTATTGAAGTCATATTTAAATGAACACAGTGAAATGTTCATTTAAACTAAAACAAGTGGAAATTTTATATATGATGTTGCTGTTGACAAGTTGGAAAAATTCGAGATTAAATGACAGTAAATTTCATAACATTCATAAATGTTATTCTTGCTTCCATTACTTTATATGATAATGTAGCGGAAAAATCGCTTTCTTTCTTGATATTCATAAATGTTAGCCTAAAATTCCTTATACATGACTAATATCAGATGTTTACACCAGTGATAGCCAACTGCTAAACTCGCGTGCCCGTGCTTCCCGGAGGCTTTTTCGTAACCCTGCATTTTGTTTCGTCAATACTTTTGAAAGAATTTAATTTTCACTTTGTTTTACTCATTATATAGTGTTCCGATTTAGTTCCAGCGGAAAAAGGGCTTCGTAATTCTTGCTATGCGACAATAGTCCTTAGAAGTTGGTCATCACTAATTTACAGTAATGAGAAGGATTCCTTTAAAGTAAATGTACCCGGTTTAATGTTTTCAGATACGACTAGATTTTGTTGTGGCTTTCCTCAGAATACGGCGAGTTTTTAAAGTTCTTCAGCATTTCTTAAAAGAATATGTAACGATAACACTGGTCGGCCGGTTAAAATCCTCCCACGAAGGTGAAAGGGTGTACCGGATAGATTTCGAGACGATGATTACGAATATCTCATTGAGAAAGTTCCAGCACGTAAGGTTTTTTTGGTTTGTTTTTTGGCAGGGTGCTGTTTCCAAAATTGACAGAAAAATCGTATTTTTCGTATTTAATATGTGTTTTCCGTGTTTGGAGTGCATAATTCTGAATTTTTATCTTAATCCAAAACTGTTACTAGGCTATATCCCAGGAACATTCTTTTCTCTAGCTCACGAGACCCGGAAACGTAGCCCTTCCCTTTGTGTTGCAAAGATTTATTGTCGGTCCACACTGCATACACTAAAACCTAGGCGTTATTGACGGAGAAAGGTTTTGTAATCAACTTGCGATCATTCGTCAGCTCCCTTTTGTCTAGACGACAGACAGATTGTTGAAAAAAGGCGCCAAGAGATACACCACGTTTTCGCGTGAAACAAATATTTCAGTTTTCGAGTTGATTTTCGTGTTAGAAGGTGGTGCTACGTTGTGTCTGTGTATACCGTAGGTGAAAAATATTTCTGCGTGAAATATTGACGTTTGTGTTAAACGAACATGCCGAGAACTTGCAACAATTCGCCAGATTCATTCCGCTACATATGTGGGGAAGTGATTTCAAGGGACAAAGTAGGCTATTGGTGTAAAATCGGCGATCAGGATCGCGTTTGGGCTCCGAAACAAAGTTGTAACTCGTGTGCGCATACTCTCACAGGATGATTGAAAGGTACACATATCGATGCCCTTCGCCGTACCTATGGGTTGGCGCGAGCCCTGTGATCATGTTTCATACTGTTACTTCTGCCTGACTAATATAAAAGGTTTGTCGAAAAACATGAAGCATAAAATACAGTATCCTAACTTGGATTCCGCGAGGAGACCTGTGAAACATGGTGTTTGTCTGCCTGTACCCGTACCACAAGACTGACTCATACACCTTGTACAGTGTTTCATCCGATGAAGAACCTGCTGCTTGTGAGGATGTTGCACAATCTTCGAGTACACAGTCAGATCCCAATTACGCTCCAGTGGCTGACACTAATGAACCACATGTGATAATTCAGAAAGAGCTGAATGATCTGATCAGAGACTTAAACCTTCCCAAGTCTAAGGCCCTGTTGCTTGCATCACGACTTCAACAATGGAATCTACTAAACCAAGATGTGAATATATCGGTGTATAGGAAAAGAGAGGTGAGCATAGTTCCTAATTTTACAAAGGATGGTGATTTGGTGTATTGCAGTGACATTCCGTCGCTTATGGGACAACTGAAGTTGAACTACAACACTGAAGATAGGAGGATACTCGTAGATTTCTCTAGGATAAGTCTCAAGGCAGTGTTACTACACAATGGCAATGAAAAGCGAGTCATTCCTATTGTCCATGCTGTACATATGAAAGAAACACAGAGAACATACGAGAAACCTATTGAAGAAAATAAAGTACGAACAGTTCCAGTGGTCTGTATGCGCTGACCTTAAGGTTATTGCCATCCTCACCGGTTTACAACGAGGTTACACAAAGCACTGCTGCTTTTTGAGTCATTGGGATAGTCGAGCCAAAGATAAGTACAGTATACAAAATGGCCGCCATGGATGCAACTGGTCCCAGGAGAGATGAACGTGGCTAATGAACGTCTTGTGGATCCGGAGAAAATATCCTTACCACCCCTTCATATTAAATTAGGGCTCATGAAGGTCTTCGTCAAGGCCCTGAACCGGGATCGTGAAGCATTTAATCATCTCGGAAAACTATTCCCAAGACGCAGTGAGGCCAAGGTGAAAGAAGGTGTTTTTACGGGAGCTCAAATCAGAGACGTTTTTAAGGATACTACATTTTCTTCTAAGCTTAATGAAATGGAAAGTGAGGCTTAGGAGGCCTTTCTAGAAGTGTGCAGTAACTTTCTAGGGAATTATAAGTTACCTGATTACAAAGACATTCTGGGCAGGTTAATTACTTCAATTCGAAACATGGGATGTAATATGTCCCTAAAGTTACACTTCATGCATTGCCACCTGGACTTCTTCCCTGAAATGTACAGCTTAGGAGAGGTCTCTGACGAACATGGGGAAGGGTTTCACCAGCAAATAGCTACCATGGAGAAGCGCTACAGGGGTAAATGGATTGTGAATATCTTGGCAGACTTCTGTTGGAATGTGACGCGCGAGACACCCTGTAGTAATTACAAGAGGAGTAGGAAAACCAAGTGACACGTAAGTGTTGAACTTTAACTTTTTATGCAATTTTATTTGCATAATTTATATTGATATTTAAATTAGAACGTGCAAATTATTATGGGTGGAGAATAGCATCTTTGGGCGGATATTGAAACACCCCGCTGCTCCCTGAAAACTGGTACGTCCTGGAGAAAAAAGGGTTACAGATTCGAACTCAGGAGCTCGAAACCTATAGGAATCACCTATTTTCGTTCGTGGGAGCGAAACAAGTTTCATTTTGCCGACCAGTGTAGTATGAGGTGTAGTGAATTTATTATAGACTAATATGTAGTGTGAACTACAACCTAACAGACTTTCCATATTCAAATGTTAATATTTTAATTGTGTAAAAAGGTGTTCACTACTTCCATTCTTAGAAAAGAAAAAGTCCGTTCCAGTCATCAAAATCAGTTTCAGAATCAGATTATTTCAGAGCTGGAATCTTGATGGAAGTAATTTCTAGTTTCATCCTCGTTAAACACTAAACGATCATTTCATTGTTAAATTGTCTGGCCCAAAACTTTTGTACAAACTTAAAAGCATCATAAGGTAAAACAGGGCCGCAATGTCACCTATAACTGTTTCAAACATAGAGGTGCTGTAGTCGAACTACGACTTTTAACCCCATCTCAATCTTTTGTTTGTATTAGAAAAGCTAAATCTTCAAAAATACCAGTACGACTGTCCTCAGTGACATTACAAATTTGAAAGCGAAGCATATGTTGCCGTCCTCAACATGTGGACATCCGTAGTCAGTATTAATTGTGTAATTACTTCACTTACAGATATGAGGCAGTCGATGTCTAAGATTGTAAGTTACCAGCGATATCTTAAAACCCAAGTCGAGCCTATTTCCGAAGCCATGAATTTACAGGTGACGTCTAAGATGGATGATGAACGAAACGACATATTGTGTTGCTTAAGCCTACCAGCTCAAAATGAAGAACAGTTGCAGAAGCTAGAGAAGAGTTTGTGTGACGAAGGAGTGAAGAAGCAGCTCGTGAGTTTCTCTTATGGCTTGTTATGTTGTGTGTGTTTCGAGTACACCTTACGGCAGTTGGAATCACACACATTTGTATTTGCAAGATTTCAACAGTACTGAAAATTCGGGTAAAATGAAATTAATCGGAAAGAATTAAAGAAGCTTTCGTTTCTTTACTAGAGAAAGTTATGGAAGTTTGGGGAACGTCTGTTCAAAGTTTAGTTACTGAAAACTGCGTACATGACTGTCTATTTCCCCTATACAGTCTATCTATTCCTTGCTGTAGGTACTTTTCTTTGAACTTAGTTTATTATTTCTTTTCATGTACTTATTTCATCTCTTATATAATACAGATTTCATAGTGTATTATTTTTTCTTTCAGTTGGTCCACCTGACGGTTCGTTCGATTAGTTTTAAGTTTCAGGTGCTATTTTTATTGAATTATACTTTACAATATTTACTTACAAAGCATAACCAATGGTGATAACTTTCTTGGGACATTCCTTGAAAGTGTCAATTCTTTTTGATGTGGAAAAAACTTTTCTTCTTTTGCTGACGCCATAGGTATAGCTAATATTAATTTTAGAAGTTTTGTAGATTCACTAAATAATTTTTCTGGATTATTGCGAACAATTCCTTCTAGCAAACTCAGTTCCTGACAGTGATCCGAATTCCTCTCCAGTGTAGACTAAAGAGAGTTCGTAGCAGAGATTAGTGTTATAAAAATGTACATTGAACACGCTTTATTCACAATTTATCTAGGAAAATTTATACTAAATTGTGGAAATGTATCTAGTGCATACAACATTACTGCCATGCGATGTCCTGTAAATTTAAACCGGTTGTTCTTTCGAACACTCTACTGAATTGCACTTTGCTTGTTTTTGTCTAAGCTTTAATTGCAGGATTTTCCTCAGTTGAAAGCTGGGCAATGTTTTTTTTTTGTAAGTTATTTACAGAAGTCATGGTATACAATTCATTCAATATTTGAAGGTTATTTACAGAATTAAAGCACACAAAATAAAATTAAATCTAATAACTAATAACCAAAACAGCTGATACAAAAGAGGTACTGGTATATGAATTGTAAATGTTAAATATTCATACATAGGGCTGCCAACTGCCCGGTTTTTCACCTTCCTGGCCGGAAAAATTGCCGTTATTTTGATTAAAACCGGTGATGAGTACAAACTACTCACCAGCACCTTAATGGCCGTTTTTTTAACATTTGTATCTAGTTCGAAGCAATTTCATCTAGTTCGAAGTATAGACATTAAAAAAGTAGCTGTCATTCGGTAAACCCAAATCTTCACCATCTATTAACGAGTAATATATTTTGTTCACCTGTTTAGATAGGCCTAATTTTAGAGAGATGACAAGGAATGTATCAGGGAAAATTTGAAATTTACTTTCAAGGAATTTTATATATTTATTAAGAGTGAGAAAGGACTTCTTACAGCAATTTTCTGTGATTGAAGTAGAGACTATAGGCCTTATTCAGTCGTTCTGACGCGTGATTAGTGCCATTCTAAAGAGTTCAACTAACATATGTTTCCTGCAGTAGTCGGGCCTTTAGCATGTTGCTATTCATACGTCAAAACGATTCTGCATAAGGCCCTATATGTTTAAAGAGTATATTTCATTTTCCAAATTCAAAATTGTTAAGTAAAGATTATTATACTTTTGTTCATTTGTTTCGATAATTTTAAAGAAATGGTAGTTACTGATAAATGCAATCAATTGATCAATGTCAGTTTCTCATTCATAGCACAATGTATCTATTAAGCTTATTAGTGAATGTTCTAAGGACATACAGAATATATGTGCTAATGCACTTTTGTTCACTATAGTACATTTCCTTTCCATGGATAGGTCCGAACAGAGACACTTCACGCCTAGACCTATATCATAGGGAATTGTGAGCAGGTGATGGTTTTTTATTTTACAGAGTTGGCAGCCCTATTCATACATCAACACACACACATGTGTGTAAAAGAAAAAGCTACATTCCAAATCATCCGTCTTGGTTGTTACGCAATGTACTTCCACATGAGGCGAAACAATGCTTATCAATGTCATACGTTATGGAAAGCAACCTTGAAACCAGCCATATGTAGGAACTGCATGTTAGCTGAAAGGGGTCCAAAGTATTTGAGGGAGGTCCAATACGTCTACGTAATATCGAACCTGTCTTATACTGCACCCGAAAAGACGATAAGTAATTCTTAATTACTGTCGCCTATATTTTTAGGAAAAAATGATAGAACGATTATTTTTATAAGAAAAGAAAGATTACATGATAATGCGTAAAATAAAATATTTACCCTACATCAATCATTTCTCTGTTAAACAAGTATAGTTCGTTAAGAAAGTCTACAAATGTTAGTCAAGTTTCAAAATTTTTGGAAGGTCCGGACCCGGTGGACCCCCTCGTGGCTACGCCACTGAACATTGCTAACTACATGAATGTAGTCCCAAATTCAATTTGGCGTTCCCCATCATACAGTTTTATGTGGACATTATCAAGAGTATAAAATATTTTATAAAATAAATTTGTATATACTAAAATACTATCCACAGAGGGGGAAGATTCTAGATATTGACTTATTAATATTTGGCTCACTAATTACTGTAGAAGAAGCCTTCATTATCTATATAAGCTAAGAATTAACTTGTAAACGCGGGTCTACTTTCATTTGTTTTCTGCTCTACTACATATTTTCTTTCTTATTTTGTAATTCTGCTGTCACTTTTTTAATCGTCATTATATTGATTTGATTCAGTATAGTCCCGTAATATAAAAACATGAATGTATAAAAACAAATTCCATTTGGTAATTGCTAGTGAAATAAAATTCAGAAAGCTTATTTAGCGCGAAAAACATTCTCATTCACTGGAAACCGTGTTGTGTTGCAGAAGTACTGCAACGACCAGAGCCTTTAACTTCTGAGATAGGGGAAAGGAGACTTAACATTCGCTCCAATTGCCACGCTGAAGAAATTTGGTCGTTGTATGCTCACTGCAACGCAATATAAATTAGAGACTCTGTAAAGGATTATTTTTCGCTTTTTAAAACGGATTAACGGAACGCACAGTTATAGAAGTAAAAAATATGTTATTTAAAGTATATATGGGATTATTAGAAAGTATTTTTCTGTTCTTTACTACTATTGCTAATAATATGTTTTTCTTGAAATACTTTGGTTATTGCACAACGCTGCAACACTAACATTAGCCGCCACTGGATAATAGGCTGGGATTTTTGCATTCTTATATACGCGGCCGAGGGTTATCCATAGGAATACCGAGGGGGCTTCTAGAACCACAAGGAGCTCTCTCGTGGATATGTAAATAACATACACGACTTTCGCGCGGGAGCCCCGGGTACGATTCCCGGCTTTAGCTCATGTGGTTCGGACCCGGCTGTAGGTACACGTCTCACATAGCCTCGATGCTAACGAGACGCCAAACTAAAATCACATAAAAGTAAATCGAACACACGCCATAGCTTTTGTTAAAAATTCTAACAAAATATTATCAGTCAGTTGTACATTTTGAGTTATTTGTTATGGTTACTCAGACAGTTAACCACAGTGGTGTGAAAAATCATCTTATAAATAGCTTAGATGATCATTTTTGAGATCACTTGGATCTGGCTACTCAGGATATATTTTATACAAAATGCATCAGTTATATGTGTTGTTATACTCGTTCATATCATGGTACCATAGTTAACAAAGTACACTGCACCTTCCTGTAAAGCAATTGAAATAAATCTTACATATTTTATGTACGAAAGAACATACAAACTAATTGGTTAAGAACATTAAAGTAACTCCTTTACTTTTGTATAAAGATGCTAGTTGAAGTGCCCGGCATTGCAGGCGAGGAATAAGTTTATAGAAACTTGCTCGCCCTAAACAGCTTGGACACAGTTATGATGGATGTTTCTCAGGTCTGTATGATATTAATAAAACGAAGAATATTAACATAACATAATATAGAGCTTCTTTAAACAGTAAACTGCACTCTTTAATACTTGAATATCTCAGGAGAAGGTTATAATATTTACTGATAGCGGAAGGATACACAAAGTATCTCACATAAATTACTGAGTTGTTACACACTACTAGTCAACGTATTCAATTTAGGTCATTCCATTCCACATCATCACAGTGAAAAACCTCACCAGCTCAGATTGTAATAAAAGCTGGTGAAAAGTAAGAGCTTGTGGAGTAAATATTTGCCAAATTATAAGCTCCAATGACAAGTAGTTACCAGATAGCAGTGTTGCCAACCTGGTGAGAAGTGCCATTCTTCGCAAACATGCTAATTGAAAAATAATAATCCGCTCTTAATTTAGATAGGAAAGTCATGCAGGGCTTGTTGTAAAGCTGAAGGAATGCCCTTTCAATTAAAAAAAAAAATAGGTGAAGATGATTTATTTTTGGGGATCAAGGGTACACACTGTCACCTTTGACATCAAATATCTGGAAAAATGTATTTTTGATTTTTGTCCAAAAAAAGAAAAGAAAAGAAAAAAGTGTCATGGTGTCCACCTGTTGTGCAAATTTCGTGTTGGGATGGCTACGCGAACAGGAGTTTCAAAGTAATGAACCTAGCAGAATTCAATAAAAATGCCATATTAAATGGGTGGATATGATGTAAGAATCTTTCAAGTGTGATATAAATCCCCTTAAAACAAGTAAATGTTGCACCCTTTGAAATGGTACTCACCTACAAGTGAAGAGGGTGTTGCTTTATTCCTTGCATTCTCTCTTGTATGTTAGTAACGTCTGTAGCTGGTAAATTATGTGCGATCAGTAGCTGTGCACGAGTCCACTGAAGCAAGAACGTAAGTGATCGGAACAGTCAGAACTTCAGGAGGTTAAGGAAGTTAATAAGGACTTCCTGTGTTTCAGCATTCACGGCCTCACATGTCCTAAGCATCATGCATCATCATAAACACGTGTCGCAAATCCTTTCGCTTCCTCCAGTGAAACTAATTATCGTAAAATGTTTGCGTGGTGCACTACACTTTCTGCTGCTGTAGAA
Organism: Thermobia domestica; assembly: GCF_964235325.1. NCBI lineage: Eukaryota > Metazoa > Arthropoda > Insecta > Zygentoma > Lepismatidae > Thermobia > Thermobia domestica. Next base: position 205,918,450 of record NC_137457.1, read on the forward strand.
TATATTTTCAGAACTAAATTTGTCAACTGGTACTGGTATGAATGAATGAAGTTTTTGTGTTGGATACTGGTCTTGCTGTATCAAATCGTGCACTCAGAACTTTATCTGCAACATTAACTACTTAATGGCTAACATACGCAAAGTTCATGTTATGCACATCTTATCTACCCACTTGAACACCTGCTGTGGAATAATTATTTGGTCTGAAGGTATGTTCTGCAAACTTGCTCTAGCAGCTAGCCTCTTTATTGTCCTTCTATGTCCATCACATACACTCTTGCCATGGGAAGTGGCAAAGAAATGCCACTTAGCATGGAGTCCAGAGTAACCGTAGTGGTGCAACAAATTTATGAAATTTTTCCTGTTCTTATATTATGCACCACTGCCATCAGAAAAATAATATCTTAGATAATGTGTTGATGTTTTCTTTCAAAAATGTAAACACTCTATTCTGAAACAAATGTACAGCAGTGGTGGTGTTGTATGCAGTCCAAGATAAGATTGGTGTATGAGTTTACACCTGCACGGATTTCACGGAAATAAACAGTAAATTGATGAACAGTGGCTTGTGCATTGTTCCAATGGAAACCTTGGACATTGTCTTGAATAATGATGGAATAATTTTCCGCAAAGTCACATATAACAACTTCACCTAGTTAACCCATCTTTAGTGTCCTTCGTATTCCTTGCCTGTTAGGTTGCAATAAAAGCATGTGCCTGCAAGAGTGATAATTTAGAAATAAATAGTTCAGCAAATTCATTAGTTGGCTTCACTAATGTCTGAAGAGCACATGTATTAGAAGTAACCCACTGTTTGAAGGTAACATGTTGAATTGCATTCTGTTGTAGAACATTATCCAGAATGCCCCTCACCTCAGCTCCTGGACATTCAATGCACTGCTGGAAGAAGCACTGCACTTGAGTTGGGTTGCACATCATAATTGACAGGCAGGGGTGGTACGTTGATAAGCAGACCTCCAAATTTTCCAATAACTTACTCAGCTTACATCCCCAACCTCCTGATGTTCTGACTGTACCAATCACGTATTTTCTTGCTTGAGTGGATTCGTGCACAACTACTGGTCGCACATAAGTTACCAGCTGCAGACGTTATTAGTACACAAGAGAGAATGCAGAGAATAAATGAACACCTTCTTCATTTGTAGGTGAGTACCATTTTCAAGTGTGCAACATGTACTTCTTTCAAGGGATTTATATCACATTTGAAAGATTCTTACATATTCACCCATTTAGTGACATTTTCATTGAAGTCTGCTAGGTTCATTACTTGGTAACTTCTGATCCCGTAGCAATCCCAACATGAAATTTACACCTTGACACTACATTTTTTTTTTTTGGCCAAAAATCACAAATGCATTTTTTCAGGTATTTGAGGTCAAAGGTCAGTGTGTGACCCTGACACCAAAAAATAACAGATGGTCTACACCTATCTTTTATTCCTTTAGCTTTGCAACAAGCCCAGCATGACGTTTCTAAGTTAGAAGCGAGCTAAAAATCACTATTGTTTTTAAATGAGAGCACATGAATACGAAACCTTGAGCCCTACGTACAGGTTAGTACGGGTCGGAGAATATATACATATAGTGTTCTGTATCATTGAATATATATTTTACGAAGTTGGTAGTTCAGTAATTAGGGGTATTTGGTCCACACGATTTCGTATATATGCAATGTCAGAACGTATTCGTATATTGCAAAATGTGGGCACAGATACATCTAACGCTGTGACATGTAAACCTGAAATTGGTTGGGAACCTTGACACTTGGGTTGGAGGACTGGTAATGCTGATAGGCGTGTTTCTATGGCACCGAAGAGTGCTTATACCAATTTTGGGGAGGGATATGTTAAATCGTGCGGAAGTTATTGGAAAAGTTTATTTCGCAGTCAGTTGGCAACACTGACTGAGATAATTTAACTTAGCTCCTTTGTGCTTGAATGACCCATCACAATGTGCGTATATGTTAAAGTAGATTAAATAAACTTAAAAAAATGAAATCTATAATGGGAATTATGAGAAATAAAGGTTTAAAGTTTACAAAATTGCGGTCTAGTTTTCTCAAAATGTTAGCTTAAAAATGACTTTTCTGACAGCTCTACCGAAAGTTTTCATTTTTTTTCATGTTACATAACTTCAAGACAATCTGAATTTAAAATATCATGTTTCTAGCATTAATAGGAACCGAAATATGAATATTTTACTGTTCTTACAAAAGTGGGGAAATATCATGTCGCGCTGTTAAAAATAGATTTTCTTCCCAGTTTTGAAATGCAGTAACTTCTGAACCGCTGATCCTATTGCAATAAAATTTACATACTTTCAATCAGCCTAAAAAGTTTTATAACACTACCAAATTTCATCCAAATCTGAGATAGTGGGTTGAACTGACGTGGAACGACCCCTACCTAAACCGGAAGTGATTCAGTTAGCCACTTCCGGTTTCAGCATAAATGGCTATACAACGAAAACGGTAATAGTAACGACCTGTTTTCGTCAAATGATTTAGTTTCTCAAGGAAATATAATAGGTTTACCCACTGTTCTCTACTAAGCGTTCCCCTCTGGTGCTTGGGGTCCCGGGTTCGATCCCAGCCCCCGCCAAGTGAACTTTGTGGTGGACAAACACCGTGTGCGTGGGTTTTCTCGGGGTTCTCCCGTTTCCTCCCACTTTCTTCATTCCACCATTTCATTCATCACTCATCATCACCGTCTCCTTTAGCCTAACCGGCATAAGCGTGGGACGTAAAACTCAGATTTCATTTCATTTCATTTGTTCTCTAGAAAGTCAATTTGTCGTGGTAGAAAGTTTCTATTACTTAAGGTTTAAAGTCGATTGTAATGGAATCAATACTATAAATGCCCATAAAACGGTAATAGATGGCGAAATTTTCCGGAAAATGGTTTATGGTCTTACGGGGATATACTATATCAATCCCTTTTATTTACTAAAACCGGAAGTGGTAGGAATTTACTACTACTTCTGGTTTGAATTGCGTTTTTATCAAGCTAAAACGGTCAGAGATAACGAGAAGTGGTTTCCGAGAATCTATTTAGCGTCCCAATAATTGGTCTCCTCGAGATATTTCTCTACTTAAACCAGAAGTGGTTGAAAACAGCAACTTCCGGTTTCAACATAAACGGCTATAAGACTAAAATGGTAATAGATAGCGCCAAGGATTTTTCGATAAGCGATTCATGATCTTAAGGAAAAATACCACGTCTGCCTTTTTCTCTCCTGAAAGAGGAAGTGAGAGAAATTTACTATTACTTCCGGTTTGAATTTGATTTTTATGGAGCGAAAACTGAGATATAGAAAAGTGGCTTTCGGGAATTGAGCGTCTGTCGAATTTGTTTGGTTTTAGTAATGAATTTGCATAGTTTGGTAGTCTATCATAGTTGCACACTGTGAAACGAAACTCACTTGTTATACTAATTGCAATTCCCACCTCTTTCACGCCCCTCTAATAAAAATATTTAAAAAAAAAAAAACGCTGAAACGTATCAAATTTTTTCAATGAGAAACCCAAATACCAAATTTGAAGTATCTAACGTCAATGAATTCTGGGGTATGGTCATTTTATTGAAATACTTCCCACCCCATTTTCCCCTTCCCGTCTAATTTCCCAAAATCCTTCCTTTGTGGTATCCTACGTCATAAATCCTATGTACGTTCAAATTTCAAGTTTCTAGCTTAAGGATTTTGGTCTGTACAGTGATCAGTCGCTCAGGACTGCGTTTGGTATATAGAGGTTACTCAAGGGTTAATCGAACCCCCGTTCTTTCCACATTGATATGACATAGTACTTAAGATAACTTGGTACTCCTAGGGTTGACTTACCCTTCTAGTTGAATCTTGGAATAACTCTAAAACGAGTGGGGGAAACTTTTGTGTCTACTTCTATTTCCCTGACTCGTGTGTACACATGCAGATAAAGTTAAGTCTAATCTCTAGAGCCTTCAAAATTAACTTACTGGCAGCATTTAAATAGCTTGCGACTGTTGATGATATGTTCAGCTGTGAGCTGCGAGAACAACGTTACTTCTACGCCAATTATTTATGTTCAATTATCTCTTAAGAATGGTGTTGACCCGCTCACCAAGATTACCAAATTTAACAGCACTGGCTTTCTGTATTGCTGGATTCGGACCAGTGACAAAGATCTTAACTCTGAATCATGTTCCGGGTACGGCTTGGAACGCACCATTGACTTCTCTTCGTTCAAATTTTTTAAATCGCTGTATACGGCACTGAAGGAATCTTAATTTTTGTCTGGACACATTATTAGTGTACTAGCAAGTTAAACATAATTTGTACGTAATGCTTAACTCATCCCTATAAATGAATTTACAGTCTCTGTATTTCAAATACTAGTCTATGAGACGAATTCATAACCAGGAAAATGTAATGGACACTAAAATTGCAGAGATGATCGGGCACTGGTTGGCCAGAGCAAAATTTAGGATAGAGAAAAGGCAAATACAAAAATTTTCAGAAGTAAGTGAGAAACACTTATGGTACAATTAAGTTTTCGAAGGAACATTATGTCCTTCTCATGTTAGTTTTTCTTATTTAAAAATGTAGCTAGACACATTTTAATTCAATATTGAAATTGAGACAACTGATTTTCTGTACACTAATGTGTAATATTCTTTCTAAAAATATATATGTATAAGTTTTGTTCATGGAAAAATCAGAAGTTATCTCAATTTATACATTGACCAATTTCTTTAGTAGTGAGCTGTTCATTATTGGACACGGAGGTTGTCTAAGCACAACTGGGAATTATGTGGTTAGGAAAGGGATCGACCGAGTAGCGCAGTTGGCAGAGCATTGATACAACAATCCAAAGGTCCCGGAGTTCTTTTCCTCTCCAGTTACAGTAATTTTCACTTTTTAGAATAGTAATTTTATTTTAATTGCATGTATTTAAGCTCCTTTTAGAATAGTAATTTTATCTTAATTGCATGTATTTAAGCTCCTCATTACACTTTGTGTTAATGTCAGTAGAACAAAATTATATTTTTGTATACTACTGTTATCTGTTCATTAATTGGAACATTTAGTGCGAATCATGTAACATTAACAGTTGTGATGATGGTAAAGTATTTACTGTAAACTTATTAAATAGGTAAATGTTCGCACTTTTCGAAAACGCCAGAATGATAGAAGGTAATTCTTAACGTAATATTCTCACATTTATCATGACAGATTTGTATGCTTTTAATGATACTATTCATATATAGATACTTGATTCCCTTGTGCAATGAATGTCACATTTGAGAAATCCATCAAATGTGTGTTTATTAGACCGGGTTTTGAAGGGAAGCGTTTCTGCTCTTTCATAATCTAAATGTGGAAGGTAAACAATATTGATAAATGTGCTTTATTCACCAAATTATTTGATTTTGACTTCTCATTTTTTCGGCAGTATGTATGTTTAAATACCTTTTTGAAAAGATTTTTAACAAAGTTTATCCACATAGACACGGTATTAAAGGAAGTTTCCAGTATCTTTGAATTTTTCAAAGATCGTCTTATTTTAGCTTTCTGTTCTTATTTGTGTACTTGTATTTTCTTTTTAATGTATTTTAACTCCAGTTTAGTACAGAAGTCCTTAGTGCAAAGACGAGTGGAAGGTGGTAACAAAAATAATCGAAATTAGACTATATCAGTGTCGAATCCTTAGTTTTCAGTGTTGCTGAAATTAATAGTGACGTTTCCGAACACGTTTAAGTCCAAATTCAAGGCCAATATCTGTCGAATAAATAGGTTTCTGGGTCGTTAAAATAAAGGGACTCTCTGGATAAATTTTAAGTCCATGTTGAGTTTTTATTGGTATAAGAGTTGAGACAGGGTGAAAAATGTCTAAATTAACCGAGATTTGTGTCGAATCCATTAGTTCTGGGTCGCTAAGCTGATTAGCTATATTTCCGATGCCATTTAAACCAAAGTTAAGTATTTATTTTTATATATGGATGTATTTGAGATTTAATTACACACCTTGAGTCGAAAGAAGATTCAAGACTTCTCATTTCGTATTTCATTGGTGACGAGACTTCATCATGTGAATCAGGTTACTGAATAAATTTCAGAATAAATGGTTTATTGCGTTGTGCAGGAATTTTTATTACGCAAGTCTTGTAACTTCATAATAAAATATTTTGTTTCATCAAAATTCATTCAAAAATATATGAATAATCGTTTTCTTTCTTTTTTGTCTTTTTTCACCAATATGGGAAAGACTGAGTAGGTAATTAGATTACATATTCTGGAAAACTGGGAAAAGTCAAGGAACTCTTCCCGTAATTCTTGTCGCCAACTTGTGAACGACGAATTGTTTAAGGGCAGGAAAGCATCTACTGGAATAAAAAGAAAATGAGCAAGTTTCATTTGTGACTTGCTCATTCTAGGTTTTTTCTGCCATATTGATCTAGGAGACTCATTTGGTTTCGTGATCGTACCGGTACAGGAAATTTTGTAAGTTTCGTCACTTGCAATGATATTGTTTAAAAAATCTGGATTATTTTCATTACACTTTCTTTTTTAATGGCGTAGATTTTTTCGGTATAACAACTCAGATTTTTCTCATCTTCAGTTCGTTGGTAAAAATATGATACCGTCATTCTGTGATTGAAGTTAAGTTCGTCTGCTATTACGCAAAAGGATTTTAAATAGTTTCACATTTCCATCATTCCTGTACGTTGCATACATTTTAGAGAGAACCTAAGTTCCCACTATTCCGCACCATCAAAAAAGTGTCTGAAACCTCTCAACATCTGCGATCGCGACAAAGCGGCACCGCCGTAGGTTTTTTGCCTTTTGTACAATTTCGATTACGTAGTACCAAAATTCAACACAAAACTTGATAACACTGTTGTTCGTAACTTCTTTCTCACATTTTCATGACGGGGTACAACGTAGATCACAACGTGAACCTTCATTTCACCTCTACACCAAAATCTTAACACTGACACATGACGCATACGTACTGTGGTAAGTCGTATTATCTACGGATTATGTAAGGTATTAAATGAAAATTACAACGGTAGAATAAGATACGCAATAACGCCTATACACCGAAACATGCAACACCATAAATAAAGGAAATGTAGAGAAGTGGAAGCAGGCATATGGAAAGAAAACCCATTAAGTCATAATTGCATGTGAAGGACCACTGCTGTAAGTGAATATCACTGTAAAGATTATTTCTTTCCGTGTCCTTTCTGGTCTATTTTGTTGATTATCTGCGGTTACTATGCCAGCCAACTCTGTGGATAATCGGGAGTTTACCGTATTAAAAATAACTTCAAATAAGGATTTGAGATGTAAGTGTACGCTAGCCTAAATACCAGATGGCGCGCCAGTCCGTTCCTTATTACCCTTCTGAGCATTCTCGGTATTCCAAGTTCTGTAAGAACGTTGTATAATGTTTCTTTCCTAATCGAGTCGTACGCCTTTCTAAAATCAATAAATAGTTGATGTACCAGGGTATTGTATTCCCACTTTTTTTCGAGTATTTAGCGAATGGTAAATACTTTGTCAATAGTTGATCGATTTCGTCTAAATCGGCACTGATAATCTCCAATAATTTCATCTGCGTATGGGGTCAATCTTCCTAATAGAATATTTGGAAGAATTTTATAGGATGTTGACAGAAGAGCAGGGCCGGCGCGAGGGGGGTCGAGCCGTGCCATCGCCAAGGGCGGCAGGTCTAATGGGCGGCAAAATTTGAAAAAGAAAAGTATACTATCAAAATATAATGCTTAGCAACAGGCCGACATGGAGAAATAAAATTGTGTTCAAATGAACTTACTTCACTCACATTCCAGATAATGCTCACCCAGGAAATTCGGAGAATTCTCCTTCATTTTCAATTATCAAACTACTAGCCACAGGTATGTCGGGGTCAATATTTCCTCTACAGCGGCGAAGTTTTTCAGCTAGGGTGGATAAGACTATCAAGGTTTCTTTTATATTGTTTTTCTATTCAGCAATGTTCTAACGCTCCACTTCAAGTATGCAAAAAATACACTCCCACTTGAGACAGGCCGTTCTAGCCTACAGCTTCTAGAGATATTTAGGTTCTAGCAGCGATTTGTTATCCAATTTACTGAGCAAATGACAATCCAGTTTACTGAGCAATCGTTCATTTTGTACAAATCACATACAGTAATCGAGAATGCCTTGTAGAAATTTGCGAACACTTTTTTGGTTTCGTACCGGTAACAGATATCACTAGTCTAGGACTCACAGCAGTAATAATTAAACAGCTAAAGGAAATGAACATTCCTATCGAAGACATAAGGGGCCAAGGATACGACAATGGTTCCAATATGAAGGGCAAACATTCAGGTATTCAGAAGACTATTTAAGAAATAAATTCCCAAGTTTTCTTATGTTCCTTACGGTAGTCATTCACCAAATATTATCTCAACGATGCGGCCACAGCATCTCAGTACGCCGTTTCATTTTTTGAATAGTTAAAAAAGTTTATGACTTTTTTTTCGTCAGTTCAACGTTGGACCAGGACATATTTGCATAAAGGAACATATTTGCAGTCTCACTTTAAAACCACTAAGCACCATAAGATGGGACAGCCGAATTGATGCTGTGACTCAACTTACAAGGGACATCACCCAATTGTCCGGCTCCGATTTCAATGAAATTTTTATTGCTGATAGAGGACATGTATTCATTAGTTTTGATGACAGAAATTTTTGGCACGTTCATGTTTTCTATTTTTTAATATTTTTTAAAGGTTGTGATGTGGTTAATAGAGATTACTGCAGAACTCCCTTACTACCCTTTGTAAACGGAGTATTAATGAAAAAAACATGTAGATACGTATAGGGCCAAGGGGAAAGTCGTATGGTACGCATGACCTTGACGGCAGCCATCTTGAAATCCGCCATTTTGAATTAAGGTCAAGTTTTTTTTAAAATGGGAATTGGGTAATATGATACACTTAATCGGGTTAAAATTTAATCAGGAACACAATGGTGAAGTTAGTTTTAAGATGCGCTCATTTGATGAAAAGTTACAGGCATATTAATTGTTTATACTTACTATGTGCGTAAGTCCCTTACCTCCGCTTCTAACCCGCGTATTAATGATAATAAGTGGATAAAGGTTTCGGTAATACATATTATGCCTAGAGGGAAGTGATACGATAAGGGTATCATTGACGGCAGCCATTTTGAATTAAAGTGAAGTTTTGAAAACTGAAAACCATAGCATGTGACACCAAATTTTAATAGTAAATTTTCCCCAAAAGCCAGTGGTATGCTTATTTTTGTTCTATAGTTAACCAGTATGAATTTATGACTCTTCTAATATGCACGAAACGTCCATTATTCGATCTTTCAAACTGGCAACACTCCTAATTTTCACCGCATGTTTTAAGATTCCAACTGGCACTTTGCAATTGTTTCCATGGTTCATGTTTTCTAAATTTATTACATTTTTTAAGAGTTGCGATTTGTCAGCTCATGAATAGTGTTGGGATAAGCATCCAGCAGCCTTTCTGAATTTTGAAGACTTGCCATGTAATTATTAATTTCATAGGCAATGTAATTATTTATTTCCTATACCTGCAATTCAAAAACTCGTTTACTGACATGAATCATCGCAGAACGAAAGAACAACTTTGCATTCAGGTAATACCGGAGACGTAGCTTGTAATGGATAGTAGATGAGACGAGAAATAAGTTGAAAATTCACTTCAAAAAAGAAAACGAAATATGATTGTTGTGTAAATCAATGGTCTTTTGTTTTGTTTTATATTTATTTGTTTATTGTATATTTATTTATTTATTTTCTATGGCAATATTTTAGCTAGTCAGACAAAAAAAGTCATTCGTTTTCTAGTGATTGTTGTCGACGGTTCATGTTTGTAAGATTTATAATAAGTATTGATCGGGAACTCGATTAAGTTACACCTTTTTATAAACAACTACCAGTGTTCATATTTTGTTCATGGTACAAACAGTGTTGGGAACGGTGATATTATGTCTCTTTCATATTTTCTATCATTGCTGCTGTTCCTTTAAAGTTCTAAGGTTGTATTTATTTAAAAAAAATACTGTTTGTCGATTGCGCAACATGTAGGCTACATTTCATTATAATTCTGAGTTCGTGTTACACCAATTTCTTATAATTTCATTTGTATTTCTTTACATCACGTAGGTCCATAGGTTCCTCGTGTACTCTGGGATAAAATAAATAATTACACTGCCTAGGAAATTAATAATTACATGGCAAGTCTTCAAAATTCAGAAAGATTGCTGGATGCTTATCCCAACACTATTCGTGAACTGACAAATCGCAATTCTTAAAAAAAAAATGTAATAAACAATTGCATGAGCCATGGAAACAATTGCAAAGTGCCAGTTGGAATCTTAAAACATGCGATGAAAATTAGGAGTGTTGCCAATTAGAAAGATCGAATAATGGACGTTTTGTGCACATTAGAAGAGTCATAAATTCATACTGGTTAACTATAGGACAAAAATAAGCATACCACTGGCTTTTGGGGAAAATTTACTATTAAAATTTGGTGCCACATGCTATGGTTTTCAGTTTTCAAAACTTCACTTTAATTCAAAATGGCGGATTTCAAGATGGCTGCCGTCAATGATACCCTTATCGTATCACTTCCCTCTAGGCATAATATGTATTACCGAAACCTTTATCCACTTATTATCATTAATACGCGGGTTAGAAGCGGAGGTAAGGGACTTACGCACATAGTAAGTATAAACAATTAATATGCCTGTAACTTTTCACCAAATGAGCGCATCTTAAAACTAACTTCACCGTTGTGTTTCCCATTAAATTCTAGCCCGAAATTATGTATCATATTACCCTATTCTCATTTAAAAAACTTGACCTTAATTCAAAATGGCGGATTTCAAGATGGCTGCCGTCAAGGTCATACGTACCATACGACTTTCCCCTAGGCTCTATACGTATCTACATGGTTGTTCTTTCATTAATACTCCGTTTACAAAGGGTAGTAAGGGAATTTGCAGTAATCTCTATTAACCACACCACAACCTTTAAAAATTATTAAAAAATAGAAAACATGAACGTGGCAAAAATTTCTGTCATCACAAGTAGTGAATACATGTCCTCTATCAGCAACGAAAATTTCATTGAAATCGGAGCCGGACAATTGGGTGATGTCCCTTGTTAGATATCGAATAGGGGAGGTTTATGATGCCTTTCTTCAAATAAGTAACAACAATAGAACAGGTAACTAGCTGCGTGGCTAATTTCCTTTGCTTACTCGTTATCTGGTATGACTTTTTACTACACTAAACATAGTAAGCAAAAGTCTCCAAAGCATTGATTTTCATGTGTTGAATGCAGTCGGGTTTCTTGAAAATTAATTTGATTACTTTGAGAGAAGAAGAAATGATGCAAAATTTCAATCTTACTTAGTTGATGCGATGGAGTTGGCATCAGCATTAGATATGGATGGTCCACTGATAGGTAATACAGTGCATGCTCGAAGGCGAAAGAAGGGGAGACAGTTTCAGTATAAGGTAGAGGATGAAGCTATTGAATATCCACAAATAAGATACAAGATCGATTTTTATTACAAAGTTCTAGACGTGATTGTGTTAACTTTAAGAAACTTAGCAACTTAACAATTTAGCAACGTGTTTGAGCAAGTTAAACATCACAGGGAGTATTTCGATTTTCTTTACGATATAAGTAATCTTAAAGATATGTCACCTGAACTTTTGTCTGCTAAACTTTCCAGCATTTTAACACACGAATAATCTAAAGATATTAACCCCAGTAATTTGGAACACGAACTGAAAGAAGTTTTATCCGCTATAATTAAGCCTAAATATTCACCAAAAGAGACTAATATTCATTAAGGCACATGACTTTGCTCCCAATGTTAGTGTTGCACTTAGGATTTTGTTAACTTTACCGGTAACAGTGGCAAGTGGAGAAAGAAGTTTTCGAAACTTAAGCTTATTAAAAACTATATACGTTCTTTCATGTCTGAAACACGATTGAGTAATCTAGCGATGATATCAACAGTACACGAATTGGCTGGAATATTGGGCTACGCGAATGTTATAAAGGAATTTACTCATAACAAAGCAAGAAAAGTTTCTTTCAATTAAGGCGTGTTAAATTTATGTCTGTCTATTGTGTTCTAGTACATCATAAGGTTTAGGCTAATCACTTAGCTTTGCCGTAATATCTGAATCCCTATATTATCTTCATGCTCCATACTCTATTGGGAACACCTTTTGATATAAAATAAGTTTAAAAATTAAAATTCTTAGTTATGACTAAAGCATATTAGGGATGGCCAGATCCGGATATTTTTGGATCCGGATATCCGGATCCACTTGGGTCCGGATATCCGATATCCGCATATCCGGACACTGGATCCGAATCCGAAATTTCGGGTCTTGGATCCGGATCCGAGAATCCGGACCTTGGATCCGGATCCGAAAAAAAGGATCTTGGATCCGGATCCGAAAAACCGGATCTTGGATCCGAAATTTTGGATCTTGCATCCGGATTCGAATCTAGCCCAAGCTTCTTCATTAGACTCAGGCTGCTTACTTTTCTAATTCTTTCTGAGTTATTGTGGTCACTGAATAAGGCCATTTCCTAGTCGTGATGGGCTAGGCCATTGCTAATGGAACAACCCATAAAATATAGATCAAATCAAATTAAGGAGCAACTTCCTTTTCTTGCTCTTGATGAGCTTTTGTTTTCTTTCTTTAAAAATACGTTTCTCTGTTACCGTACCACTCCAGTTAGAATTAAGAATTGTAGTGGAGATGAAGTTCTAAATGGCAATTAACACATTGAGCGCCGTGTGTATCAAAAATTATACACACCAGTTTTCCTTCCTGGGCCATGTGTATCAGTTTATATACACAGTCGAAATCACTGTCTGGCCACGGGAAAATCACGTGGTATACCCTCCCGGGCCAAGTTGACTTTGAGAATAAAAAGAAAATGAGCAAGTTTCATTTGTGACTTGCTCATTCTAGGTTTTTTCTGCCATATTGATCTAGGAGACTCATTTGGTTTCGTGATCGTACCGGTACAGGAAATTTTGTAAGTTTCGTCACTTGCAATGATATTGTTTAAAAAATCTGGATTATTTTCATTACACTTTCTTTTTTAATGGCGTAGATTTTTTCGGTATAACAACTCAGATTTTTCTCATCTTCAGTTCGTTGGTAAAAATATGATACCGTCATTCTGTGATTGAAGTTAAGTTCGTCTGCTATTACGCAAAAGGATTTTAAATAGTTTCACATTTCCATCATTCCTGTACGTTGCATACATTTTAGAGAGAACCTAAGTTCCCACTATTCCGCACCATCAAAAAAGTGTCTGAAACCTCTCAACATCTGCGATCGCGACAAAGCGGCACCGCCGTAGGTTTTTTGCCTTTTGTACAATTTCGATTACGTAGTACCAAAATTCAACACAAAACTTGATAACACTGTTGTTCGTAACTTCTTTCTCACATTTTCATGACGGGGTACAACGTAGATCACAACGTGAACCTTCATTTCACCTCTACACCAAAATCTTAACACTGACACATGACGCATACGTACTGTGGTAAGTCGTATTATCTACGGATTATGTAAGGTATTAAATGAAAATTACAACGGTAGAATAAGATACGCAATAACGCCTATACACCGAAACATGCAACACCATAAATAAAGGAAATGTAGAGAAGTGGAAGCAGGCATATGGAAAGAAAACCCATTAAGTCATAATTGCATGTGAAGGACCACTGCTGTAAGTGAATATCACTGTAAAGATTATTTCTTTCCGTGTCCTTTCTGGTCTATTTTGTTGATTATCTGCGGTTACTATGCCAGCCAACTCTGTGGATAATCGGGAGTTTACCGTATTAAAAATAACTTCAAATAAGGATTTGAGATGTAAGTGTACGCTAGCCTAAATACCAGATGGCGCGCCAGTCCGTTCCTTATTACCCTTCTGAGCATTCTCGGTATTCCAAGTTCTGTAAGAACGTTGTATAATGTTTCTTTCCTAATCGAGTCGTACGCCTTTCTAAAATCAATAAATAGTTGATGTACCAGGGTATTGTATTCCCACTTTTTTTCGAGTATTTAGCGAATGGTAAATACTTTGTCAATAGTTGATCGATTTCGTCTAAATCGGCACTGATAATCTCCAATAATTTCATCTGCGTATGGGGTCAATCTTCCTAATAGAATATTTGGAAGAATTTTATAGGATGTTGACAGAAGAGCAGGGCCGGCGCGAGGGGGGTCGAGCCGTGCCATCGCCAAGGGCGGCAGGTCTAATGGGCGGCAAAATTTGAAAAAGAAAAGTATACTATCAAAATATAATGCTTAGCAACAGGCCGACATGGAGAAATAAAATTGTGTTCAAATGAACTTACTTCACTCACATTCCAGATAATGCTCACCCAGGAAATTCGGAGAATTCTCCTTCATTTTCAATTATCAAACTACTAGCCACAGGTATGTCGGGGTCAATATTTCCTCTACAGCGGCGAAGTTTTTCAGCTAGGGTGGATAAGACTATCAAGGTTTCTTTTATATTGTTTTTCTATTCAGCAATGTTCTAACGCTCCACTTCAAGTATGCAAAAAATACACTCCCACTTGAGACAGGCCGTTCTAGCCTACAGCTTCTAGAGATATTTAGGTTCTAGCAGCGATTTGTTATCCAATTTACTGAGCAAATGACAATCCAGTTTACTGAGCAATCGTTCATTTTGTACAAATCACATACAGTAATCGAGAATGCCTTGTAGAAATTTGCGAACACTTTTTTGGTTTCGTACCGGTAACAGATATCACTAGTCTAGGACTCACAGCAGTAATAATTAAACAGCTAAAGGAAATGAACATTCCTATCGAAGACATAAGGGGCCAAGGATACGACAATGGTTCCAATATGAAGGGCAAACATTCAGGTATTCAGAAGACTATTTAAGAAATAAATTCCCAAGTTTTCTTATGTTCCTTACGGTAGTCATTCACCAAATATTATCTCAACGATGCGGCCACAGCATCTCAGTACGCCGTTTCATTTTTTGAATAGTTAAAAAAGTTTATGACTTTTTTTTCGTCAGTTCAACGTTGGACCAGGACATATTTGCATAAAGGAACATATTTGCAGTCTCACTTTAAAACCACTAAGCACCATAAGATGGGACAGCCGAATTGATGCTGTGACTCAACTTACAAGGGACATCACCCAATTGTCCGGCTCCGATTTCAATGAAATTTTTATTGCTGATAGAGGACATGTATTCATTAGTTTTGATGACAGAAATTTTTGGCACGTTCATGTTTTCTATTTTTTAATATTTTTTAAAGGTTGTGATGTGGTTAATAGAGATTACTGCAGAACTCCCTTACTACCCTTTGTAAACGGAGTATTAATGAAAAAAACATGTAGATACGTATAGGGCCAAGGGGAAAGTCGTATGGTACGCATGACCTTGACGGCAGCCATCTTGAAATCCGCCATTTTGAATTAAGGTCAAGTTTTTTTTAAAATGGGAATTGGGTAATATGATACACTTAATCGGGTTAAAATTTAATCAGGAACACAATGGTGAAGTTAGTTTTAAGATGCGCTCATTTGATGAAAAGTTACAGGCATATTAATTGTTTATACTTACTATGTGCGTAAGTCCCTTACCTCCGCTTCTAACCCGCGTATTAATGATAATAAGTGGATAAAGGTTTCGGTAATACATATTATGCCTAGAGGGAAGTGATACGATAAGGGTATCATTGACGGCAGCCATTTTGAATTAAAGTGAAGTTTTGAAAACTGAAAACCATAGCATGTGACACCAAATTTTAATAGTAAATTTTCCCCAAAAGCCAGTGGTATGCTTATTTTTGTTCTATAGTTAACCAGTATGAATTTATGACTCTTCTAATATGCACGAAACGTCCATTATTCGATCTTTCAAACTGGCAACACTCCTAATTTTCACCGCATGTTTTAAGATTCCAACTGGCACTTTGCAATTGTTTCCATGGTTCATGTTTTCTAAATTTATTACATTTTTTAAGAGTTGCGATTTGTTAGCTCATGAATAGTGTTGGGATAAGCATCCAGCAGCCTTTCTGAATTTTGAAGACTTGCCATGTAATTATTAATTTCATAGGCAATGTAATTATTTATTTCCTATACCTGCAATTCAAAAACTCGTTTACTGACATGAATCATCGCAGAACGAAAGAACAACTTTGCATTCAGGTAATACCGGAGACGTAGCTTGTAATGGATAGTAGATGAGACGAGAAATAAGTTGAAAATTCACTTCAAAAAAGAAAACGAAATATGATTGTTGTGTAAATCAATGGTCTTTTGTTTTGTTTTATATTTATTTGTTTATTGTATATTTATTTATTTATTTTCTATGGCAATATTTTAGCTAGTCAGACAAAAAAAGTCATTCGTTTTCTAGTGATTGTTGTCGACGGTTCATGTTTGTAAGATTTATAATAAGTATTGATCGGGAACTCGATTAAGTTACACCTTTTTATAAACAACTACCTGTGTTCATATTTTGTTCATGGTACAAACAGTGTTGGGAACGGTGATATTATGTCTCTTTCATATTTTCTATCATTGCTGCTGTTCCTTTAAAGTTCTAAGGTTGTATTTATTTAAAAAAAATACTGTTTGTCGATTGCACAACATGTAGGCTACATTTCATTATAATTCTGAGTTCGTGTTACACCAATTTCTTATAATTTCATTTGTATTTCTTTACATCACGTAGGTCCATAGGTTCCTCGTGTACTCTGGGATAAAATAAATAATTACACTGCCTAGGAAATTAATAATTACATGGCAAGTCTTCAAAATTCAGAAAGATTGCTGGATGCTTATCCCAACACTATTCGTGAACTGACAAATCGCAATTCTTAAAAAAAAAATGTAATAAACAATTGCATGAGCCATGGAAACAATTGCAAAGTGCCAGTTGGAATCTTAAAACATGCGATGAAAATTAGGAGTGTTGCCAATTAGAAAGATCGAATAATGGACGTTTTGTGCACATTAGAAGAGTCATAAATTCATACTGGTTAACTATAGGACAAAAATAAGCATACCACTGGCTTTTGGGGAAAATTTACTATTAAAATTTGGTGCCACATGCTATGGTTTTCAGTTTTCAAAACTTCACTTTAATTCAAAATGGCGGATTTCAAGATGGCTGCCGTCAATGATACCCTTATCGTATCACTTCCCTCTAGGCATAATATGTATTACCGAAACCTTTATCCACTTATTATCATTAATACGCGGGTTAGAAGCGGAGGTAAGGGACTTACGCACATAGTAAGTATAAACAATTAATATGCCTGTAACTTTTCACCAAATGAGCGCATCTTAAAACTAACTTCACCGTTGTGTTTCCCATTAAATTCTAGCCCGAAATTATGTATCATATTACCCTATTCTCATTTAAAAAACTTGACCTTAATTCAAAATGGCGGATTTCAAGATGGCTGCCGTCAAGGTCATACGTACCATACGACTTTCCCCTAGGCTCTATACGTATCTACATGGTTGTTCTTTCATTAATACTCCGTTTACAAAGGGTAGTAAGGGAATTTGCAGTAATCTCTATTAACCACACCACAACCTTTAAAAATTATTAAAAAATAGAAAACATGAACGTGGCAAAAATTTCTGTCATCACAAGTAGTGAATACATGTCCTCTATCAGCAACGAAAATTTCATTGAAATCGGAGCCGGACAATTGGGTGATGTCCCTTGTTAGATATCGAATAGGGGAGGTTTATGATGCCTTTCTTCAAATAAGTAACAACAATAGAACAGGTAACTAGCTGCGTGGCTAATTTCCTTTGCTTACTCGTTATCTGGTATGACTTTTTACTACACTAAACATAGTAAGCAAAAGTCTCCAAAGCATTGATTTTCATGTGTTGAATGCAGTCGGGTTTCTTGAAAATTAATTTGATTACTTTGAGAGAAGAAGAAATGATGCAAAATTTCAATCTTACTTAGTTGATGCGATGGAGTTGGCATCAACATTAGATATGGATGGTCCACTGATAGGTAATACAGTGCATGCTCGAAGGCGAAAGAAGGGGAGACAGTTTCAGTATAAGGTAGAGGATGAAGCTATTGAATATCCACAAATAAGATACAAGATCGATTTTTATTACAAAGTTCTAGACGTGATTGTGTTAACTTTAAGAAACTTAGCAACTTAACAATTTAGCAACGTGTTTGAGCAAGTTAAACATCACAGGGAGTATTTCGATTTTCTTTACGATATAAGTAATCTTAAAGATATGTCACCTGAACTTTTGTCTGCTAAACTTTCCAGCATTTTAACACACGAATAATCTAAAGATATTAACCCCAGTAATTTGGAACACGAACTGAAAGAAGTTTTATCCGCTATAATTAAGCCTAAATATTCACCAAAAGAGACTAATATTCATTAAGGCACATGACTTTGCTCCCAATGTTAGTGTTGCACTTAGGATTTTGTTAACTTTACCGGTAACAGTGGCAAGTGGAGAAAGAAGTTTTCGAAACTTAAGCTTATTAAAAACTATATACGTTCTTTCATGTCTGAAACACGATTGAGTAATCTAGCGATGATATCAACAGTACACGAATTGGCTGGAATATTGGGCTACGCGAATGTTATAAAGGAATTTACTCATAACAAAGCAAGAAAAGTTTCTTTCAATTAAGGCGTGTTAAATTTATGTCTGTCTATTGTGTTCTAGTACATCATAAGGTTTAGGCTAATCACTTAGCTTTGCCGTAATATCTGAATCCCTATATTATCTTCATGCTCCATACTCTATTGGGAACACCTTTTGATATAAAATAAGTTTAAAAATTAAAATTCTTAGTTATGACTAAAGCATATTAGGGATGGCCAGATCCGGATATTTTTGGATCCGGATAACCGGATCCACTTGGGTCCGGATATCCGATATCCGCATATCCGGACACTGGATCCGAATCCGAAATTTCGGGTCTTGGATCCGGATCCGAGAATCCGGACCTTGGATCCGGATCCGAAAAAAAGGATCTTGGATCCGGATCCGAAAAACCGGATCTTGGATCCGAAATTTTGGATCTTGCATCCGGATTCGAATCTAGCCCAAGCTTCTTCATTAGACTCAGGCTGCTTACTTTTCTAATTCTTTCTGAGTTATTGTGGTCACTGAATAAGGCCATTTCCTAGTCGTGATGGGCTAGGCCATTGCTAATGGAACAACCCATAAAATATAGATCAAATCAAATTAAGGAGCAACTTCCTTTTCTTGCTCTTGATGAGCTTTTGTTTTCTTTCTTTAAAAATACGTTTCTCTGTTACCGTACCACTCCAGTTAGAATTAAGAATTGTAGTGGAGATGAAGTTCTAAATGGCAATTAACACATTGAGCGCCGTGTGTATCAAAAATTATACACACCAGTTTTCCTTCCTGGGCCATGTGTATCAGTTTATATACACAGTCGAAATCACTGTCTGGCCACAGGAAAATCACGTGGTATACCCTCCCGGGCCAAGTTGACTTTGAGAAAGGTCATGCATTGTTATGCTCATTGACAATTTTTTCCCCTTCAAAACTTAATAGTTTTCAATTGTTGACAAATTTTAAAGCGTGTATCAGAAATTATACACGCGGCCCAAAACAACTAAATTTCTTTCTTTGTTTTGTTTCGACGTAAACTTTTACAAAATTTTTGTCGCTTGTGTCATTTGTTTCTTTCAATACACCTAGAGTATAGTGTCCTCGAGTCAAAACGTCTAGAAAAACAATATTTGACAGAGAAATTGAGTCCATTTTGATGGACTCTGACGCTGAAGATCTAGATGTGAATAGTTCAGAAGATGAAAATTCTGATATGTTAGTGGACTCTAATCTCGGTCCGGAATGGCTTCCTGAAGCAGGTGATGGTTCAAACAATTCTTTTGGCGAGGCTGGTGAGGGTATGGCAATTTCCGACATACTGTTTAGTTAAGCAATTGAAATCAATGCGGATCCGACTAATGAAAGTACTATGTCAGTCTCGCAAGGACTAAATGTACCTGATAATCCACCATCTTCACAAGAAGACAGTGTACCGGATTCGAATCTGTTAGAGAGAATTTTGGAAAACATTTCGCGGAGTAACCCAAGTGACAATCACTCTGTTTTTATATTTACTGGAAAAAGTGGTATTGGCGCTACTATTAGTGGTATTTTGGCTCTTGCTGATCCGATAGATTACTACGAGTTGTTCATCGATTCTGAAATACTCAAGATTATGGTTGATCAAACTAATTTGTATGCAATGCAACAAATCCAAAAGGTTGACGATGTTTCTCCTAACGCAAGGATACATGATTGGACAGCTACATATATAACGGAGATGCGTAAATTCGTAGGACTTACATCCATCCCACTCGCTTATCGTCTTCTCCAATCTAAAACTCATTTGATTGGAACTTTGAGGTCAAACAGAAAACATATCCCGAAACAAGTCCTTGATGCGAAATTGAAACAGGGAGAAACAGTTGGAAAAGAGACTGTAGATGGAATGACAGTGTTGAAGTGGAATCACAATAGAGATGTTTTGATGTGTTCGGCAGTACATTCCACAAATGATCACGTGACCATTCTAGAGGTAAAGAAATTCAGAAGCCAAAGTGCGTAGTGGATTATAACGAACGGTAGTCATCAATCGATGTCAGTGATCAGATGGCAACTTACGGAACAGCTTTGAGGCGCTGCACAAAATGGTATAGAAAGGCTGTGTTAGAAATTATTTGGGGAACAAGTCTCGTTAATGCGTACTGTTTGTGCAATGAAAACACAAGAAACGCATATCTATCGATTAAAGAATTTCATGAGTCAGTTGTGGAGAGCATGTTAGGTTTGACTGAATCGGTGATCACCCATCGTTCCACAGGAAGGCAGCATAACCTGATTGACAAATATATTGCAGGAAACCCATCGAAAAAGGTTAGAGGAAGATGTGTTTCTTGTTATAAGAGTGTAACCAATCTCAAGTTCGTGGTCCATGTTCGGGCAGCTATTTATTTGTAACCGTCCTCAGTTCGTGGTCCATGTTCGGGCTGTCATTTATTTGTAACCGGCTGGGGTTCAAGTCGCTGTTCGGGCGTCCATTTATTTGTAACCGTCAGTAGTTCTGGTCGCTGTCCTTGGCTCGTGGTATTACCAATAAGTATATTCCTGATACCTTAACTTACCTGGACAGGACGACGAAGACCTCTCCAAAGAAGATTACAAACTGTTTCCCAAAAAGCTCGTCGGTCTCAATAATGAGATGAGCATTAGGCGCCGAGAGGTTCGGGTGTCTCGTCTCGAAAACCTCACGGACGATCAGACGGTCATCCAGACCATAACACACACAAACATCACTCATACACACAACGAAAACACACTGGATTAATTGACACTATACTTATTTATTGGAACACTATTTTGAAAAAAATAACGAAGAGAAATGAATACAACACTGGACACTAATAAATTTTGCCGCTGAAATTACGTTTTGCCCTATTCGGGAGATATAGCCCTTTCTATGTAGATATGATTATAATTTAGGTATCACTATAAATACTTTGCTCACACCATGAACACACTTGGGGGATTCGCACTGGGGAAAAGTTGTCTGGATCGTCCCACGATGAACCCAGTTGTTACGCTGAACAGTCCTGCAGCGTAAAAGTAAATCTTGGGTAAATAAACGAAAAGAAGGTCTTCACAGTCGAATTCTGATATTGGAGGGCGCGAATATAACTTTTGAAACGCACAAGGTCTGAGGACCTAGGATTTCACTGATTGGGGCTAGCCGTAAGAAATCGTCCTTCACCGGCTAAATAGCTTGTACCCCTTAACACAACTTATGTTTGAAGTTCAACGCGAGATGCGTGGTTGCATCTTCCAAACCTGTAGTCAAACTCCCTGAGCGTCCAAGCTCAAGCTACGGATTGCAATGGTCAACAGAAAAGTGTTGGCAGTTCATTTCAAAAATTACTCAGTTAACTCACCTGTATGCACATACAAACAGAATATAGAAAACAATTTCTGTTAATTTTAGTCAACTGCCCATAATGCACTAGACACGGCGATAACACTGGCGTGAGAAAGTACAGATAACGGGCTACGAAACAACACAGTTGGTGCCACTTTGGTTACTCAAACATCTGGTCAGCCCGTATTTCTCCAATCTATTATAATGTTTCCATAAGCGATTAAAGAAAACACTTAATTCAGTTCCCATTAACTATAGAATATATACTGTGCATATAATGAGTCAGGGAGAAACACTGAAATGGTTAGTCACTAACTGAAATGTTCTCAGCGAAAGCAACGTTTTAAATATATATATGAAAAAACGATGAAAGACTTCTTTGTCCAATTGTGTGGGAAAGAAGCAATTCCCACCAAAGAAAGAACTTATATGCGTTGCAGAATAAAGTACAAATCGAAAATAATAATCACTGTCTTCACGAAATATACAGGGCGTCCACAAAAAAATACTTCTATAACCTGGTGGCGGTTATAGATTGGTGTCCGAAAGTGGAACAACCTGTCAAGTGCACACGTAGACAGGTTGAGAACCCTTGGCCGTCTGACGAAGTATGAATAAAATTAGGTTTTTCACCTGAAAATTTAAAATAAGTTAGTTGGCAACACTGTCATATGGTGTGAGACTTACGTGCATAGACGATGAATGGTTTTTCACCTGAAAAAAGGGCTATTTAAAATAGTTAAATAACTTGTCCACTCACTACAACATGATGAGGTTCCTGCATAAGCAATGTCCAATCCAAATGTTCCATGAAGTAATAAGATCCTCTTGAACAACCGGTGCAGTTAGGTTTCCTTATCTTCCGTTTCTTCACATGTTGAAACCATACTGTCTTCCTGTCTGAGTATCCTCCATGATTCTCCAACGATGAGTTGATGAGGGGAGAAGGGGATTTTTTTTTTTTTTTTAAACACTGGTGTGAGAAACGAGGTACGGTTGAAACACCTGTATGATAACTTTTTTTTTTTTTTTTTTTAAAGTTCGCAGAAAGCGTTTATAGGGCTATTTAATTCTTACTTTTTTTTTTTTTTTAACACACAAATACTTTTCGTAAAATGTTTAAGTGTTCCGTTTCGATCACTTTATTTGATATAATATGAAGTAAATACGTTATAGGGCTATTTAAATGTTTTTTTTTTTTAACACTAATAAATTCTTTTCGTAAAATGTTGAAGTGTTCCGTTTCGATCACTTTATTTGATATAATATGAAGTAAATATACACACACAATAACTATTCATGAAAACATCGACTTAAAGAATTATCTAATATCTCAATAAAAATTAGTAAATATACTGATATCTGTATTTAAAATATCAAAATATGAATGAATAAGCAAATAGCAAAACATGTTAAAGGTACTAAAATATTAAAATTATTATTAAAGTTTCGATATCACTATAATATATTTGAAAAAATATGAAAATCATTAAAAAAGTAAAATGAATGGAAATATAAACACATGATAAACTGACAATATATAAACAAAATAAGATTTTCACCTGTATGTCCTTTTTTTTTTTTTTTTTTTTTTTTTTAACTGTGCCTCGTGTTGTTTGGCAGAAAAGAACGAAAAATCGTTTTTCAAAATAAAAAAAATAAACTTAAGTGTCAAAATTGACGTTTATAGTAATTCCAAGAAATAAGCATGATTCTGCATATCAAAGAAAAAGATCGTGATTTCGTTGACATGTATGAAGGAAATTCGGCACGCCATAAGATCAAATGCCATCTGCTCGTCGAGACTTTAGTTCGATAATGCTCAATACAACAAATGATTTCATTCTGAAACAAAGTTATTATTAGCTTAAGCCTAAAATAATGGTTGTTGTTCACTTCCATAAACGTAAACATTGTAGGGTTACCAAAATAGATGGGTATTATCTGCAAAAAATTTATTAATAAAAATGTTGAAAACTATTCAATATTGATCCAAGTTTTTCGAGGTCTAAATCAAGGAAGTTGACTCGCTAGTCCAAACATTCCTGAAAATAAATGGTCATTACACCATGAATTGACCAAAACCATAGGTGGGAAAAATGTGTAATACTACACGTACTTACACACACAATATGCCATCACACCTGCGAGGCAAGACTAGAAACGTGGAAAGGCCTGCAACCATAGGCATTTACAAAATGTTTCTGTACAAAACTGAAATATAAACATTAATATTCAGTAAACTACGCGTATGTTCCCTGGAACATAACATACGTCTTCCACCTAGAAAAGATGTGTAAACACACAAAATACAAATGCTCTCATAGCATCGTAAAATATGTCTCTAAAAGACAAAATACATGAGACCTATTAAAAGAAAAACATGGGATACAAACAAAAATATAGTCAACGACATTACAACTTTCTGGTCGGTCTGAAACATCCAATTAAATTCCCTACAAGACGATTATGTAATTTCACGACAGTTAAACTTTCTTAGGCATCTTCGCTACAAAGTATTTAAAATGTTCTTATTGACACATTAAAATTCAAAGTCATCGAGCATAGGAAATAATTAACAAAATAATTGTCAAAAATCGTTATGGCTTCACGCTGTTAAAAAAATAAGTTTATTATTCGGGATCTATATCGAATTAGAATAGTTTCTAGGACATACTGGCACTAAAATACACTTTTCTCAAAATAAATAGAAAACATTACAACACATTAGCATACAAATCCACTTAATAGAATTACTGTTCATAAACATTAAAATATTCACTGAAATGTTACTAGACATCAAAATATACTCAAAAAATCTAACCTAAGAATACGCATACTTAGTTACGGATACCATAAAGGAAGAAGGGAAATGAAAACTATATTTTGCGATTGATGGCGAAAATACAGTTAGCTATGGAATATCCAATGGATTAGCCACGTCCATTTTTGCAATAGATCTGCAATTCCAGGAAAAATCGCCTCCCTGAAAAAAAAATATTTATATTTATCCCCATAAAATATCCTACCCGAAGAAGTTTCCCTACGGTCGTTCAGTGGTCTAGAGAAGACGAAAAAAAATGTTAATTAGAAATTACAAGAAAATATAGAAGTCAAACATATTTCCGCATATATATTAATATGAGGGGAAAACGACCGTTCACCATCAGAATATCTGTTCATATAGTTCCTTCTACAATAAAAAGATTACTGCTTTCGTTCGTAGAATTATACTATTCACACGACATTCCTGCACATTCTATTAGCTAGCAAGGAAATGTCTGTTTCACTCGTTTAAGGCTTAGCCTACTTTCCGTTCTAAACTTTTCTCTTCGAACAAAATATATCATGTCACATCCTGGAAATTCAAATAAGTCAAAATCGGGTAAATGACGTAAATGAGGTTCAATAAAATTACAGTAAACACTTCAAAATGAAAACGAAAATCTAAGATTAACACTGAAAAGAAATTTAACATTGATTATAAATGTAAAGTTTCATATTCTACGCATGAGATTACATACTAAGTTTCATTTACAAATACAGAAATATATACGTAACTAACAACTAAAAATTTTCTTATCCTGGGCATCTCGATACATTTTTTTTTCTAAAAGAAAATCAAACATTAATTCTAAATAACATGTAATAACATATTTAAGAATTTCGAAAGTGGGAAGGGATCCTAAAAGTTTTTTTTTTTTTTAAATTTTAGAACACAATAAAAAAAATATATATTATAACGCCAAAACATCTTCCCACTAGCTGAGGTACGGATATCTCGCCAAGATATCAAACCGTTTTTGGATAAGTACGGTCCCTCTACGTATGTGATTACATACTAAATTTTAATTATAAATACAGCTAGATACATATATATTAGTAACAACTAAAATTTTTCTGATTCTGCGCATCTGGATACATTATTCTCTTTTTTCTAAAAGAAAATCAAACATGAATTGTAAATAACACGTAATAACATATTTATGAATTTCGAAAGTGGGAAAGGATCCTAAAAAGGGATTTAAAATTTAAAATACAATAAAAATATATATTATAACGCCAAAACATCTTCCCACTAGCTAGGAATACGGAACTGCGCCACTAGTTCAAATTGCTTTTGGATAAATGCAATCTCCCTACGTATGTGATACGTTAATTATTTACTAAAAGATCTAAATTCAAACATCTGAAATGAAAACAAGAAAAAATTAATGACATTAAACTAATAGTAAGTCAGTGATAAGGTTTGCAACATTAGTATTCAATTGTGAGGCGCGACACGGAGTAAAGACCAAAAGCGGAAAAGAATCAGCTGTGTGTCGTTCGTCATTCGTAACCATAAGCACAGGTGATCGAGAATGCAGCGACTATCTTATCAAAATAAAGAAAGAAAAACGTGTTATCTGCTCATTGCCGAACAGTTAAAAGCTAGAAGCAAAAATAAGTTTGAGAGAAATGCGTAGTTCTTCTTTTCGTATCCAGGTGTTCTATCAAAAACTAAAAGCAAAAAGGAAGAAAAATGAATACATGTTTATCGCTTAGAAATGCGTCGCTCTCCTAGGAGAAAAATTTGTATCAACACACAAATTCTTGGTTACTTTTTTTTTCTTTTTCTATGATTACTGTTTCTGCTTTGATAATTACGGTTTGTTCGTCTATTTCTACGGTGGTTACCTCTCCGTACAAATCTATGCTTAATGTCACACAAATTGCGGTTCCTGTCTAGTATGTGATAACTCAGGTTACGTGGCCGTGGTTTACGACTTCTTTTGTATTTGTTATTCTTTCGTATGCGCTCTTGGTTCTGATTCCCTTTAAATTTTGTATTGTTTAACAACTGGTCTTCGTATCTTTGCCTACTGCTATAACTGTAACCTCGTTTGCGCTTTTTTACTCTGTGGTTAGTGGTAGTTATTCTTGTACGCTTACGACCTCTGTCGTCTACAATCATATGTTCGTGGATTTCACTACTTCTACTACAAGCGACGTCACTAGATTCTGAATAGATAAAATCATTATCAGATGTGTTACGAGGTTGGTTTAGACTACCTGTCTCTGGTTGGAGTTCAGATGCCTGCGTTTCCTTTTCATTAGGAATATCAGTCTCTAGCTCAGGTTCCAATTCCAATGTTTTTTTTACGCTAGGAATATCAGTCACTAACTGAGGTTCAAATTCCGGTGTTTCGTATCCAGTAGGAACATCTGACTGTAACTGGGGTTCACATTCCGATGTTTTGTTTTCAGCATTTTCCGTTTTCTGACTATTTTCACGAAACACGTCCCGTAAAGCGTCTATCTTTTGACCTAATCCACTCTTTGACTCAACGAGATTCTCTTTCAAGCGAGCACAATTCTCTTTAAACTCAACACAGCTCTCTTTAAAATCAACTTTACTTTCCTTTATGTATCTCTCAATTTTTTCATTATTTTGATCTAGCTTTCCTTCTAACCTATCTAAATGCTTTTGAAAAACTGAAGCTATCTTAGTAAACAAATCTGCTTCGTTGTATGCCATCTTGAACAAGATAAAGCTTAAAACATACAATTAAAATAAAATATGCTATCACAAAACATATTATTAAAATCACCTGAAAGAGAAGTTTTTTTTTTCAGATTACTGGTTCCTGAGCTGAAAGAGAAATGATATATTAAAATATTAATCTTAAATGTATATTCGAGCACCAACGGTCTCGATTCGGGTCGGTAGTTCGGGCGTCATTTATTTGTAACCGACAGTAGTTCTGTTCATGTCCCTGTTCGGGCGCCATTTATTTGTAACCAATCTCAAGTTCGTGGTCCATGTTCGGGCAGCTATTTATTTGTAACCGTCCTCAGTTCGTGGTCCATGTTCGGGCTGTCATTTATTTGTAACCGGCTGGGGTTCAAGTCGCTGTTCGGGCGTCCATTTATTTGTAACCGTCAGTAGTTCTGGTCGCTGTCCTTGGCTCGTGGTATTACCAATAAGTATATTCCTGATACCTTAACTTACCTGGACAGGACGACGAAGACCTCTCCAAAGAAGATTACAAACTGTTTCCCAAAAAGCTCGTCGGTCTCAATAATGAGATGAGCATTAGGCGCCGAGAGGTTCGGGTGTCTCGTCTCGAAAACCTCACGGACGATCAGACGGTCATCCAGACCATAACACACACAAACATCACTCATACACACAACGAAAACACACTGGATTAATTGACACTATACTTATTTATTGGAACACTATTTTGAAAAAAATAACGAAGAGAAATGAATACAACACTGGACACTAATAAATTTTGCCGCTGAAATTACGTTTTGCCCTATTCGGGAGATATAGCCCTTTCTATGTAGATATGATTATAATTTAGGTATCACTATAAATACTTTGCTCACACCATGAACACACTTGGGGGATTCGCACTGGGGAAAAGTTGTCTGGATCGTCCCACGATGAACCCAGTTGTTACGCTGAACAGTCCTGCAGCGTAAAAGTAAATCTTGGGTAAATAAACGAAAAGAAGGTCTTCACAGTCGAATTCTGATATTGGAGGGCGCGAATATAACTTTTGAAACGCACAAGGTCTGAGGACCTAGGATTTCACTGATTGGGGCTAGCCGTAAGAAATCGTCCTTCACCGGCTAAATAGCTTGTACCCCTTAACACAACTTATGTTTGAAGTTCAACGCGAGATGCGTGGTTGCATCTTCCAAACCTGTAGTCAAACTCCCTGAGCGTCCAAGCTCAAGCTACGGATTGCAATGGTCAACAGAAAAGTGTTGGCAGTTCATTTCAAAAATTACTCAGTTAACTCACCTGTATGCACATACAAACAGAATATAGAAAACAATTTCTGTTAATTTTAGTCAACTGCCCATAATGCACTAGACACGGCGATAACACTGGCGTGAGAAAGTACAGATAACGGGCTACGAAACAACACAGTTGGTGCCACTTTGGTTACTCAAACATCTGGTCAGCCCGTATTTCTCCAATCTATTATAATGTTTCCATAAGCGATTAAAGAAAACACTTAATTCAGTTCCCATTAACTATAGAATATATACTGTGCATATAATGAGTCAGGGAGAAACACTGAAATGGTTAGTCACTAACTGAAATGTTCTCAGCGAAAGCAACGTTTTAAATATATATATGAAAAAACGATGAAAGACTTCTTTGTCCAATTGTGTGGGAAAGAAGCAATTCCCACCAAAGAAAGAACTTATATGCGTTGCAGAATAAAGTACAAATCGAAAATAATAATCACTGTCTTCACGAAATATACAGGGCGTCCACAAAAAAATACTTCTATAACCTGGTGGCGGTTATAAGAGACATGGCACAAAAGGATCGACAACGCTAGGCAAGAGAAAATATGCGACCCAAGTATCAACAGTTTGTGATACCTGTGAAAATAATCTGTTTTTGTGCAAGGAGTGTTTCAATTCTAGCCACTAAGAACCATAAAATGCTCAAGATCTTTGTGTTAAGTGTAAGTTTATCAATTTAAGATGAAGACAATGTGGGAAAGTTAAAATAACAGAACAAATGATGATGATAGAAAGTAGATTTTCAATATTCATATTTACACTCATAAAGTTCTTTTACCGCTGACGCTTATGTTTGAAGAGAGTGAAACTCGAGCTGATTTGAATTCGAGTCCATCACATTCGATGGAATCCATCACAATCTGAAAAAGTGGAAATTGTAATTTTATCACATAATATAAAAATAGTTATTGTAGATTTTTAGAACTGACACTAAAAGTAAACTATTGTATTTGGTTTTCTGAACAATACATATATAAAAAAGTAAAGGTATAAATACAATGATTTTCATCACTTATATTTTTGACAAATATAACATATAGGCTGAACCCAAGAGTGCGGGCAGACTCTCACGGGGTGTAGTAGTTGGAAACAACTCGCTATACAAACCTAGGTGTGTATGTGTTCACATACAAGGGGCCACAAAAAAGTCTTCACTGTGTATCAAAAATGATACACGAAGCCCAGGAAGGAAAACCAATGTGTATCAATCCCGATACACACGGCCTGATCGTGTAACCGTCCCAAAGACATTTTGGCCCAAAAGGGTGAACCAGCAGACCTTCCTTCGGCGCTCAATGTGTTAATGTATCAAAATCAATATATTAATGTACTGTATGTGTATACAAAATACCATATGGAGCCTCGAGCAGTAACACGTATCTTTGTAATTAGTAATCCACTACTATTAAGTCTGCATAGGTTGTATAAGGAGCTATATCATTCATGTAAACACATAGGCGGATGCAGGGGGAGGGCGAAAAGTCGTTCGCCCCTACCCAGCGCCACCATTAACAGTGTCCTTTAGTAGTAATTTGTGGCAATTTCAGATCATCTAAGTAATTTTTCACTGCTAGCATCCCCAACCGCCCCCTAAGAATCCATCCGCCCCCTTCAGGAGTCCGTTCTGGATTCGCCCCTGCGCAAACATAATATACAACTCATTCAAGATTACATTTTGGTAGCTTTTTAAAATTTTTATCTTAAAGGATTGTCATTTCTCGTGGCTACTTATGCAATTTTGTCCACAGGCATACATACAATTTCCAGTCATTACGCAAATACGTTTATATACTTAATAGACCTCGGCTAGTTGGGGGCTTCGCCACTAGATCCCCGTTACTAGGGCCTCGCACCACAAAAGCCTCTAATCATAATCAATTTAAAAAGAAATGTCTGGGGATTTACCGCTAGACCCTCTGATATCTCATTTGATCGGCCTATGACCTCGTACCTCGTAAACCTACAACCATACCGAATGTCAGTTCAAATATCAAATTGTATGTAATAACATTCCGATATCCCGAGACATACCGAATTTCAGTGCGAGTACATGGGGGCTTTTCCCCCAGCTCACACATTTGCTCGGTCTACTGCCTCGCACATCATACGCCTGCAAACATAACGAATTTTTAAGGGGCCGCGGTGGCTCAGTGGTAGAGCGTTCACCTCCGGTGCATGGGGTCCCTGGTTCGATCCCAGCTCGCGCCGTGTGGACTTTGTGGTGGACAAACACCGTGCTCGTGGGTTTTATCGGGAATTTCCCGTTTCCTCCCACTTTCTTCACTTCATTTATTTCTCATAATCACCGTCTCCTTTAGCCTAACCGGCATAAACGTGGGACGTAAAACTCAAGGATTTCATTTCATAACGAATTTTTGTTCAAATAACAAGTTTCATTTCTCTAACATTCCAGGATTCCGAGATATAAAAGCCTTTTCTCCCCGCCCCTTTTCTTCCCCTCTAAGACATACATCAAAAAACGCTTAAGTACATAAAACTTACCTAATTATTTCAAATGTAAAGTCCAAATACCAAATTCTATGCTCCTAACCTTCAGAGGTTCCCAGATATCTACATGTTATTATAATAATTACAATCCCCACCCTCTTTCCTTTCCATCTCTTTTCTTTTCCTTTTTACTAAAACGTCAAAAAACACTGAAACACATGTCAAATTATTTTCAATGAGAAATGCAAATACCAAATTTCAAGTCTCTAACCTTAAAGGATATAACATATTAATACAATAATTGTAATCCCCACTTAATTTTCTTCTCGACCTTTTTCTTCCCTTCCGGGCCATATATATATATATATATATATATATATATATATATATATATATATATATATATATATATATATAAACGTTGAAATACGTATCTAATTATTTTAAGTGAGAAGTCCAAATACCAAATTCCATGTTTCTAACCCTTTAAGTTTCCGAGATATAGGCATATTATTATACTAATTGCAATAATTGCAATTACCACCCGCTCTTTTACTTTCTATATCTTCCCTGCCCCTTCTAATTTAAATCTCAAAAAGCACTTAAACAAGTATCAAATTATTTTCAATGAGAAACCCAAACACCAAATTTGAAGTATCTAACGTAAAGAATCATCAATATTTTCCACCCCATTTCCCCCCTTCCTCGTCGAATTTCCCAAAGTCCTTCCTTAGTGGTATCCTACGTCACAAAGCCTATAAACTGTCCAAATTTCAAGTTTGTAGCTTAAGCCATTTGGCCTGTACGGTGATCTGTCACTCACTCACTCAGTCACTCAGGACTTTGCCCTTTTTATATAGAGAGATTTAAGATTTTATGGGAAAGCCATGGATTTTGTCCTAAGGCCGCCAGTGTCTTAGAAATGTAATAGCTTTGCTATAAACTTTAAGCAATCAACTGACTGATCTGCGTCTATATGTATTATGTAAAATACCGCTTATGATATTTATTTTGCTCGTAATAAAAAAAAAATAGAAATGATTACGAAAATTCAAAGACATCCATGATTTTAGCGTAATGCTGCAGGAGTTCAGATCATTGAATTAATCATAAGAGCCGACTGTATAAGATAGACTACATTAAATTCCAATGTGGCACAAAGAAAATATGCAGCATTACTATGCAGTTTTTCAACGTTATAACTCATTCTGAAAATATTATCATAGGTCTCACAAACAATCGAATTTTAATCCTAACTCGATTAATATATAACAAAATGCAGATCTATACAACTACTAACTTGAGATGAAAGTGGCATACTTGTAGTACGTTTAAAGATATACTAAAGAGTAAATGATGGGGTGTGCGCAACAATGGTCTAACCCCGAAAAATGTGAAAATGAGATTTTGATGTAATCTTTTGTCATTTAAATTGAATTGTCTTCCCACTGAGTTAGATAAAATTCACCTAGTAAATTTTATACATATGGAAATTTTAGTTCTGGGTCTCAATCTAAGGCCTAAAATATTCAAAACAGGAGTCCGAATCTGAACTTCGAAATTCCGGATCTGGATCCAAGATCCGAAACTTCGGATCCGGATCCAAGATCCGAAATTTCGGATCCGGATCCGAGATCCGGATCTTATAGGATCCGGATATCCGAGATCCGGATCCGTCTGGCCATCCCTAAAGCATACTATTTTTAATTTATTCTCTGTATGGGCTGCTGTACATCACAGAAATATAGCAAAATCGAGCATACTGAATATTGTCATGTATGGAGTCGTTTAAATATTATGTAAGCATTCGAGAGTAGTTCAATTTTTTTTTTTTTAACTTTTCCATTTCGTACATGTTTTTAAATGGAGCATATTATTTTTTCGTGACATTTGAACGTCTTCCGTCCAAATAAGGTTTGCGGATTAAAGGGGTGGCATGTGAAAGTATCGCCTAGGGCGGCAAAACTGCTAGCGCCGGCCCTGCAGAGGAGAAATGCCTCGATAATTATTACAGTCAGTTTTGTCGCCTTTCTTATGAATTGGAACAATGATTGATTCTTTCCACCGTTGTGGCAATTCTTCCTTGTTCCAGATAAGGAGAATGAGTTTGTGTATCTTGTTCCACAATTTTTCGCCTCCAGCTAAAATTAACTCAGCCGGAATTTCATCTACACCCGGAGATTTGTGTTTCTTTAATTTCTTTATAGCAGTTTCTACTTCTATTGGGTTGGGTTCTGGAATATACGGTTCTGCGGTGTGTATCTCCTTTTCTCCACGCACACTAGTTTTTTTTTGCGTGTTACGCAAACGTCAAAGAAATCTTTTCATCTATTTAAAATGCTATCCGTATCAGTGAGAACTGTTCCGTTGGCTTTCTTAAATATATAAGCACGAGGTTGATAGCCTTTTTTAAATTCACTGATCCCCTTATACATGTCCTGGATATTTTTATTTTTAATGTTATCTTCAAGTTCCTTAATTTTAGCTTTCAAAAAATTGCGTTTCTTCGTTCTAAAAGTTTTTTAAGTTTCCCGCCTGGTATCTGCAAAATTTTGTTTAGATATTTCGTTCGGATTTTGTAGCCAGGTTAATTTTCCCTGTTTTCTCTTCTCTGCTAGTTTAATGCATTCCTGGTCGAACCATGGTTTGTTCCTACGTATTTCCGCATTTCCCAATTTTTCTTTTACTGAAATTTTAATGCTATCTCTAATTTCAATCCTGGAATCCTCAACACTAGTGCACTCTGAATCTTCTGAAGCAGTGGCGGCAGTTGAACGTTAAAAGTGAGGGGGCAAGACATGATCTGAATATTTGTATATCAATGTTAGTTTTCCTAGTTGTTTCTAACGTTTTGTTTGACGAAAGGTTGTATAACTAATAGGATACCACCTTTTTCAATTAAAATACTGTATATTGCATTTCATATTTTATTAAGTAAAATTGACAAGGGCAACGCAGTTGGCACTTGCCCTTTGTACTCTTAAACAACGAAAGTGTAAGAAGAGATTTGATTTCTTGCTCGTGGACATCTTAAAATTCTGTCTGGAAAATTGTGTGATCAGATTATTTAATAACAAATTTGCAAAACAAATAAATAGAAAGGATAATATTAATCATAGTAATGAATAATGATGCTTGTTTTGCAAAAATGTTATATTGAAACTGAGGGTTAATGAACAACTTATATTTTTAATTCCACACATGCCATTAAATGTACGTTTTACTCTCAGAAAATGAAAGACAGTAAATACTACAAAAATATGCTACATTTAAAGAAATATTTGCTTTTGCAACTTCTCGAAACATCTTCGTTGCCATTAGGTGTAGTTTTCACTTTCTTGGAACACATCAAAACACAACAATACTTACAATCAATCCACAGTTCAGTGATACAAAATAACCTTAAAACCTAGAATTATGTTCAATTTACTAAATTTAATTGTATATACACTCGTACACCCTTAAACACAACACTTCATTCGTATATTACACTACAAAACAATGGAAAAGGTAGAAGTTGTTTCTTATCACGTTCTCTTTAATCAATATTCCTTACTTTAGAAAGATGAAAAGACATTTTAGGAACTGTCAATTTTTGTGCAATTAAAGAATAACTTGTGAAATAGGTCCTACTTTTTGCATAATGTTCTCTCAATTAGTTTCAAAGCGACTCACTAACATATCGAGCCCTTCTAAAAAGAAGTGAAAGTATGCTGGAATTGTGCTCCAATAGGTTATTTTTGGGGGGTTATTTTCTGTGGCAATTAAAACGCAATTCCTGTAGCTTTCTTTACACTACGGGAAGACAAACAATACGTATTCACGAAACGGCAAATATTATATGGCACCATTAATTCTATTAACCAGTAACACATACAAAATCTTTACATTTCCAAATGAAACTATATACATTAATGGGTTACTTGATAAAAGTGCGGGGGCAACTGCCCCCTTTGCCCCCCTAATCGCCGCCCATGTTCTGAAGCCGAGAATCTATTCGAAATTTCAATCTGGTATTCCTCTCTCACCTGGTTCTCTTCTAATTTCTTTAAATTGAATCTCTCCGTTATCAAACAATGAATATTACCTTTATTCAACGATAATCTCTTTCGTATTATCGCCGCTACCAGGTAGTGATGAGTGTCACAATCAGACCCTATAAACGACCGGACACAAATTATGCTAGAAGGCCTTCTTCCATCTACTAAAACGTGATCAATTTGATTATGTGTTTTTCCGTCTGGTGATGTCCAAGTGTATTTATGAACGTCGTGATGTGAAAAATTTGTTCTCTTCACGATTAGGTTTTTGGATGTTGCAAAGTTAACGAGTCTAACACCGTTGTCATTGCTTTCTTTATGCAGACTTTCGTTCCCTATAATCGGTTTGAAAATATCATCTCGTTCTACCTTCACATTGAAATCCCCTAATAGAATTTTCATATGGTATCGCGGGAGTTGGTCAAATATCCGTTCCACTTCTTCGTAAAAACTGTCTTTTATATCGTCATCCTTATCTTCAGTTGGGGCATGTACATTTAAAACAATAATATCGCACCACCGTCCCTTAAGAGTAATAAAAGAAAGTCTGTCAGTAACAAACTCAATTGCTGGTAATATTCGTTTCTGAACGAAAAACCCTGTCCCTAACTGGAGATTTTTATTTCCTTCCCCGTAAAAGAACGTAAAATTTCCGGAATTCACAGATCCATTTCCTTCCCACCTAACTTCCTGAACTCCTACTAGGTCCATCCTGTGTTTCTCTAACTCACTTGTTATCGATTTTAACGCGACTGCCCTATAAGGACTTCTAATATTCCAAGTTCCAAATCTCATGTCCATTTTTTTTTGCTGAGGTCGTGCCAAGTTATCAGTCCTTGTCCGAGGCTATTGTGAGTATTTCTGAACAAGTGCTTTTTTTTTTTTTTTTTTTTTTTTTTACAGGATGAGGTTGTTAGCCTTACCCAAACCCCAAAGCTGGAGGACCACTCCTAGTCGTCTGTCCGCGACTGCTTATTCAGTATATTCGCAGCTAACCTCTATATCTAGAGGCCTTCTCCTTGATCCGCAACCTGAGTACGCGCCATGCCGTGGTGGCAGGAAACACATACTAACATTATAAGAAATACCGGGAGAATTCGTTATCAAATTATATTCCTAGAACATATTTATAGACATGCAACAATAATTTTAGACATGAAAGTACCTTGTACTCAAGACTGAATGCGCCTTTATTCAGAAATCTCCTCTTTGTATTTTTATTTTCATTATTGTAGTTGTAGATTATTTTTGTGTAGGTTGTATGTTGGGTTAGGTTGATATGTCGTGATGTCTTAAATGTTACCAAACTGTTAGAAAGTAAATTGAGTAAATATACATACAGGGTGGCTCAAAAGTTGGTATACAGCACCGTACTGATCTACTCATTGAATTTTATATAATTTATTAATGTTATTGCTTACTTTATTATTTGTTCTTAAAGCATTTTACTTATACCTTAATCTCGGAACATTTGAAGCAAATAAACCCAAAAGCTAGAATGTTAAACTTGATCAATGCGGGGTTGTATACCTACTTTGGGGCCACCCTGTATATCGGGTGTCAAAAAATTCAACCGACAAACTTCGAGAGGTTATTCCTCACATCAAAATAAGGGAAAATATTTATATGAATTCGCGGTCAAAAGTCCATAGTTTCGGTGCTATAGTATGCAGAAACGTGAAGAATTTTACTTTAAGTGTCATAGCCGCACTACTATAGGACCAATCTTAGTCGGGTCAAGATATCACTTAGAAACTAGTGTGCACTCTATTCAAATATTCATGTTTCAGAATCATGCCATAAAGGCGCAACGAATTGCACAGAGGAACTTGAGGTATTTCATGACTTCTCTTTTAAGTTAAATTATGTTGTGTGGTTGCATAACTTCTGAAAATATTTTTAGAATATGTTGTGTGTGGTTGCATATCGTCTTAAAATATTTGTTGCTACATGAAAGGGAAAAATGAAGTTAGTGATTTTCGATTACTAATAGTAAAATGAAATGATTTTTAAATGACATCCACATAACTATTGCCATTAATGCTTAGTTAGTACTTAAAAGTATATCTTCGTACTCCAACTTTCTCTGTATAATTCGTTGCGCAAGTATCGCAAATATTTGGATATTTGACTAGGGCGCATACTGTTTCGTAAGTGATGATCCGACTACGATCGGTCTCATAATAGTGGACCTATGTGCCCTTAAAAGTTCATTTTTCCACGTTTACGGCAGCCTATAGCTCTGAAAATATGAACTTTTGACCACATGTTTGTGTGTGTGTGTCTCTGTCTGTCTTGCTGTGTGTGTGTGTGTGAGGTACGACTTTCCCAAACTTGTCCCTTGAATCTGTTGACACCCGAAATATTACCCAAGATAAATTTACACCTGTGAATAAAGTTCTAAACATGTTAAAAATGAAGTCAAATCTGTTTAATATAATATCTTAATTGATAGCATCATATTTCTTGCCTCAATTCCGGTGCATTTCAATTCCGACGAAAAGTCTTTGGTCACAGAATTTGTTTTGTAAGACGTTCGAAATGCGATGAAAACAGTTACCATCAAGTCGTGCGTGAAAGTAAAAGGATCACACATAGATTGCTCAGGGATATCCCTCATATGCAGAACCAGGGATACAAGCATGGTCTTCGAAATCTAATAGACTGCAGATTGATGCAAAAGCAGGGAAGCGCAGATACAATAAAAAATAGAAATTGGGGAAATAAGTCTCAGAGAAATAATATTTAGCGCGAGTGATACAGAAAATGAGATTTTTGGTTTTATATGTATATGGTCTCGAAGGGTTCAATTTCATCAAAGAAGTAGGCCAACGTATAGCACACCTTACTGGTGACAAGCGTTCTACTACTTTTCTGATACAACGTATCAGCATAGCAGTTCAGCGAGGAAATGTGGCTTCCATTTTAGGTACATTACCTCCTAGAAAATTATTAGAAGAAGTTTTTTCTTTTATAACTAGTTGTTCAGAATTTGCTGTTTATCAGTCTGTAAAAAAATGTCAAATATGTTCCAATTTATATATATATATATATATATATATATATATATATATATATATATATATATATATATATATATATATATATATATAATATACGGGGTATTAATTAACTATACCGACAAACTGTAGGAGGTGATTCCTTACATCAAAATAAGAGAAGTTCATATGGTCCTGTGGAAAAAAGTGCATATTTTCAGAGCTAAGGCTATCCAAGATCGCGAAAAAGCAAAATTTGAAGAGGCGTTATTTCGAATTCGAGTAACTGTGGATGGTGGTCCTTATTAGTGTAAAGGAAGTCATGCATACGGAATCCAAAAATGCATCTTTCATTAATGTTCAATGGATGTACAGAGTACTCCATACAGGGTGAAATTCCCAGTCACGCCATCAACAGAATTTTGAGATATGCTCTGATTTTGATTGGTCCAAAATAGACAATAACTCTTAATAGCAGTGAACATGAAATCCTTTGGCGCGATATCGGAAGTGTTAGGGATCGTCAGCAACACAGTCTCTCGTACTCGGGAAAACGAATGCTGCAATGTTTTCTTTCACGCTTATAAATGAAGAAAACGTGAAATATACCGTGACGAAATACATCGCATCATGCGTTAACCCGAAGAAACAAACAAACAAACAAAAAACATTGAGCTGCCGGTTCCTAACACTTCCGACTTCCCACCGGAGCATTGGATGTCCATTGTTGTCAAGGCTTACCTCTTGCCTATTTTGTACCCTCCTGGTCAGGGTGTATATGGAAACTCTATCGAGAGCATACCTGAGAAGTACACCATGTAGAAAATACCCTGTACACTTATTGCAATTTGACGAAATATGCACTTTTGGATTGTGTATGTGTGGTTTCCTTTACGCTGATAAGGACCACCATCCACAGTTTCTCGAATTCGAAATAACGCTCTTCAAATTTGCCTTTTTCGCGATTTTGGACAGCTTTGAAAATACACACTTTTCGCCATAGTTCCATATGAACTTTTCCTATTTTGATGTGAGGAATTTGCTCTTACAGTTTGTCGGTAGTTCATTAACACAATATATATATATATATATATATATATATATATATATATATATATATATATATATATATATATATATATATATATATATATATATATATATATATATATGTATGTATATCGCGAAACGCTGGATATGCTTTACTCAGCGCAGCGACGTGATAAAGGAAGGCTGCCGTCACATCTGAGTATCTTAGCCATGCTTTCCACGCTGATTTCTTCCCTCGAGTGCCAAATCCAGAAACAGTATCACATCCTGTTATGGAATAGAATGTTGCTAATGCTCATACTGTAAAGCAGCATCCACGTCACGCGCTGAGAT
The DNA here is from genome assembly GCF_964235325.1 of Thermobia domestica. NCBI lineage: Eukaryota > Metazoa > Arthropoda > Insecta > Zygentoma > Lepismatidae > Thermobia > Thermobia domestica. The sequence goes on from NC_137457.1 coordinate 205,958,221, forward strand.
GATGCGGTGACTTGTTCCCATTCCCAGCTCAACCCAAATTTGTATCCCCGGATGCTGTGCTGAAAAAGCAATGCTCAACACTACCACATGAGAATGTACAGTGTTTATAAAAATTTTGGATAATCCAAATTGAAAAACAGGATGGGCATGCAGTATGAGTCTAGTATCAGCCTCTTCATGGTTACATGAACAGAGAGATACAACGGAGATATCGTCGTTGCTAACAACACTATCTCCGATTGTTATTATTGTTCCATTTTCCTGTGATATACTTGCTATACATGAGAAAACAATAACTATTCGTTGTTGTGAGATGACCGTAGAAACTCGTCCCATTTTCTAGGTAAAGGAGTACTTGGTGTAACTCTTGTACGAATGCCAACACCATTTCGTTGTCTTGTAACTGTCTTTAATCAATCAATTCGGCAGCTGTCCCAAATAATATCTACACAGAGAAAAATTCGTTCTCCGGACAGCGGTATATTGTACAAATATACGGTATCCTCTGGCTTACTATAGAAATCCGTCCGGAGCATACGTTATCAGTATGTTACATAGGCACTGCCCTTAGATGTTACATCATGCCCTTGCAGGATGTCTGATATCTAACAGTTTTCCGTATATCACATGCATATACTTATGTTACTTTCGTCAGCTATAAGTTATATATATATAGGGTGGTTGTGTCAGTCTTCGACCATCCCCTAGTTGCCGACCACTTTTCACTTTAAAACCATGTATTGGGCTTATTTTCCTATAAAAAAGCATGCTTTTCCGTTATAATTGAATTACAGCTTATTCTGAACCAATCACAAAGATACTGTCAAAATATATTCCACATACATTCGGTAATAGCCAATCAAATGTATGCCTACGGAAGACGCACTGAGTTTTCGACAACTTGAATCTGTTGCAAATGGGAACGACAGCGCCCTGTTTTTCATACTTTTCCATAGTGTTATCGCACCAGGTAAGAAATGCACATATTATTCTGTTGCATGGAACTGTCGACCACATTTTAGTAATTAAATTTTAGTGATAACTGTAAGGTTTGAGGAATAAATCGATAAAATGTAGTGGTCGGACAATGACTTATGAAATATTCTTTGTTAACTAGTGTTCGACCACAGGGTGGTCGAGCACTGAAAAATTGCAGAAATGTCAATAACGACTAACTTTCGATTAATCTGCATGAAATGAGTTCTTAGTTACCAATTCTGAAGTTATAATGGAATACAAGAACATTTACTAGTGTTCGACCACTACTTTTCGTGATACATTTGTACTGGTCGAGGATTAATTTTGCTTTTTCAATGTCCGACCATGACTTGCGTTTGTATTTTCTCGCAGAATTTCTTGATTGAAGCATTAATTCAGTGATCAATTTACGTTTGTATAATCATCTGCTGAGCCTTACCGTTAGTACGTGAATATTCACCGAATGGCCGTGGCTCAGTGGTAATGGTGAAGAAGCAATCCATTGAGCGTTCGAAACCCTCTCAAGAACAAGGGCATTTTTAATTGTTCTCGATATTTCTGTGTTCGTGTCTCTGTCATGATTGGATTACCTCAAATTGGAGCGAGGAGCATTCAGGCTCAATGTCTCGTTTGAGACGAACTTTTAAAAAATGCTAGAGCGTTAGCTTAGCATTCGGAAGGTCCTTGGTTCGATCCCAGCGATCGACCATCCTGACAGAGTTCTTTCGAGTTTTTCCTCAGTCACACCAGGCAAATGCTGGGATGGTACCTAAAAAATAGGCCCTGGCCGTCTATCTTCCAACATCCTCTCCACCCTATCCCGGCCGGAACCGTAGATGCCTAAAGGCCATAAAATTCAAATTCAAGTAAACTGAATATTCATGCAGTTTCCCAACATTTTCATGGAAAATTAACGGCACTGTTAGGGTATGACATTTCATTTGAATAATAAATTTATTATATTTGGTCTAATTTGTTTAATACTGAACTACACTATTCTCGTTTCGTCGCGGAACTGCATTCAAATATTGTTAATGGAAGAGCTATTATCAGCTTACGTCTGGAATACATTTGTTTTCCTTGCATGTCCTTAAGAATTTTTGTTTCTTTCAGAGATAATGAGAGAGTAGGCCTAAGCTTAAACTGTCAGCTTATTCAAATGAAGATCTAAAAAAAGCTCTAGAGGCTTGTCGCGAAGAGCGCTCCATACGAAAGGCATCAGTAATCTGTGGAATCCCTCGGGTAACGCTAATGGATAAATTTCATGGTCACAGTCCCAAAGAGCGAAAAATGGGTCCAGAACCATACCTAATACAGAAAGAAGAAGAGGGATTAGCAAACTGGCTCCTTAATATGAGCAAAAGGGCTTTCTACAGAATAAACAGGATCTTCTGAACAGTGTTAAAAAATTGTCGATTTAGAAAAATATAAAACGCCGTTCAAAGACAATCGAGCTGGTGAAACCTGGCAGTACACTTACTTGAGGAGACACCCACAAATCGTGTCTCGAAAATTTGAACAAGGCGCGATACGCTGTAACCAGGAAACATTCGCTTGTGATTTTAGGACCTTGAGAAATACTTGAAAGAAACGGGACAATCTGATATTCTAAATGATTCTGAGCGAATATTTAATGCTGATGAATCCAGCTTTCAACTGTGTACCAAATCAAGAAAAGCGCTGGAGTCCAAAGCGTGGAAAAATATGTACAAGGTGAAGGGAAAAATGAAATGAAATCTAAGTTTAACGTCCCACGGTTATGCCGGTTAGGCTAAAGGAGACGGTGATAATGAGAAATGAGTGAAATGGTGGAATGAAGAAAGTGGGAGGAAACGGGAGAACCCCGAGAAAACCCACGAGCACGGTGTTTGCCCACCACAAAGTCCACACGGCGACGAGGTGAAGGGCAACGAGAAAGAAACATTAACACTACTTTGTACTTTTTCCGCAGCGGGATAAATTGTATCCCGATGGTCCTATATCTGTATGTAAGAGATATTCCAAAGGACGTCATCAGTGCAGTTTCTTCAGAAATTTCCAAAGGGAGGTCAGGTCAGATAGCGGCTGGATGTGAAGTGAAACACTTTACGAATGGATAGCAAACCGCTTTCTAAAATGGGTGGAGGATGATCCCTCTATTAAAAAAACAATCCTTCTGCTAATCGACAGACACAAGACTCACTTGGCAACGGAAGTCAGCGAATTTTGTTCAGCCATGCTATAGTAAGTACTCTATTGCCTTCCACCAAACAGCACACATATTCTTCAACCCTGCGACGTATCAGTGTTCAAATCGTTAAAAATGTTCAAATCATTAGAAAGTGAATGAAAGAAGACAGTTCGAGAGTTCTACATGGAAACTGAGTTAAATGTTACACGTGTTACTTTTGCACCACTAATTAAAAAAGTGATATACAATGTAGCAACACAATTAGTAATTAAAAACGGATTTAGAAGATGGGGGTTATACCCCTTCAACCAGAAAAGACGAAGGCTGTTTGGTGCTGCATTCCACTGAACCTTAAAAATGAATTTCGTGGTTCCTTTCTTGACAAAACTATCACAAAATTACTTATTTTCAGCGACTATTGTGCGAAACTACGAAGTAATACCCTGAAAAACTAATGATGTTATATCTACAGATGCTATTAGTTTGGTAAAGTTGTGCTTTAGCCTTCATACTGTAATTAAAAGCACATTAACCGAGTAGTGGTCGATGACTAAACAGTAGGCGGTCGAGCATTAACGAAAAGTGGTCGAACACTAAAAGAAATCAGTCATTGGTGTTTCTCCGACTAATATTACATAAATGGTATAAGTTATCTCAGTTTTGGATAAAATATAGATAAAATATAGTTTTGCGAACACATGTGAGCTAGTTGCATCCTCCTAAGTTGTTTCACTCAGTGAATAGCGATTAAGAACCATACGAAAATGAGTTAGGTGGTCGAGGACTGGCACATTTACCCTATGTCCATTTGTATGTGAGATCCTGACCGCCTACATTGTTTCATACGAAAAGTACGTATAAATGGAACACACACAGAAAGTATTATAAAACATGCGTTTTCATTTATACGCCTGCTGTACGTTAAGTCCAAGAACTCCAGGAATTACGCACGTAACCTATTTTTTTAAGTACATCACCTACATTTTTATCTCAGTGTATCCTGCCAGCTGAACCGAGACGTCTTGTTTTTTAAAATATAATTCGTAAACTCGAAAATGTGCCTTCACATATGGAATTACACTTCTATCCGCATAATCTTGAAAGTTTTACATTCTATCCATTGGTCGTATGAAGTGAACAATGACAGCTCCATCAAATAATACTGTATTTATTTCATCAGGTCTACCATGTTCTGAAACAAGTTGCTCCACACATTCTATTGTGTTATACAAAAAGTGCAACGAAGTGGACCATACTCTCGAAGAGAAAACGGTCAGGCATGGTTTTCAAGTCGAAATAACTCGTCCAAATCACCGCCTCGAACTTCGCACCCTATGTACAGACATGAAAAAAATTTCGCGTCATAGCGTATTGAAAATAAAGTACTCTTCTGTTTAATGGCTTTATTGGTAGTGTGCTCACTAAAGAGAGTTTGAGCTTCTTCAACGGCTGTAGAACTGGCTCCTTTGGCTCTTTTATACTGTTACTCATGTGTAGATATGAGGGGGTAGAAATGGTAGAGCATAAGATAAATACGTAAATAAATAATATATGCAAATGGATTGATTTGAATATTACGCAAAATAATGAAATTACTTATGCAAAGTCGGAAGTCAAAGAATTTAGTTCGGTAGAGCAAAATGTAAAGTAAATGATAAATAGATTAATAGAACAAAATGAATTTACTAGAAGTTAAATTTGGCTGAGACTCTAAATTACAGGGTTCTCCTGTGGTTTTACTTCAGGTCTTTAGAATCAATACTATCGCTCACACACACAACAACATACATGTTATTGTGCATCACGTCTTGCTGGCTCAAGACAACTCCAAGACAGCTGAAAGAGAAACATGTTATTAAAATTGCTTACATACCTGACAAGATCTCCTGGAGTAGAAAGAACGCACACGAGTTTCATTTAAGTTGACAGCTTTAATTGACTCACAAGCAGACGTTAAATATTATATACACTTTTTCGTACACGAAAGGAAAAAAAAACACATTATTTTAGATTGAAATTTTGAATGTTTTTCCGAAATTCTGGTTATTTAGGCCTTTAAATTTTGGAATGTTCGTGCAATTTATTAGCTGATGATGTCACCATTTGTTGTTCTTCCTGGCTCCTTGGTGTTCCTGTGTTGACTCCATCTCCTGTGTTTCCTCGTTGGTCTTGTCTCTTCCCATTAACAAAACATGTGTCCCCCGTTGGTCTTGTCTCTTTCAGTTAAACCGAGACGTCTTGTTGCTCTGGCAGATGGCCACAACGACCTCCTTCACTGAACTATAGCTTTCTTACTGCTATAAGTAGTCCTTCTTGCAGTAAGAAGCTAGTATTTTGGGAACATATTTACTTTTCCCATATTCTTTACCACGGTGCACATTTTCTATTTTTATTTGGTAGTCGAGACGCGTATTTCCCTAACTACCGCGATCCAGCCTGGTAAATGGCTTAAAAGCATCTAACTGATTTCATCACCTTTATAATAAAAGGAAGATGATACTGAATCGTATGTTAGCCCGCGAAACTGTCGTGAATCTTGATAGCAGTTTCTTTTCGATAAATTTAAACTTTAGCGCACATGGTACAGGTATTATAACACTGACGAAGTTGTATAAAGTTTTCTGAAAAGTCTTGATCAAACAACAAGATCAATCAACTGAAAATATCAGTTACCTGTAGCACTATCTAGTATACAGCACATGATGGCTGTAGTTTGTATGGCTTTTCATTACCGAGAACGGAGCACGAAGAATATAACTTAACCGCTCGGAGTCACCATAGCGAATCTCCTCTCAGTCTCCCGGTCATTGTCTTTTAACACAATCCTTGTTGTTGCTAAAGTTTCGAGCTCGCCTCAAAGCTGCCACTTTTCTTATGACGGGGGTGTTTTGGTGAGGGGGGTTTTCACCACAGGTTTGGCCTGTTTGATCCAATTACTGCACCTTGTTTGCTTTACACGTTAATTACACAAAAATGAAACTTTATGTTTAAATTCGGACTCTTGCACTATTGTCTGGAAGGACAAACCTTTCTAGTGATATGCGACACTTATTATAATTTTGAAAAATGAACACAAAAATTAAATAGAAACACTATGTACACTTTTGTCACTTGAGTTCTCCGCACTCTCTCTCCAGGCTTAGCAGGTGCTGCCTCCTGGCGGGTTTTCTGAAAGGTATCTCACCTGCATGAGGAGTTTTTGTAATTTGTTGTAGTTCCCAAGTTTTCAATGTTTTTGGGTAAACTAAACATTCATTTGTATGCGACACATTAATAAAAGTAATTATATACATATATACACATATTGTTATCATCTGAGTTGCTGTCATTGCGTAGTTAATTCATTATAAATGATTTTGTGATCAGTGCTAGTTTTCTACCCAGGACACTGTCTGTTTAGGCATGATCTACGTCGATATTACGTGTAGATTGCAGCTCCTCCAATTTAAAGTGCTGAAGTTGTCACCACGAATTGAAATAAGCCTTTTTCTTATAAATTGACAACATAACAGAATGCGACTAACCTTTACTACATGCAGCTATTACGAGAAATTCAAGAAACTTTTAGATCAATAAAGAATTATTTGCGGAAGCATATTTACAAACAGGGGTGAAGGCTTCTAGTAGGAATAGCTCTCTTTCTACATCTCTCATACAAAGCAGCTTGGAAGCTCAAAATTATAGATCCGCTCTGGCTGGCGAAAGAAATCGTTACAAACCAAACTATCGTGGATATATGTGTGAAAACTGTACAGTTTTGTACTTTTGACACTTCTTTGTATTGGGGATTATCACATGTATCCATGAACTTCTGCAGTACTCTTGTAACAATAGCTGCTCGCGACATCGGGTCTCCACGTTACAATGTCTCCTACCATAGCAATAGTGTCGACTATTCTTTCTGTATTGTTTTAGGTATCCAGATGCAGCCATATGTACTTATAACTTGGTTGTTACGGTTAGTAACTATGCTCCGTATGTTTCAAACCACGCATGCTGTTCTTGGCGTGGACAAAGACTCTTGTCTTTAAACTTTCCTTTTGTCTATATGCTGCGCTTTCAGAGAGAGAGAGAGTTTTTTTCAAATTTCATATAAGTTTTGATATAACATTTTCTAGCTAGCGTAAAGCTTTACATTGAATCAATATACGGATTAATATTCATCGTTAATAAAGTATTGATTTATTTACATCCTTCACACAAAACATCCTATCCTTATCAAACATCCTATTTACATCCTATCATTTCTATAAAACATAATAACATACATAAATCAACCTAACTCTACATTATTGCTTCCACAACTAATCCTTTATTTTAAATTACCCTTACCTATAATCAAACTATCGATATGCAAATTATGTAATTACCCTATATGTAAATTAACGAAAATATTTATATGCAAACAAAAATATTTACATGCAAAATATATGTATATACGGTATTGTATGCTCGATAAACTCATACACTGTTGGAAGTGAGCTAGAGCAACATCTTCAATTCGGATAACAGTCTTCTTTACTTGATCACGGACAATTTGCTTTATGATAATGTTAATCAAATCTGATTCATCGTTGTAAGGGTTTCGCAGATCCTGAAACGTATTTAGAACCTTTTTCATGTCTTCCGATGAAATGCCGAACACCGAAATTTTTATCGTGGTGATGGTGAGAACTGGACGATGATGAACAATCATTTCTTGGAACTCTGATACAACTTCAGGTCTGGTTCATATATAGACCATTGTCAAAGTGCAGATGGATTTTCTGTAAGTCCTATTGCACCACCGTATCCATCACAAACAACCACGGACACATCTGAGTCAGACAGTCACAATACAACTGCAAATCAACTGAACGTAGTGATCTAACAAATATATTGAGGAGTAACTGAAGGTGCAGTGTTTTGTACTAGTACTGAAATAATGGACTTTGTGATCTGCGGATGTTGCACCACTCAGATATAGTAATCTCGGTGCCACTGATTTTAGTAGCTGCAGTGTATGCTTCATGTAGGAGTACATTCTAAGCACAAGGAGTGATCTGATGAACCCCTCTTGTTTTCGTAATATGAGATGCATCTAGGAACGTTTCGGCAGTTCCAGATGTTGTCAACTGAGCACCAACTATCAGCTGCGTCCATCCGCTCCCTTCAAGCTATGTCCAATAAGTTTCAAGAATGCTCGTTCAATGTGTAGGCCTCCAAGCATTATCACAAATTTTGCCTAGAGCAAAAAGAGGTTGATCAAATGCTATGGCAGGTACTTGATCATGGCAGAGAATCGAGAATGCCTTTGAAACAACTGTTAGAACATGTTCAATTTATTGCAGCAGAATAGGTTGTTGTTTCAGAAGTGGCAGGAGAGCACCTATACAAGGCACTTTAATAGGGTTGTTTTTTGCATGATATGCAAACCGTGTTCATTATTTGGTATTTTCGTCTCTACCCAGCTGAACGTTATTAATCCATTCCTCTTCTGCTTTCTCTGTTACTGAAGTTGAGAGATTGCTCGCGTGAGACCCTTGTACTATAGGGAGTATTAATCGCTGTCGGAATATTGGTCAGGGCTGCACTGTTGTATAGAAGTCGGGAAGACTTGGAATTCCGTTCATTGTAGGTGATACACTTGTTCCATGGAATGACGATTTGGCTCTTGAAGCAGACAGGTTATAGTCTATGTTGTCTCGTATACCATGAACGCTCTGCCAAAGAGACTGACAGCTCAAGAACACGGTCGTATGAAACATTAAGTCCCAAATCAAACATCCTATCGACTATTTGACACTTACATACGTGACTGTGTAGATACAGTCTAAGTCCTACTGGTAAAGGAGATTCACTAGAATGCTTGTGACAGTCTCAGGTTTACCACGTGCCGTTGTGCAGTTAAAAATCAGCATAAGAGAAATTGTTAAAGGATTAGTATTAGGATATAGATTTCCGGGATTTCGACATCTGTGGCCATTTTAGCCCCTCACGTTTGAGGGACGACGTCCCTCGGCGAGCACACTATCAGGGGAAGGGAAGGAAGGAAGCGGCCTGGGACCTATATATTAGGTACTACCTCAGCATTTGCCTGGTGTGAATAGGGAATATCCAGGAAAACCTCATTCAAGATGGCTGGCCTGAAAAAGGTTTCTACGTTTTTACGACCGAGGAATCAAACCTGAGACCGCTCGCTCCGAAGGCGATAGCGTTAGGGACTAAGCTACGCGGAGAGAATTTGTTAAAATCGACTGTGTTAAAAAAATAAATGTAATTGCTATCTTTAATGTTTGTTCCATATATGGGCGAACTCAGGGTAAAAGGTAACAAGTCATTTTTGTTCATTAATTCAGGTGAGTCAAAAAACTAATTGAGGTATAACAAAAACACCTAAGGAAATATTTTAAAAATCTGAAATTTTTAGTGTTTCGTTGTAAATACTTTGAAGTTACGAATTGGAATTTTACTCTTACCAACATTATTAACGATATTATGGTATGTTATGTGACATTTCTTTCAGTGAAGTTATATGTTGATATGGAAAAAAGGAACAAGTCATCATCATAATCAATTATAATTACTTTATTTCTAATAGAACACTATAGAACTGTCGTGTCAAACTACATAAATGCTTACATTGATACATACTTTGATTTATTAAGTATACAAATTATCCAGAATATTGTTAGAACGTTTTCAGCAATATCACATTGTTCCTATAGATTGTCACGTATTTAAAAATAATAAAAAGGAACTGGAACACACATAGTAGACAATACTGTTCAACTTTTTAAAATCTTATATTGTAAGACAAAAAGGAATTTTAACACACGCGCCTGGAACGAGTTAGCAATAAAAACTTGAAAATCTCGGATACTCGTCGAGGTTTTCAACTTTTATTCCTCATCCGTCCCAACTGCATCTGTTTCAATTCCATTTTGTCTTTTTAATGTTTAACAACCGATGGTGGTGATGCGATGGGATGAAGTCTTAAATATAAGATAAGAAAGTTTGCCAACTATTATTTAATTGGAATACAATTTCTAATCTTATATACCTTTTGCAATTTAAAAACTATGATAAAAGCAGTGAAGTTATTAATAAATTTACTTTTAATTTAATGAAAACATACTTTCTCACGTTGCAATCCTTACAAAGTGCTAAAAATATTAGTCATGTGTATATTGTTAAGTATGCCTGCGTGCACACCGACCAAGAGTACATTTTCAAAGAATCTCCTTCCGCTTATATTAGAAGTAATATGATAATGACACTGTGAGGAGCTCACTACAAACTTTCCCTCCATCAACTGCATTTCTTCATCATCAGAATCAAGCAGTGGATCTTGCATATTGGTTGCAGTAGGTAAACCTATGTAGAAGTCATGAAATATTGGTGGAATATAAGGCAAAAGGGATAATAAGTCTCTCTTTTTCTCTGCTGAGATTGGCAATAATGCACTGTAGCACACTCGAGGTTCCAAAGTGAGATTCTTTATGCGTTGTCAAAGAAGGTCCATAACACAGAATTTATCATCATTGAGCGATGTTTTATAATATAGCTTCAGTGGTTCATTACGAAAATAACGGAGCCACTTCACAGACTGCCATACAGACTTTCTCCCTCTTCGTTTGTTTTTTTCATCTGCAGCTCAGTTTTTGCCAGTGTGGAGAAATCAAGAAAATTATCTTGGGACATTTCACTTACTTCAAAAGGATTTTTCTTGGAAGCAACTCTTATTAACTGTGCCCAGTCATGAGGATGAGAGATGGGCATTTGGTATCGTTTTTCAAGTTTTTGATCTTCCCATAGTCAGAATCACACTCCATTCTGCTATGCCCTGGGACCAGAAACTTGTGATACAGAATGTTTCTGTGAGTTGTTTTGCTCATAAGTGATACACACATTGCCACAAATGGAGTTTTTTTTATTTTGTCCAGAGCAAGAGTCACTGTAAAGCACTACGTGGTCAATGTCCTTTGGTAAAGCTGAAATAGCTTTTGATACACACGAAGAAATCTCATTTGCTCCTCTTTTATCTACAGTTTCATACCACACATAGCATATGGTTTTCTCATTCTTTAGATTAAGGACAGTTAAGTTATATGTCCAGAGTTGTCTTTTGTAGAACGAATTGATGTTTGTATGCAGGGTGTGGGAAGACACTGTTGAAGATCAAAAAAAGCACTGCCATATTATTCCCTTCTTTTGCTAGCATTTTATCTGCGATTTTAGTCTCATAAGCTAATTCTGCCTCTTTATGATGTTTTCCTGTTACTTTAATATTTCTTCTTTATCTTCTCTCAAATCATATATAAGCTTAATTTTAAATGCATCACAAGAATGGCATGTGTCCTTTTTGGGTCTTTTAATGGTCTTTTTGGGTCTTTTAATATTCATATTATGGAAGATATTTGCAAAAAAAAAAAAAAAAAAAAAAAAAAAAAAAAGAATAACCAACAGGGTTTTGTGTTTGTTCTCTGTATTTCTTATACACCTAAGCTAATGTCATATACGGTGGCAAGTACTTTTTACTAGTTCCTTTTCAACAATAATAGCTTTCAAACACTGGCAAAGAATTTAGGAAATCACGAATTTTTCTTAATCTGTATGAGTTTATTTTATTTGGAGAAGAATGTTTGCCTCGCTTGTCAGGAGTCACTGTACAACCTGGAGATTTTTGCTTTCGTTGGCAAATAAGCCACAGAAATTTGCTTCTCTCATCAAACACTTTCAAAAAACACGACTTGCACACTCTTACATTATTTCCATTTACGGAGACATGATATTGATAAGTAACTATTCTGTATTTTTTCTTTTTGCTTTTCTGGTATGTCTCTTCTCTTTCTTGAAACATTCGGGGAACTAAAATCTATTAAGCGTGACAAAGAAACATGCTCTGCGGTCACGAGAACCCATTTTCCAATAGGTATCAAACAACTTCCTTTGCGTCTCTTCACTAATTTTCTGTTTACACTTCATAGGACATGTGCCTAACCTAATAAAAGATCTCTTCGTGACACATTTTCCACTTTCAGTTACGTAACCCTGTCCTGTATTTCTAGATACCTTCCTATTCTTTCTTATTTCCCTACTACTTCTTTTAATACCTTGTCTTGTACTCCCACTGTTAAACTCATCTTCTTGCAGTTTGCTTACTTCCTCAACATTTGGTTCGTAAACAGGATCCTTATCACTGTTGTCACTACTCAAGACATAAGACACACTTCCCTTTTCTTCAGTTTCTCTCACAGTTTCACTGTGCACTTTCGAAAAAATAGCATTTTTTAGGTACGATTAACACTGTTCCAATTCCAATTCACCACTTGTAAGCTTAGTTAGCTTAAATTTTGAATCCATAAAATTCCGTTTTCTTACAACAGTTGAATTTACTGTAGAAACGAGCGTTCCAGTTTTACTTTCTTCATCATGTTGTTTTGATTTTACCATTTCTAAAATTTCCCTCCCTCTTGAACACATTGTTGCTGCAGTAAATTTTAGTCCTGCCCACTCTGTGCCACAATCAAACTGAAATAAGAAACACGAAAGAATTAGTCAATATCTGATCACAACGTACAGTCAGTATTTTTAATACAAACTCCTCGAGGTAAAAAGTAACAAGTCATTTTATTCCCTTTTATCCAGTGTGTGCCCTTTTGTAGTTTACTTGTTCCCTTTTGCACATCTATTTTACTTATTTTTGCTCTTGTTTTTTTTTCATATTGCTTTTCATACAAAGGAGCGCCATTTAAAATACTAGAACTCTGTGGTAAAAACCGAAAATTGAAAAAAGTGACTTGTTACCTTTTACCCTGAATCCGTCCATATAAACATTCCAAATTATGTCGCTTGCAACTCATGCCATCTACGAATTTTCTTTTTTCTCGCTTATTTTTCAAGTAGGTCTATAATTTTTTAACAATATCTTGAGAATCACTCATCGCACAGAAATAAAATACACATCCCTGTAATCATTATTTTGAAATATGTTTAAAATCATGTATTAAACTGTTCAAAATGTTTAAAACATGTATTTTTTCGTGCGTGTTTTAAAACATGTTTAAAATATTTTAAACACCTTTTTCATGTTTTAAACACATGTTTTGTTCTTTTATTTTTTTAAACTGTATTTTTCCAACCCTGGTCAAAACCCATTCAGTTCCGTATGCTCGGAGCACCACTTTAAATAGTTAAACTGATTTCGGTTATATAAGAGAGTTATATATACGTTCTTATACTTTCAATAAAAAAAATAGGTCTACAAAAATTTACACTGTAGCTTTAATACTAATTTAAGTGTTTATTAATATGCTTTTTATTAAGAATTATAAACGATTTCGAACTTTTCCTAGTATATTAACCGGTTAACATTGGGCTTACAAGGGACATCACCCAATTGTCCGGCTCCGATTTCAATGAAATTCTTTTAGTTGATAGAGGACATATATGTATTATTTGTGATGACAGAAACTTTTGCCATGGTGCATGTTTTCTATTTTTTATAATTTTTAAGAGTTATGATGTGGTTATTAGAGATTACTGCAGAAGTCCCTTACTAACCTTTGTAAACGGAGCGTTAATAAAAGAACAACCATGTAGATACATATAAGACCTAGGGGGAAGTTGTATCGTAGATATGACCTTGAAGGCAGCCATCTTGAAATCCGCCATTTTGAATTAAGGTCAAGTTTTTTAAACAGGAATAGGGTAACATGATACATAATTTTAAGCTAGAATTTAATCAGAAAGACAATGGTGAAGCTAGTTTTGAGCAAATTTTCCCGAAAAGCCAATGGTGTGCTTATTTTTGTTCTATAATTAACCAGTGTGAATTTAGGACTGCTTCTAATGTGCACCAAACGTCCATTATTCGATTTTTCAAATTGGCAAGACTCCTAATTTTCACCGCATGTTTTAAGATTCCAACTAGCACTTTGCAAATGTTGCCATAGCTCATGTTTTCTAAATTTATTACATTTTTAAGAGTTGCGATTTGTCCGTCCGTGAATAGTGTTGGGATAAGCATCCAGCAATCTTTCTGAGTTTTGAAGACTTGCAATGTAATTATTTATTTTAAACGAGAATACATGAAGAATCTATGTACCTATGTGACTTAAAGAAATACAAATGAAATTATAACAAATTGGTGTTATACGAGCACAAAATTATCAGGAAATGTAGCCTACATGTTGCGCGAACGAAAAACAATAAATATTTTTAATAAATACAACATTAAAGAAACAGCAGCAATGCTAAAAAATATCAAAGAGGCATTATATGACTGTTCCCGCAAAATGGTTGTACCATGAGCATAATATGATAACAGGCAACTTGTTTATAAAGAGGTGTAACTTAATTGAGTACCCGATCAATACAGATTATAAATTTTACAATCATGAATCATGTATTCTCGTTTAAAATAAATAATTACATTGCAAGTCTTCAAAACTCAGAAAGATTGCTGGATTCTTATCCCAACACTATTCACGGACGGACAAATCGCAACTCTTAAAAATGTAATAAATTTAGAATACATGAGCCATGGCAACATTTGCAAAGTGCTAGTTGGAATCTTACAACATGCGGTGAAAATTAGGAGTCTTGCCAATTTGAAAAATCGAATAATGGACGTTTGGTGCACATTAGAAGCAGTCCTAAATTCACACTGGTTAATTATAGAACAAAAATAAGCACACCATTGGCTTTTCGGGAAAATTTGTTATTAAAATCAGGTGTCACATGCTATGGATTTCATTTTTCAAACTTAACTTTAATTCAAAATGGCGGATTTCAAGATGGTTGCCGTAAGGAATATCCTTACTGTATCACTTCCCTCTAGGTATAATATGTATTACCGAAGCTTTTCACCACTTATTATCATTAATACACGGGTTACAAGCGGAGGTAAGGGACTTTCGCACGTAGTAAGTGAACAATCAAATGCCTGTAACTTTTCCCCGAATGAGTGTATCTGAAAACTAGCTTCAGCATTGTCTTTCTGATTAAATTCTAGCTCGAAATTATGTATCATATTACCCTATTCCTGTTTAAAAAACTTGACCCTAATTCAAAATGGCGGATCTCAAGATAGCTGTAGTCAAGGTCATATCGTTTAACGCTCCGTTTACAAAGGTTAGTAAGGGACTTCTGCAGTAATCTCTAATAACCACATCACAACTCTTAACAATTATAAAAAATAGAAAACATGCACCATGGCAAAAATTTCTGTCATCATAAATAATACATACATGTCTTCTATCAGCTAGAAAAATTCATTGAAATCGGAGCCGGACAATTGGGTGATGTCCCTTGTTAGAATGCATATACTTACCACACGATGTGAAATGATGTTATTGTTCAATTCAGTAAACTCACCATAAAACTAAGAACCACCAAATAAAAGGAATGACGCCTTAACTAAATGCGCAAACTAGCTCCAATATACACGTCATCTAGTGAATATATATTCACTACGGATGATATCCTTACAGTAAATTTATCAAAGCCTACACCTCAGAAGAACGGCTAATACCGATTTAATACATACATACATATATACATACACACACACACACACACACACACACACACATATATATATATATATATATATATATATATATATATATATAGATATAGATATAGATATAGATATATAGATATAGATATATATATATGTATGATTACAGATGACAAAAGAATTCCGAAATCGGAAATTTCACTTTCGGGATTTCGGAAAAATTCCGGAATTTAGAAAATTACGTAATTCGGAAAAATCCACTATTTACAAAATTCCTCAATTCAGAAAATTTCTCGGAAAACGGAAAATCAGCAAAAATATCTTTTCAAAACCATTCTTTTGTTAAGAAAATTTCCATTCATAAACTATATAACTTCGATAATAATGATTTTTCAAATATGCTATTCTCTTTCGTTTTACTTATATATACATTCTGATATTTTTATACTTGTACACGTACAGAATGAATATCTGCTGAAGGCAATTTAATGTTTAGCAAATATTGATTTTAAACATATAGTTTGTAATTTCCAGCAAAATTTACAAGATTACAGAATAGATTTTTCCGTATTGAACCAGCTTATGTTGGTGGTCCATATTCCTAACAAAGAAACCAGCAACTCTCATTAGAACCACTAGGATTTTTTTGCTTGTTCCAACAAAGATTTCAACCTGAGTACTCTTAAGCCTACTTGTGTCTGGAATTATTTCCCAATCATTTCAATAGAAATTTATAGGTATATTGCATAATCAATTTTGACCAACTTTCTGACAAAATGAGGAAATTTTATTAGATATAAAAATAGCTATAGCTTAGGGAACACACAGAGGATTATTGTAGGAAAGACCTCTTTAAAAAAATATTTAAAAGACCTCTTAAGAAAAATGTTTAAGAACTTTCTGAATAGACCTAAATGTTCAATATTTAAAATACCAGATTTCTTTTAAGACCTTTTATATTTATAAGACATTATATTGAAGATTGCATTACTCATGAATATGAATGAATTATTATTAGCTATTCTTTAGGGAACTTCTTAAATTACACTTTCAAAAACTAAGACAATTTGCTATTTAGTTTGAAAAATTTATTAAATAAAGGGATGCACGCGAGACACGAGAAGTCTCGTCTCGTCTCGCATTTGCGAGACGAGACACGATACAAGAGTGAAAATTTTATGCGAGACGCGAGACGAGACTAAACCATGCGAGACGAGACGCTAGACGAGACTCGCTTAAGTCTCGCACGAGAAGTCTCGCGAGACTTCTCGCAGTCTCGCAATATTTTTGAATTACATTTAATTGTATATTTAGTGATTTTACATTTATTGAGCTTTCTAAGTTGAACGTTAATGCCTGCAGGAACAAAAAAGTTATTGGGACATTTTATGAGATTTATTATTATTCAAGATTGATTTTCAGAAATAAAGCCTTCTTTAATTTCTAAACATCATTTAAAAAAGAAAAACTTTGTAAATTGGAAATTTATTACACCATCGATTTAAGACTTTATTTTGCGACACAAACACATACATGCGGGCGCGCACGAATACATGAACTTCTGTTTTTGGTCTGAAAAGCGAATAAGATTCCCTATTGCTTCGAAATGTGGCATTTCTGTTGTTTCTGTCTTTTTCACATTACTACTAGTGATTAATGTTGGGGGATGGCGGGGAAATCCCCTCTCGTCAAAGTTTATCCCCGGTCCGGCTTGCAGAAATAGCATGATATTTTTACATGGAATAAGTATTTTCTTTCTATAT
Source organism: Thermobia domestica (assembly GCF_964235325.1). NCBI lineage: Eukaryota > Metazoa > Arthropoda > Insecta > Zygentoma > Lepismatidae > Thermobia > Thermobia domestica. Next base: position 205,975,637 of record NC_137457.1, read on the forward strand.
ACTTATCAAAAACACCCCCTTCGGAAGTTTAATTCAAACACTGGTTTGGTAGGATGGCCCTATGGATGATAGGTTTGGTGGGAGATGGTAGGAATGGCCCCATATCTGTCAGTAATTTTATTTTCTAGATCTGGCAACACTATATAAGTTGAAAGCGGAAGTTGATAAAATGCGATAATGCAACATTGCTACAAGAGCGAACGAACAAAAAGAATTGGGTCGTATTGTGTTGTGAGGAGTTCTTTTGTTGTCTACAAGTGCTTTTGGTGGTATAAAGACATCTTTATAATGGAAAATCACCCTTCGAGGAAACGACCAAAACGTGTAAATGTTGATAGTGGCGACGATATTCTAGAAGAGCCAAATATTGCTGGAGACCTCTAAGCTGGAAAACAATTATGGATCCAGCAAAAATTAATGCTGGTTTTGCTGTAAATTATGCGATCAGTTTGACGAAAATTAATGGTCCAGCAATCAAATTCCAGCACAACCTTTCTTTTAATTGGAGCGGAGGGGCACAAGTTCGGATACCATGTTCAACTCTAGGTTCCGTCTCGTTAGGATGTTATGAACATTCTACCCATGGAACATTCCACCATGGGTTCACCTTGCCAAGGGACTTTTAGGTCAAATACCTGCCTTCGGACAGAATATCACATCATTCATTAACAGCCATAGAATAACACATTGCAAAATTTTGACCCAGAATATATGCGAAATGCAAGACCATGCGAGAAAGTCTCGCGGGAGACGCGAGATGAGACTCAAACTTTTATGCGAGACGCGAGACGAGATTTCACATTTGCGAGACGAGATGAGACGCGAGACGAGACCAACATTTGAGGCTGCGAGACGAGACGAGCGTGCATCCCTAATTAAATAAAAATAATATATTTTCCTACTACGTATTTCACAAAACCCAGAGATAACAATAATAATAACCTCTTATAATTTTAATACCCAATATTCTGCTCTTCCTACGTTTCTATCGAATATTTTAATTTTAGTGCCTCTGCTATTATTTTTACCTAGGTGATGTACCAAAATTCTGATTATTTTAATGATATATGTTAATTGACTAAGTAAACCCTAAGAACGAAACAGGATTATTTTTAATTAAAGATGTCCAAAAGGTGAAAACTTAAGAAGAAATTGTAAATCGCAAGTTGTGTAGTGATCATGATAACGTTTTAAATCAAGACTTCTGCAAAGAACACTTTGAGGAATGGTCATAAAATATATGTAACAATGTTTCGAGTTATATTGTTTATAAATTACAATACAATAACATTTCTTCTACATATACATTTTATTACTTATTGTCAGTATTTTTTGGATACACTCTTAGCATCACATTTTATGATTATCTTCAACTGTTTCCTAGTAATAGCTTCATTGACTATGTAACAACCGTTTTTCAATTATATTAAACAATGCTCAATGCACGCGGAATGTACGAAATTTTCCTGTTTATCCTTCAGTTTATTAACCTTTGTAGTTTTCCTTTATATCCGTTAAAGGAGTACATTGTTTCGTAAGCACATAAATAAAAAAAGAACTTATATAAAGGTAGTCACGAAGCTTTTCACGTTTTTAGTAAAATTATTAGATTGTTAGGTAAAATGCGGTGGATACTCTTATGTTTGATATTTAATCTGGTAAGTGGTACACACAATTATTTTTAATAAATCTTAATACGTTAACTATCACAGATTATATGTATATATTTTTCAACATTCTCACATTTTCTACAATGCTCAAGTTAATTAGTAAAGAAGTCAAAATATTTATTTCATTAATTTACACATATTTATGTTAATTACCTTCATTTCCGTCTTTAAGTCCTTCTGAGGCGAGACGACGTCCTTCGACGGGCACATTATTCGGAGCACTTGGGAAGAAAGAAAGGAATAGTAAAGGAGGGAAGCAGCCTGGGACCTACTTGCCATCTGCCAATACGGAATTCCCAGGAAACAGTCAGGATGGCTGGGTGAAAAAACTGTGCTAACTGTTGGACCAAGTGCAGTAGATATATTGAAAAAATACTCACATTTGTATGAGAAATTACTCATACAAAAGAAAAAAAAACTTCAAATGTCTTGCCTCATTAGGAGGAAAAAATATATAGTCCCTGTCATTAGTTTCCTATATTCAAAGGAACATAGAGATTCAATACTTAAGATTAGAACCTCCCTCTGAAGCTCAGTATGATTTCTTTGAGCACTTAGCTTTTTATATAACAAAACGTTGATATATTTCAAGTAACTGGTAAAACAAAGAGAAATCTTACTCGTGAAAAAATCTTAAAGATTTTATCTATTATAAGTTAGATGATTCTTAAATATTCATACAGGAATTTGAATTGTAAGCTATAAATTACCATTTAATTATGTGGTAAAAAGTTGGCGTTGCTCCGAGTGTTCCACGATTAAAGAGCTAAGAAAGGAAGGTTAAATACTGTAAAATTAATACAACTAATTTTCGTAATATTAAGCATAGATATTTTGCGCTTTAAAATCATGTGAGATCTCCTCGCATATCTAACTGTTAGGTTTATTTAACTATGAGGTTCGTTAGATGAAAGCATCAAATTTAAAACCGTTTCACGATATGAAGCAACCGTAAAAACCTCATCACTCGTGGTCTTAAAGGACATAACTTTTCCATTTTCTGTCTCCAATTCTTGAAATATGTGTATTTCTAATCCCACCGCAACTTATTTGTTGCCGTTATATTCCTTTTCAACGATTTCCAACTGCATTGTCATTGCGCATATTTTCAACTTTCTATAACTGCCAATCATCAAAATTCTCGTATTATGGAAAGACTGAGTTAGGAAGTATCCAGGTTTGAAAGCTTCAAGTATGAAAAATACCAAACCTGAAGTGGAGATATACTAGTTGACATAATTATTCATCGAATACTTGTATAGTGACATCTTTGTGTTCCTTCTAGTAGTGCATCATCATTGCATCCATAGACTGAACCGGAAATTTGGAAATGCATCAATTACACGGATAATCCTGAACATATTAAATATTTCGCTGCAAAGACTGTATACATTGAGAAATCGTCTTTGAAATTAATCCACAACAACCTTTTCCGACCATTACATTAACCACACACTAAGACAATATCACTATGTTCCACATACTGAATCACCTCTTCATTTGAAGTGTATTTTTGTTCAGATGTGCACTGAATATTTCGATCTTCGACTACTTGCCCTTACTTTCATAGTATTTTACATCTCAATGGAACGTCGAATAGTGTAATCGGAACTTGCAACATCTAATATGCACACAATTTACTCCCGGTTTCTGTAGGCAACTTGACAGCTACGAAATAACTTTCTGGATTTGTACTCTGAGGGTAACAGGTTGGAGCACAGGTAAGGACATTTTTTAATGAAATTCATGTAGTGATTTTATTAATGTAATTTTTTGAGTGTTTTGCCAATACAGATATTTTATTTTGAATTGATATTTTTATTGTTTATCGAATTGTTTTATTGAATTGATGTTTATTGTTAGCACTAGTATATACCTATGTACAAGATTAACAAAGATGCCAGCCAACTTAATTTTCTTTTCAAATGGAATCAGATAGTAAGGAAATATTTAACTTATATTTAGCACACTTCTTACACAGTACTCCAAGCTAGAGACGCTACAGTGTAACAAACATCGTAAAATAATAACACTTTAGAGGCTTGTGAAACAATAATTATGGAAGTGAGTGTTTTTGAGTATTACGGTCATCATATGACACATTTCGAAAAAATAGAAAAAAATAGACTTGAAATTTTACTTTCTTAAAAAGATTTTGTTTGGAAAACATGTTTATATAATTATCACATCCAATTATGTAGATAGTTCTAAATGGTCATAAATAATGCCGTTTCCAGCAATTTGATATCTCAAAGCATCATGGAGATATGATAAATTATTAGTAATTGAAACATTGCTATATTACTATGTTTGTGTGACCTTTCTGAAATGGTTTTTGATCTTTGTTTGTATAATATTCCAACGTTAGCTTCTGACATTTGTAATTACAAGAATTTCTGAAAGTTAAATAATTTAAATAGTGTTGCAAGCTTTAGCATTGTTTATCATATCTCCAGAAGAGGCTGATATATCAAATTGACATATGATTACAGCATTATGATCTTTACACGTATTGAAAATTATCACTCTGAAGTATTTTTGTCAGCATTTATGAAGTATTTATGTAAGCAGATTTTCGAAACAAAGGCTTTTTAGAAATGTCATAAATGTACAACCCCTTTTAAAAATTTCCTATTCATTCGAAATGTATCATGTTAATGGAATTATATACCAAACCGTTTTAGATATGAATTAATTTATGAAAGTATGGGACAAAAGTAAACGATCAAAACCCTCATTAGTTTTTTCTGTCCGTTTCAGTCTTTATTTTTGACTCGTACTTTATTTTGGTGGAATATTTCTCATAATAAGCGCGTGCAACTTTTAAAACAGTATAGAAAAGGCTCTGAAATTTCGCACCAAGCAAATATAAGTAATTTCACATACTGCAAGAAATTACAAAGCTAGCAATGCTCATAATTCAACATAAATATATTTTATTTTTTCAAATAGAACCATTATACAGATTACAAATTTAATGAGAATTGCAATAAAAATACGATTTATTTTTAAAATTGCAAACTAAGAAGAGCACAAATATCGAAATTTAGAGTACAGTATCACAAACATCGTAATTTCGAGGTTCTCTACAAGAGAAATAATGCTAGTGATAGGAACGAACAATCCATATCCAAAGTACTTCAGCGTTGAATACTAAAAATAGGAACAACACCAATCGCTTGGATAGCTTTCAATACGAGGAAAGATCATGATGATGCCGTTTACAAAAATTTGATATCTGAAATTTTTCTAGAGGTATGATAAACACTAGTGGAGTTTTTAACTTTGCTTAAAATTATCTAATTCCGAGAACTTGCTCTGATTACAAGGCAAAAGTATCATGTAATATTATTGAAGCAATATAAATATCGAAAATTTTAATAATTCCCACAAATATATCATTTTAAGCGATGTTGCAATATTTACGACTTTTTCATACCCCGAGAATGGTTTGAGATGATCTATTGCTGTAAACCTAACCTAACCTAACCTATGAACTATATTTCTATTGAAAACCATCTATGCAATTGGATATGATACTTATTTAAACACTTTCTCGGAAGAAAGTCATTTGAAAAAAAAAAATAAATGTTTATGTTTTAACTTGTTAGAAATTTCATATGATGACGGTGGTTTTCAACACTAAGGACTTTTAATGCGCATTGCCCTAATCGTCTCACTGGTGTGGTTACTGTTGTAGAAGCTACAATTTTTTTGTTTAAAAGAAGTTTTTAGTATTGTGTCCTTAGTTTTTAAATACTAAATATTTATTTTTTTAATATTTAGATTTGAAATGTGTAATAACTTGGTATGAACTACCATATTTCATGTGTTAATTTAGAAGCAATGACGGAGTATCAAGATAAATGATCCATCCTGTATATGAAGGGGTGATGCAGTTTTCATTGTTGGAACCATGAGTTGTGGTGGATGAAAGTATAACGTGTTTCCGCACAACGCTTTCTTTAATTGATTGAATGAAGAGATATAAATTTGTAACATGTAGTGATATATCCTGTACTATGCAATCATAAAAAAAAACTTCTTGAAGTATACAGTACAACTTGTTACATACATACATCTGTCATTCTATAACCGCTTCATGCATATATATATATATATATATATATATATATACTAGCCTTTGCTAGCTGGAGACCTCACTTCCAGACCCCCGCATTTGCTCAGCCTCTCACTTCATATTTCAGTCTTTGCTTTTATTCTGCTAACGAAAAAAATGCTTATCTTCTTAACGAATTTCGAAATGTGGCCATGTTATTAAAAAGAATTCTAACGATTATTCTTTCCCTTCCCTTCTAGGAGAAATATTTTTTCAAAACGCTTGAAAACGTAATTGACTATTTCTAATGAAAAATCTAAATATCAAATATCATGTCTCTTATCTTGATTGATTTCAAAGTGTAACAGTCTTATTTTAACAATCGCAAACCACAACAATTTTTGTTCCCGCTTCTTTCAAGCCTATTAGAGGAGATAAAAATCGCTGAAAGAAATCTTTAGTTATTTTAAATGAAAAGTCAAAATAGGAAACTTCAGGCTCGAACCCGGTAAAAGATGTGTCTAATTATTTTTTTATCATCAGAGATATGGATATTTTACTAAAAAAAAAAAAAAAAAAAAACGCGATCTCTTATTTCCTCTTCCTCGTCGAGGCTTCAAAAAGTCCTTCCTTTGTGTTACCTTACATCACAAGTTCTACGCACTATCCGAACTTCAAGTTTCCGGCTTAAGGGATACAACATCGACAAATACATTATTTATAGGATGTTTGGAAAACGCTTCAGCACATTTCTTGGGAGATTTTAACATCAAAATGAAACGGAAAGTATGGATTACGATGGGGACAGAAATATCACGTTTCAGGTCAATTGTCAGTCCAATTTGTATTGCAAAAATGCAAAAACGCCCATGAATAGAGAATGGAATGTCAGATTTTGAAACTGAAGAATTGGACATTCATTATTTTTATTAGTAGATAATAATTATTATTATATTTATCAGTATAGTATTAATAATTAATATAATTATTATTAATTTTATTATGTTTATGCGACTATGTGAATGTACAATTGGATGTGGACCACGTGTGGCAAAACGGTATACTTCAAAGAAATTACGGTAATCATTGGACATTTTTCCAAAAAGAGGGCAAAACGTGAAGGGCACCTCCATCCATGAACCCCAAATTCTGTGTAAAGATGAATCTCCACGCTTACTGAAGTTCGGCATATACAGGAGAGGGTACTTGGAAAGAACCAAAGAATTTTGTAAAATGATACATTATACGTAGAAAGGGAAGAGTGTATGGACCAAAATGAGTGCAAACTCGCGTCGTTCCGCATCTGTAGGTCGACCAAAAATTTCGTGGAGAGATATTTAAAATGACCACAGCTCGAAAATGAAGAGATGGACAATAGTAAGATAAAATAATTCAGCAATTAGTTCCATTTCTAGACTCAACTAACGTATCAGTGGATTTGGAACAAGCGACGTGGAAGAGAAATATAGTTAAAGAGAAGGAAACTTATAAGACCATCATTTCTGGACCGTGTACGGTACACGTCATGCCGTTTAACATTGTAACTCTTCACTAGCATCAATACTCTCTATAAATGCATAAGAGGCTTCGAAAACGCCCTTTTCTTTTATCACGGGCGGGAACTCATGAGGTTCGGATCCCACGTTAAGCTGTAGGTCCATTTATCATAAAGGCTCTATAATATAGATGAAGGTTTAATTGTACAACCAGCCACAAAGGTAATTCCCCCCTAAGCGATCTAATTCCATTACCTGGGATCCAGGTAATTTGCAGTTGTGAGAACGCCTAGACAGATGCAACCCAACTTACACGTAACTTTTCTGGCACTGACAGCAGTTGGTAGCACAGAGTCAAGTTTTTATGCAAGTAAAATTGTGAGTAGATGACACAAGAAACATTTCCCCATTCTGAGATCAATCTCTCTGGTTCAGAGCGTGTTGTCTCATGAACATCATATGTTAATTTCAATATTGCTGTGTATATAATGTATTTTTCATTATATACTGTACATTCAAAGAAATAAAAACACTGATCACAGATGAATCAGAAAATGCTTGAAAGTAGCTGAAAATATCAATTCTAGAACAACTACTGGAAATAACTTTGTAAATGATTGCCTCCATTGAGACACCTTCTCCAATTCTCATTTCAACATCTTTTTCTTTCTAGGGAAGAGAAGATCTTGCTTATCACACTGAGTATGCATTGAAATTGAAATTGAAAGAGGAACACTTGAAAAAGTTCAGCCTCACCGGGATCCGAACCCGGGTCTACCGAACAGAAGTTCAGTGTGCTAACCACTTACCTACCGCACCACTTAATCTTCCACCCAAGCTAATACCTAGTTAAAATCGTTTCATGGAAAAATATAAACAAGACACTCATATAACAAA